>NW_012267345.1:1609803-1616847 GCF_000151885.1 Dipodomys ordii
TGTCCCCAGGAGGATCATGGTTTGTGTGGTTCTGGAGGCTGTGGCCAGCACAGAGGTGTGGGGGTCTGTCTCCACAGGGGAGCAGGCCAGGTTCTGGGGCACGGGGGTATTGCTGCCACAACAGAGACCCCACACCAGCAGGACCTCAGCACAGACCAGAGGGCACGGGTGAGCTGTGTGATCCAGGCGCTTTCTACAATCCTGCAAATCAGAGAGAAATTAATCCAGACGCTTCAGTTCTCCAATAAACGCCAAAATATGGAAATATCAAACCTTCTTCCTCCAGTCACTAAAACAAATGGAAAACACGTTTATTAGCATAGAGATGAGTTTAATCAAATCAGCCTAGTACAAATTAGCCACAGGAAATGTAATGAGCTGGGAATTAATTAGCAGCGTAATGATAATAAGCTTGCCTGCTGATTACCTCAGGCCCTTCTCTGGTGATGGCCCGCAGCTGATCTGCAGACTGCCCGAGTGGGGCTCCTAGGTGAACCCCAGGCCCTTCTGTGTCCTGGGGACCCAGAGGCTGATTTCAGAGGAGGTGGGCACTGGGAATCTGGCCCTAGCGCCCGGGCGAGCGTGTTCAGAGACTTAGAGCTGGGAAGCCTGGGCCCTGGGGTGGCCAGGCAGGGCCTCCCCCAGTGTGGTGACGCCCCCAAGGCTGTCCCCGCTGATGAGCAGACCACGGGACCGGATGGAGCCTGTGTGACGGCCCTGAGTGTCCAGGCTCTTTCCCTCCCCCCCCCCCCCCCCCCGCCAGTTCTGCTCAGAGGCCTGGGCTGCGCCACACGTTAGTGCCACAGGTGATGTCATGGCTGTAGCTCGATGGGCAGACCCTCCCCCCCCCACCGACTGCTGGCTAGCCTCCAGGATAGCGGGGGCCACGGTGCCTCTGGAGGGCCCAGGGAGACCCATCATCCGTGGAGACACTGGCCTTGGGGCGCTGGGGGCTGGAGGTCTCCTGACCTTTCCTGTGGTCTTTCTTTAATTAGTACTTATTTAATGAAATTAGCCCTTTTTATTGATGTGGTTTTTATTATCTTTTAGTAGCTGTACAAAAGGCTTCAGTGTAACATGTCATTGTATGAGCACAAATAGATCCTGGTTGGCGTCATTGCCTCATCCTCCCCCAGCTCCCCGACCCCCTGGGGTCCTTCCTTCCTGATGGTCCCAGGGCTTGAACCCAAGTCCTTGAGCTTTTACTCGCCTTTCCTGCTCGGGGCTGGTGCTCTACCACGCCTCCAGCCTGGCTTTTACAGGTTATTTTGGAGACAGCCATGTGGACATTGAGCAGGTCAACTTGGCCCGTGATCCTCCAGGCCTCAGCTCCTGATTAGCCAGGACGCAGGTGGGGCCATGGCACCTGGCTTTCTCCTGGGGTCTCCTGGGGTTTCCCGGGCTCCCCAAGGAGTCTCTGGGAGTCATTAAGGAACACCTGCGGCCCCGGAGAGTGTGGCCGCAGCCCTGGGCAGAGCCAGCCACAGAGGGGACCCCCACATCTCCGCTGGCACCCCCCCCCCCGCCATGCTGCCCCAGGGCCTGGGCCTCTGTTGTGAGGACAGGGTGGGGGATGCGGGCTTCTCTACAGCTGCCTCTCGGCATCTTCCGCTGGGAGGGGCCGCCTTCACTCTCTTTCTAGACTGCGTTTTTTCAAAGGCCCCAGCAGGCCTGCCAGCTCTGTCTGGTCTCCGGGCGTCACCGCCGGGTGGAGGGTGAGGGCCTGAGGGCTCTGTCCACCCCCACCCCCAGCGGGCTGTTTTCTGGGTGGAGCCCCTGGCAGGGACTCCACTGCCTGGGGCTGAGGCCCCATTTCCCATGGCTCCTCTCCTGCTGGTTGGCACTCTGAGCTGAGATGGCTCCTTCCTGTGAGCAGGCTGAGCTTGCCGCCCAATGCTTGTCCACATCCACACTGTGCTTTCCCTGTTCCTCCAGTCCAAACCACAAGGCTTCTGCCGTGGTCTGTGATCCCACTGTGATCTGTGATCCCCACTGTGGTCTGTGATCCCACTGTGATCTGTGGCTCACTGTGATCTGTGATCCCACTATGATCTGTGATCCCACTATGATCTGTGATCCCCACTGTGATCTGTGATCCCACTGTGATCTGTGATCCCACTGTGATCTGTGATCCCCACTATGATCTGTGATCCCACTGTAGTCTGTGATCCCACTATGATCTGTGATCCCCACTGTGATCTGTGATCCCACTGTGATCTGTGATCCCCACTGTGATGTGATCCCACTGTGATCTGTGATCCCCACTATGATCTGTGATCCCACTGTAGTCTGTGATCCCACTATGATCTGTGATCCCCACTGTGATCTGTGATCCCACTGTGATCTGTGATCCCCACTGTGATCTGTGATTCCCACTGTGGTCTGTGATCCCACTGTGATCTGTGATCCCCACTGTGATCTGTGATTCCCACTGTGGTCTGTGATCCCACTGTGGTCTGTGATCCCACTGTGATCTGTGATCCCCACTGTGGTCTGTGAACCCCCGTGTGGTCCGTGAGCCCCCCATGTGGTGCCTGGGTTTGCTGTGAGGAGCAGAGCCCCAGTGCTCACACATGTCTGGTCCTGTGGGAGCCCTCAGGGACCATTCCTCGGGGGCTCCCCTGGTCACTGCCACAGAGAGGATCTTGGGGTGCAGTGGGGCCCTCAGGCCTCCACCTAGAGCATGGCACCACAGATCCTCTGAGATTGGGCAGCTTCTCAACAGCCTCCGTCCACGTGGGCCTTGCCTTGGGAAGCCAGGACTGGCCACAGCAACTTCGCGCTGCCCGCTTTCCTCAGCGGGACCCTGTGAGGAAGCTGCTGCCGTCCAGAGCGAGGCCCCGCCCCTCACCTGGCTTCCGGGGCCTTCGGGCTGGCCCGCAGGGTGCTCTGGGAGGACTCCCCCGCCCTCACCTGGCTTCCGGGGCCTTCGGGCTGGCCCGCAGGGTGCTCTGGGAGGACTCCCCCGCCCTCACCTGGCTTCCGGGGCCTTCGGGCTGGCCCGCAGGGTGCTCTGGGAGGACTCCCAGAGAATCCAGCCCCTCCTGCGCTCCCAGGCTCTGCTCTGCTCACCACATAGCACAGACTTAAAATAGTGAGGATTTATTTAGCTCAGAGATCTGCGGTTTCTTTGGGACTTGGCAAAGAAGGCTCCATCTGCCCCCAGGCTCAGCCAGGGCCGCAGGGCCTCGGGCTCCTGTGCAAGTCGGTGCACCAGCAGCTCTGCCTGACAGACACCCCAGCCCTGCCAAGCCGGGGCTGGGGGAGTAGCTACAGGGCTGGGCCAGCAACCCAGAGCAGGACTTCCAATGGCATGATGGCTAAAGCTCTTCCTCTTGCTTAGTCCTTGGACGTGGCTGGCTGCTTCATGGTTTTGTGCGGTGTGGGACAGCTTGGGTTTCCAGCAAGAATAAGCTCCCCCTGGATTCTGAGCTGTTTCCAGTCAGAGTTGAAGGAATCAGGACCTTTGCACACGCTATCCTTTCTACCTGGGATGAACAATAAACTAGGAACCCATGATCAGGAGAGGAGTCGGTAAGGCCTCTCCTAGCTACCCAGACATCATGGAAAGGATCAGTAAAGAGACTGCGACATCTCCCCGGACACCTGGAGTCCTAAAGGACACTGGCAGGGCCTCGGCACTGGAGGCTGAATGTCGAGGGTGGCCCTTGTCCTCCCAGAGCACAGCGGGCCTGGCTCGGCGCAGCCTTGCATCTGTGAGCCGAACAGGCCTTCCTTGCGCCTGCTGACCTCAGGCCTGGCACAGGCTTCTGGGCCATTGGATCCAAGGCCTTGAGCCCGCGGCCGTGGGGCTGACCACTGCTGTGATGTGTCCGGCGGCGCGCGGGCCCCCACCAGAGCTCGGTGTGGACTCCCTCCCACTAACCCTGCTCAGACAACCAGACCCGCCGGCTCTGCGGTCTGCCTGGGCCCTGCTGGTGTCAGCCAGGGTCCGGAGCCTGGGCTCAAACAGGGCATTTTTGAGTTCATGCTGACTGTCTGCCTCCTTCGCCTTGTCCTTCGCGTGTGTGCTCTCGGCTGCCACGGAGGCTGCAGAGCGAGGGGCCTGAGTGGCAGAGACTGTCGGTGCCACCATCGGCCCTGGTGACACCGGGGCCAGTCTCACTAGACACAGACTTAAAGCCTATTCATGGCGGCCTGCCTGGTCCGCAGAGTCCGTTCTCAGGACTGCATGGGTCAGGGGAGCTCCTCCTGTGAGCGTGTGCTGAGCACTGGCTGGAGGATGAAGCCAGGAAGCATGCTTGTCAGCTCGGGCTCAGCTGTGAGGACATGGGCTTCCACGAGCTCCCTCCACAGGGAGGGCTGCGAGGGAGCCGAGGCCAGGGCCGGCCTGGCCCACGGCAACGAGGCCTTCCGGGAGTCTGGAGACGGTTTTCTCCGGGTCTGTGGTACAGCTCAGTTCTGCAGCAGAATGGACAACACCTGTGGGTTTGTGCTGTGTGTCTCAGGTGACCCCGCTCACTGTGAAAATCTGCCTACATGGATTGTGCTGTCACACCCTGATCCATGGTTGATGGCTAGAGTAAGCAGCAAAAGGGAAGCAGCAAAGTCTCCAAGCAACTCCAGCAAGACCACTCTTGTTGGTGGCCATGGTCCAGAGCTGGGAAAGAACTGTGGCCACCACACAGGAGAGATGAGCCTGCCAGGGAGCCAGCATGATCCATGTGGCATCTGCTCTGTGGTTCATGTGGCATCTGTTCTGTGGTTCATGTGGCGTCTGCTCTGTGGTTCATGTGGCGTCTGTTCTGTGGTCCGTGTGGCATCTGCTCTGTGGTCCGTGTGGCATCTGCTCTGTGGTCCATGTGGCATCTGCTCTGTGGTCCATGTGGCATCTGTTCTGTGTCCATGTGGCGTCTGCTCTGTGGTCCATGTGGCATCTGCTCTGTGGTCCATGTGGCGTCTGCTCTGTGGTCCATGTGGCGTCTGCTCTGTGGTTCATGTGGCATCTGCTCTGTGGTTCATGTGTCATTGCTCTGTGGTCCATATGGTGTCTGCTCTGTGGTTCATCTGGTGTCTGCACTCTGCTCCCTGTCAGTTAGGGGCGGCTCTGGGACCCACGCCAGGTAAGAGGAGGATTTGTGTCAGAGGTTTGAGGAGGAAGCAGTGGCCGGAGGGGCAGACTCATGCAAGACGGGAGGTGCCCGAGCTGGCTGGACGTCGCCCCTCACGTCGCAGGACTTGGGCTCCTTGGGTGCTGAGGGCCGGGCAGGCCAGGCTGCGGAGGAGAGGGGCGGGGCCTGCGTGACAGGCTAAGAGGGCAGGCGGGGCCTCTGTCCCACAGCTGTGGCCAGGGCCCACCGCTCACTCCTCCTTCCCGTGGGGGTCAGATCTACGGATGCATGAGATAGAGATGCTGGCTTGTCTGTCTGTGTGGAAGCAGCCACACACACACACACACACACACACACACACACACGCACGCACTGGGGAGATAGGCGTGGCTTGCCACAGTCAGAAGCCAACCTTGGCTCGGTACTGGTGCAACCCAGGGAGGCCGGGGCAGCGGCTCTGTTGGTGGTGTCTGCAGCAGCTGCCAGAGCCCCAGGGCTGGGGGAAGGCCCACAGGCTCACCCCAGGCCCTTTGCCTGCCTGTCCTCCTGGCTGAACTTGGCTAAGGGCCCCCCCAACTTCAGTTACTGGGTGTCTTGTTCCCCAGGGAGCATCTCCCAGCACACAGCAGAAGGCCTCTGGGAAGCTGCCACAGCCCTGCCTGCCCGTGGCAGGGGGCGGGGCCACGCGCCCCTCCCACCAGCGTGGAGGCCGGCTCACCCCTGTGTGCCATTCTGTTCCCCGAGCCGCCGCCCAGGCCCCGAATTCCATCATTTACAGACACGATTTCTTCCAGGCCAGGGATTTTACGACTCTCAGCTTTAGAAGCTATTACCCGAACCCACCCTGGAGCGCTCTCGCTCTGACTTTATGGTGAGCTTCACTAATAAACTGTTTAAGACGTATGCGGATTGTGTTGATAGTATTCCTTCATGGTCGTGTGTGTCATTAAGGATGTGCTTCTCCTGATCTCAGGCCTCAGCACCTCCCCCAGCCCTGCGTCTCTGTGTCTGTGAGTTTCCGTGTGTGCACACATGTGTCTATGCTCTGTGTCTATGTGCTCACACATGTGTGCTGTTTGTGAGTGTCCACGTGCACACATGCATGTGTTCTGTGTCTGTGTGCACATGCGTGTTCTGTGTCTATGTGCTCACACATACATGTTCGGTGTCTGTGGGTGTCCATGTGCACGCACATATGTGTTCTGTCTTGTACACATGTGTTCTGTGTCTTGTGCACACGTGTGTTCTGTGTCTATGTGCTCACATACACATGCTTGGTGTCTGTGGGTAGCCATGTACACACATGTGTTCTGTGTCTGTGTGCACACAGTTCTCTGACCATGTCTGTGTGTCTGTGTGCACACATGTGCATGCATGCACACACATGCTCTGCCGCACAGCACAGCGCTCACCTTCTCAAATGAGAGCAGTGAGCAGTTCCTGGGGAGCACGCACTCGGAACGCCTGCCTGCAAAGAAGGCCGGGGACGCCGGACGGCTGCCTGCAAAGAGGGCCGGGGATGCCGGACGGCTGAGGCCTGTGGCTCACACACACTGTCTGAGATTCACTTTGAATCAGCCTAGACAACCAGAATGACTGTCCACAGTACAGTCAGCCTAGCCAGGAGTGAGGGGCCAGGAGGAGGGAGCAGGACCAGGAGGGAGGAGGGAGAGGGACCAGGAGGGAGGAAGGAGAGGGATCAGGAGGGAGGAGGGAGAGGGATCAGGAGGAGGGAGAGGGATCAGGAGGGAGGAGGGAGAGGGATCAGGAGGGAGGAGGGAGAGGGATCAGGATGGAGGAGGGAGAGGGATCAGGAGGAGGGAGAGGGATCAGGAGGAGGGAGGAGGGATCAGGAGGAGGGAGAGGGATCAGGAGGGAGGAGGGAGAGGGATCAGGAGGAGGGAGGAGGGATCAGGAGGGAGGAGGGAGAGGGATCAGGAGGGAGGAGGGAGAGGGATCAGGAGGGAGGAGG
>NW_012267345.1:1617012-1621997 GCF_000151885.1 Dipodomys ordii
GAGGGATCAGGAGGGAGGAGGGAGAGGGATCAGGAGGGAGGAGGGAGAGGGATCAGGAGGAGGGAGAGGGATCAGGATGGAGGAGGGAGAGGGATCAGGAGGAGGGAGGAGGGATCAGGAGGGAGGAGGGAGAGGGATCAGGATGGAGGAGGGAGAGGGATCAGGAGGGAGGAGGGAGGAGGGATCAGGAGGAAGGAGAGTGACTGCTGGTGTCTCTGGTGCAAAAGCCGCAGGTGGGTGCTGGAGGTGGTCAGGAGGCTCTGGCTGAGAGGTTGCTGAGCACTGGGCTGGGCTGTGGAAGGTGGAGGCCCTCCCGGCCTGGCCCAGCTTGTTCCTACTATGATGCTCTTCTTTTTTTTTTTTTTTGGTTGGTCGTGGGGCTTGAACTCTGGGCCTGAGCTTTGTCCCTCAGCTCTTCAGCTCAAGCTGAATGCTCTACCGCTTGAGCCACAGCGCCACTTCTGGTTTTCTAGTGGTTTATTGGAAATAAGAGTCTCACGGACTTTCCTGCCCGGGCTGGCTTTGAACCGTGATCCTGAGATCTCAGCCTCCTGAGTAACTGGGATGACAGGTGTGAGCCACCGGCACCGGTCTAGGACGCTCTTGACCTGGCTATGTGCTGTTTCCTCTCCAACAGAAAATCCCCAAGCTGCCCCCGGCCCCTGCCTCTGGAGTTCATCGTCAGCATGATGACAATGACAGCTCCAGCATGCTGGCGCCAGCCCTGCCTTGGGAGGAGCTGCTGAGCTGCGGTGCTGGCTCCGTGCCCCTCCCTGGGATGGCTTACTGCACCGCACAGCCGCTCCGCACACTTCTTAGATGGCAGCTGCCTGCGTCGGGGCCGGGAGGCCCGGCAGCCCAGCGTCAGCCCTGGAGAGGGCACCAGGGTGGGAGGGGCCCCGGAGCCTCGGCCCAAGGGTGTCTGAAGTGGGGTGCAGATTTAGACAGACTTGAGTCCAGGCCTTAACCCCTCGGGCTGCCTAGCCCCCGGGGTGTGCTCCTCCCAGGCTGCCAGTGGCCAGCCCTCTGACAGGGCCCTGCGTGACTGGCGCTCCGGAGGCCGGTGGGCAGCGATGCGTGTTCCGGGCAGGGCTCCGGGCGCCCCCACACCACGCAGCTGGCTGATGCTGGCTGGCACAGGGGCGGCAGGGTCTGTCAGGCAGGGTAGAAGCCTGCACTGCGGAAGGCGGGTGGACTAGACAGTCTGTGAACACGCAGCAAACCCCATCGAAGTAATTGATTGGTAACGATCGTGCAATTGCAGGGTGATCACATGGTTATTTTTGCTTTGCAAATTAAAGTGTTACTATGAGATTGGACAATTATACCGGGTAATTAGACACGGATTCACGTGCTGACTCTGGATAAAATAGGTAACGCATGAGGTAGGTACCTGGTAATTGTGTGCTCGGGTGTGGGTGACCGGCCTACGTGGGGTCTGCCGCCCTCACATGGGGTCTGGGCCCGTTTCTGTGGCCTCCTCCCCCTGAATTGTCACAAGGTTGGAGTTGGAACGGTTCCCAAACTTGTGTGCTGTCTGCTAGGTGCCAGCTGGTGGCGCCAGTGGGAGGCCCTGGCTCTGCGCTCACATCCTGGCCCAGGTTGGCATCTGCAGTCTGCTCCACACAGCTCCGGCCCAAAGCCCCTGAAACCAGCAGCCTCTCCTCCCTTTCAGCTGAGCACTCACAGCTATTTTCCGGGCAAGGCAGAGACCTCACCAGCACCCGGCTCCCGGGGAGCCCTCGGTGCCTCACACATATTTCCAGAAAATTCTTACCAGAGCCCTGGGATCTGGGCTGAGCTGGCTGCTGCTCAGCTCAGCGCTAGCCCACCTGAGAGGCGGCCCCGGCAAGCAGCGGCTCTGCCCTCCCCGGGCACCGCACTCAGGCCCGCCCCGTGGCTCTGGCTCCGTGCTGTCCCTGAGGCGTGCGTCCTGCCCCCCCCAGCATGTTTGCCCACACCCCGGCCCCCCTCAGGCTGGTCCTGGACGTGAGGAGCCCAGATCTGCTGACTTACAACAACTGAGAACTGTCTCCACAGGCTGCCAGGAGTCCTCCGGGAGGAGGACCCACCGCGGGGGCTGGGCAGGCGGCTCGGGGGCCTCACAGCCCTCACAGGGCACTGCGCTTGCCCCGGTGCTGGGTCGGGTTTTACTGGACACGGGGTTGTGCAGCTCACATGGGCTGCCCTCCCTTCCTGACAGCGGGGCCCAGTGCAGGCCACAGAGTCCCCTGCACGCGCTGTGCTTACCCTGGGCTAGGCAAGGCCACGTGGTGGGGGGAGGGCTGAGGGCTCCTTGGGAGGAGGGCCCAGCCCCAAGCCCAAGTCTACCCCACGGTCTCGGCTTGGTGTGCTCAGGCACACAGCAGGGGCTAGTGCCCCCAGCAGGCGCTCAGATGCTCAGGTGCACAGCAGTGCCCTGCACGCAGTAGGTGCTCAGATGCTCAGGTGCACAGCAGTGCCCTGCACACAGTAGGTGCTCAGATGCTCAGGCGCACAGCAGTGCCCTGCACACAGTAGGTGCTCAGATGCTCAGGTGTACAGCAGTGCCTGTGCACACAGTAGGTGTTCAGATGCTCAGGTGTACAGCAGTGCCCTGCACACAGTAGGCACTCAGATGCTCAGGTGTACAGCAGTGCCCTGCACGCAGTAGGTGTTCAGATGCTCAGGTGCACAGCAGTGCCTGTGCACGCAGTAGGTGTTCAGATGCTCAGGTGTACAGCAGTGCCCTGCACGCAGTAGGTGTTCAGATGCTCAGGTGTACAGCAGTGCTCACGCACGCAGTAGGTGCTCAGATGCTCAGGTGCACAGCAGTGCCTGTGCACACAGTAGGTGTTCAGATGCTCAGGTGTACAGCAGTGCTCACGCACGCAGTAGGTGCTCAGATGCTCAGGTGCACAGCAGTGCCTGTGCACACAGTAGGTGTTCAGATGCTCAGGTGTACAGCAGTGCTCACGCACGCAGTAGGTGCTCAGATGCTCAGGTGCACAGCAGTGCCTGTGCACACAGTAGGTGTTCAGATGCTCAGGTGTACAGCAGTGCTCACGCACGCAGTAGGTGCTCAGATGCTCAGGTGTACAGCAGTGCCCTGCACGCAGTAGGTGTTCAGATGCTCAGGTGCACAGCAGTGCCCTGCACGCAGTAGGTGTTCAGATGCTCAGGTGTACAGCAGTGCTCACGCACGCAGTAGGTGCTCAGATGCTCAGGTGTACAGCAGTGCCTGTGCACACAGTAGGTGTTCAGATGCTCAGGTGCACAGCAGTGTCCTGCACGCAGTAGGTGTTCAGATGCTCAGGTGCACAGCAGTGCCCTGCACGCAGTAGGCGCTCAGATGCTCAGGTGCACAGCAGTGCCCTGCACGCAGTAGGTGCTTCTGCACACAGTCTGTGCTCACTTCAGGTGCTCCGTGCAGGGCCCTGGTGGCCAAGGGCCCTGTGTGGATGCAAGTTCCTGAGGCAGCGGCCTGGGCCCTGCAAGCCGCCTGGCGCTGGTTCCCGCTGGGGGGCCTTGCTGGCACGCCCTCTCCTCTGCAGGCCCGGCCCAGGCTCAGAACCTTCTCCCTCCCCTCAGACCAGGGAAGTTCTGCCTTTTGTCACGGCCTTCTTGCTGTTCCCACCCAGAGTGGCACAGCGCCCTGAGCAGCCCAGCGCCCCTCCACCACCGCTCGGCCTGGTCCCCTGTCTCCTAGAGCTCAGTGAGTTCTTGTCACCCAGACACTCATGGCACTGACTCAGATAGCGAGGCTGTGGGCCAAAAATGGTCCTCAGCTCTGGGACACCTCGGCTGGCATCCAGTTTCCTAACATGGAGAGTCTGAGCCTGCCCCCACGGTGGCGAGCCAGGACGAGGGGGGCGTGGCCAGCCAGCTGGACCCACCAAGGCTGAGCAGTGCTGGAGACCACTCCGCCTGTCTGTCTGTCTGTGTGTATCTGTCTCTCTGTCTCTTTCTCTGTCTCTCTGTCTCTTTCTCTGTGTCTCTGTCTCTTTGTGTCTGTCTGTGTCTCTGTGTCTGTCTGTGTCTCTGTCTGTGTCTCTGTCTCTTTGTGTCTGTCTGTGTCTGTGTCTCTGTGTCTGTCTGTGTCTCTGTCTCTGTCTCTGCCGCTCTAGGGGCCTCTCTCAGGTGATGGCTGCGCAGACGCTGTGTTTGGGACCGGCGTCGCCCACGCCTCCTCCTCCAGCACCTGGAGAGTCGGGAGATCCAGAGGGTGCGGGTGGGGCCCGGTGTGTGCCCGGGGTGGGGTGAGGTGGGGACTCCCAGGAAGGGAGCAGTTCACGGCCACACCCTGCACTTGAGTCATCCTGAAAAGGTCAAGAAGAAAAGGTCAGCAATGTTTTAAATGAGGCTCACAGCGACTTCAGGTGCGAACACATTGTGAGCAGCTCCGGGGCAGTTGGGACATTTTAAAAGGTTAAGCTCAGCCTCCCGGGGGCAGCCGTACAATCAGGGGCAATCTGGGGACATCAGGCCCGCAGGGGCAGGTCTGGCTGCAGGGGTGGGTCGCTCCCGGAGGGTGAGGGTGGGCGTGGGCTGCAGGGGCGGGTCGCTCCCGGAGGGTGAGGGTGGGCGTGGGCTGCAGGAGCAGGTCTGGCTGCAGGGGCGGGTCGCTCCCGGAAGGTGAGGGTGGGCATGGGCTGCAGGGGCGGGTCTGGTTGCTCCCAGAGGGTGAGGGTGGGCGTGGGCTGCAGGGGCGGGTCTGGTCGCTCCCGGAGGGTGAGGGTGGGCGTGGCTCCGGCTGGGCCAGCGCAAACCTGGCACCTTGCTCCGGGAGCCCAGAGCCGAGCAGGCTGCTGCCCACCAGGGGCCCTTTCTGCAGGAGCCGCGTCTGCTGTGCTGAGCTTCTGTAAGTTCTGGTGCTGTTGTTACAGCCTCAATTTGGGGCCATCTAGAGAAGGGCCTGCTGGCTTCAATGCAGGAAGCCCCCTTCTCTCAGCGGACCTGCAAGGGCCCTCCCCGCCCTCCTCGGCATGCTCCCTCCCCTGTGCCCT
>NW_012267345.1:1622877-1625974 GCF_000151885.1 Dipodomys ordii
AGCGGCAGGGACACGGTGGGAGCCAGCCGAGCACGTGGGAGTTCTGTGGGAATCCGCCTGCCGTGTTCACTGCCAATGTCTCCCCACTGCCTGCAGCGCGGAGAAGCAGGCGGATGCCCTTTCCTGCCCCGGAGACCAGATGGGGGGGAGGGCCTCCGCTGCGTGGGCCGCGGCTCCGGGGTCCTGCTGGCGGCCACCATGCTTCTCTGTTTTCCCATCCATCTCTGTTCACCCCAAGGAAAGCCATCTGTTTGACCCTGGGCCGAGGAGCCCGTCCAGGCACACTGGACTGTGACAGGTGCATCGTGGACAGACAGGCCCATCTTGTAGTGTCTGTGTGCAGTGGCCCCTCGCCTGCTCAGTAAGGAGCAGCACCACGACTGCGGGTGACGGAGGCCCTGGGGACGCTGACTGGCCAGCTCGGTGCCGTAGTGGGGGGGCAGGACCCGCAACCCCACAATGAGAGGGCAGCGGGAAGCAGAAGGAGCAGCCCCTCAGAACAAGAACCAACTCACTTGTCAAACGGAGTCTGGAAGAGACAGAGGGCCCGACGGGGCGAGGGCTGGTCCCAGGGAAGGAGCGAGGGAAAAGGGTGGGCAGGCCTAGAAAAGGAAAGGAGCCAGGGCTCAGGCACTCCTGGGGCAGGAGGCTCCTTCCTGCAGCCCTCCGGCACCCCTCCCCACCCCCTCCAGCACCCACTCCAGCACCCACCCAGGCATCCCCTCCGGCACCCTCTCTGGCGCCTCCTGGGGTACCCCCTCCAGCATCACCTCCTGCAAACCCTCCAGCACCCCCCTTCAGTACCCCTCCGACACCCACTCCAGCACCCCCTCCAGCATCTCCTCCTCCCCTGTTCTTGGATCAGCTCAGGACACTGGAAGCATATTTGTTCAGTGTAGCATATTGCAAGCGATTAGATTTTAATTTCAATATTCTTTGTTAAAAATAGGTTGGCTCTTGGAAGAGGAGAGTCGAAGGGGGAGGGGCTTAACGCAGCCCGACGGTGGAATATCAATAGCACAGAAACGTTATTAGAATGGTTTTTCACCATGAATAATAAACTAGTGGAGTACTTTGACAGCTCCTGGTAAGAAATGGCTGCTCTTACTGGAGGGGGTGGGGCAGAGAGGAGGAAGGGGTGCAGGGGGCCAGCGAGGCTCTGCCAGCACCGGGGTGGATGGCCGGTGGATGGCCGGCAAGTCCCCAGGGCGGTGAGCGGAGGGACTGGCTCGCCCCCCCCCAGCTGGGACCCCGGCTGGGACCCCACCACAGGCGGCCTGGCTGGTTCTTCATTTTCTACCCAAAAAACAGCTCCTCGCAGACCTCGGTGGCACACACTCCTGAAGCTAGCTACTCAGGAGGCTGAGATCTCAGGATTGTTCAAAGCCAGCCTGGGCAGACAAATCCATGAGACTCTTATCCCCAGTTCCCCAGCAAAAGTCAGGATTGGCCAGGTACCAGTGGCTCACACCTGTCATCCTAGCTACTAAGGAAGTTGAGATCTGAGGATTGCGATTTGGAGCCAGCCTGGGCAGGAAAATCTGTGAGACTCTTATCTCCAAACAACAACAACAAAAAGGAAATGGAGCTGAAGTGGTAGAGCACTAGCATTTAGCAAAAAAGCTCAGAGACAGTGCTCAGGCTCTGAGTTCAAGCTCCAGGACTGGCACAAATAAAAAGTCAGGATTAGAGGCGTGGGTCAAGTGTAGAGCACCAGTTGTGAGTGAACAATTGGAAGCCTAAGCCCTGCATTCAAGCCCTAGGACTTTGCTTCACCTGAGCCGCAGCAGGACCCCCAGCCCACACGCAGGCTGCCCTGCCGGCCTCACCCCACGTCCGCCGCTGGAGCAAGCAGCCCCGGGTGGGGCAGGAGAGTTGCTCCGGCTCTGGGAAGGAAGGGGGCAGGCATCGGAGGACAGCCAGCGCCAGCCTGCCTGCAAGGTCCTGGAGGTGGCTGCGTCACCAAGGCTGCGCACCACCCAGGAGCAACTCCGACTGCCTGCCTAGGGCCTGCTGCAGGCTGAGCGGATGCCAAGCCCAAAACCCCCAGCAGGGGGAGTGCTGGGTGACAGGGGACCACAGCTCTGGCTAGGGGGCTGTCCAGAACCCCGAGGGACCAGCTCAGGCTTTGCCGGGGGCAGGGCAGCTCAGACCGGAGCTAGGCCTAGGCGTTGCCTGAGGGTGTGAGCAGGGGAGGCTCACTTTCTTGTGTTGTTGGTTGTGGGGCCTGAACTCGGCCTGGGCGCTGTCCCTGAGCTCTTCAGCTCAAGGCGAGCGCTCTGCCACATGAGCCACAGCACCACTTCCGGTCTTCTGATGATTTATTGGAGATAAGAGTCTCACGGACTTTCCTGCCCAGGTTGGCTTTGAACCGCGATCCTCAGCTCTCAGCCTCCTGAGTAGCTAGGATGACAGGTGTGAGCCACTGGCGCCCGGCAGGAGATTCACCTTTGCCTTCTGTTTTCCAAGGACTTCTGTGCCTAGATCTGGTGAATTTCACACGTATAGCCACCCACTCCAGTGTGTGTGTGTGTGTGTGAATGCTTGAGTGTGTACTGTGCTTTGAGTGTGAATGTGTTAGGCTTATGTGAGTGTGTGTGCAAACCATACCTGTGTGTCACACAGAGTTGGCATGCCCGTGAGTGCACTTGGGCGTGGTGGGCTTGTGTGAATATGTGTAACTGTGTGGATGTGAGTGTGTGTTAGTGGTGAGTGTGTACTATGTGAGATTACATGTAAGTGTGCTAGATGATGTGTGTACTTGCATGTGATAGACTTGTCTGGATGTGAAAGTGTTGACATGATGACCTGGGAGCCAGGCCCTGCGTGTGAATGCATGTGTTAGCTTGCGTATGCGTGTTAAAACGTGCCTGTGTGTGTGAGTGTACACGTGGGCTACAAGGCTATACAAGTGTTATACATGTACCGGGGCCCAGCGCACAGGCCGGGGCTCCACGCACAGGCCGGGGCCCAGCGCACAGGCCGGGGCTCCACGCAGCAGGCCGGGGCCCAGCGCACAGGCCGGGGTCCAGTGCACAGGCTGGGGCTCCACGGAGCAGGCCGGGGCTCCACGCAGCAGGCCGGGGCTCCACGCACC
>NW_012267345.1:1626894-1628562 GCF_000151885.1 Dipodomys ordii
AGGCCGGGGCTCCACGCAGCAGGCCGGGGCTCCACGCAGCAGGCCGGGGCTCCACGCAGCAGGCCGGGGCCCAGTGCACAGGCTGGGGCTCCACGCAGCAGGCTGGGGCTCCACGCAGCAGGCCGGGGCCCAGCGCACAGGCCAGGGTCCAGTGCACAGGCTGGGGCTCCACGGAGCAGGCCGGGGCTCCACGCAGCAGGCCGGGGCTCCACGCACCAGGCACGCCCACACTCCACTCTGCGCTGCAAGCCAAATAATCATCCACGGCCCCTCCTTCAGTCCGGGCCACGGCATTGTTCCCCTTCTGTCTTTTCTAAAGCATCTTATCCTGTAACTTACAATTAATGTGCAAAAGAACACGAAGTGGAGGAGAAATTACAGCCATTTACCAGCTGACATTATAGGTGTAGACACATGTCCGCAGTGGCAACATTTCCATCAAAATTATTTAGAGATTTTCCTTGAATTTCAAATTATGCAAGTGCCATTTTTTGAGCCGCTGTTGCATGCTTGTTTTAATTTCAGGATTACCTAGAAATGCCACACATTTCCTTGCCTTCCTGTGGGACTCCTTTGGGCCCATGGTTCTTTTTGTTTGTTTGTTTGGTTGGTTTTTTTGTCAGTCATGGAGCTTGAACTCAGAGCCTGGGCACTGTCCCTCAGCTCTTCAGCTTAAGGCGAGCGCTCTACCACTTGAGCCACAGCGCCACTTCCAGTTTTCTGGTGGTTCATTGGAGATAAGAGTGTCACAGACTTTCCTGCCTGGGCTGGCTTTGAACTGTGATCCTCAGCTCTCAGCCTCCTGAGTAGCTAGGATGACAGGCATGAGCCAACCGCGCCTGGCTGGGTCCAGGGTTTGGGGCCTCAGAGACCCCGTGTGGACACCGGGAGGGCTGTGAGGAGCTCAGAGGACGCACAGACTTGTAGCAGCTGTCACCGGCGGCACAGTCCAGCGGCCTCCACCCCAGGGGTGGCTGCAGAGAATGGAATGGGGCTTCCGCGGCTGCTGCCCCTCGCCGGGGCAGGCCACAGGTCTGAGCCCCGCCAGGCCCAGACCTCGTCCTCAAGCATGGACTCTCTCTCACGCAGAGGACCGGGTCCTTGTTTCTAACAAGCTCCTGCGTGACTGGCTTCTGGGCTGGGCTATGAGCAAGTAGCGCTCAGGGCAGGCGGGCCCTGGCCCCGCTGCCCGGCGCTCAGGGCCGGCTTTCCCTGCGGACCAGACGCCCAGGGCAGTGCTCCCTGGCTCTCCTTCCACACCAGACACCTGGGCCACCGCCGCCGGCCGCCGCTGAGAGCCTCTTGAAGGGACATCAAAGCTGACCTTGCCCCTCCCTGCTCTGCAGTCCCAGGGCCAGCAGGGAGTCCGGCCGTGACCGCTGCAGGCAGACGCTGCAGGAAGACCCACGCTCGGCCCCCAGGCCGTGGACATCACTGCCGTTTAATTTCAGTGTCATTGATGTCCAGTTGGGTATGCAGGCTTCCAGTGAAATGCCTCATGAATCTGCGGTGATGAACGGGTCCTCATGTGCCCAGGAGAGCAGCCACTGGTGAAGGCTGAGCAGACGGGGGCCTCAGCAGAACACAATGGAGGCCGGTGCATCTGGGTCAGCCCAGCCCCCCCTCCCAGCTCCCGGCCAGCCCCCCCCCAGCTCCCGGCCAGCCCAG
>NW_012267345.1:1628903-1632135 GCF_000151885.1 Dipodomys ordii
GCCCCCCAGCTCCCGGCCAGCCCCTCCCCAGCTCCCGGCCAGCCCAGTCCCCCCGACCCCCAGCTCCCGGCCAGCAGATCCGTTCTGCAGTCCCCAGGGAGAGGAGTGGTATGGGGGGGGCAGTGGCGGAGGGAGGGCCCTCCCCAGCTTGCAGACGGGGGTGGGGGGCAGTGGCGGAGGGAGGCCCCTCCCCAGCTTGCAGGCTTTGTGAGGGGCTAGGGGCTTGTGGGGGGGACCGTCCTCTCCACCCCCTCCCCAGCCCCTTCCCAGCCTAGGGTGAGCTGCAGGGCTGTGGTGGAGAGGGCCTCTCCCAGTCAAGGCTCCTGCTTGTCTCTCCTAACGGTGCCTAAAGGCAGACGGCACACCTCGATCGGCCTCGCCCCGCGCGGGCTAGCTGTGTGGGTGACGTGTTTGGTGCGTGGCCAGTCTCCTCCGCACAGAAGCCCTTCCCTCCAGCACAGACCGGGTGACTCCAGCACAGACCGGGTGACCGCGCTCCACAGCATCAGCAACATTTGGTATTCTCTGTACCGCCGAAGATGCCCCACTAGTGAGGTGGATTTGGTTTGCATTTCCCTAGTAACTTATTGGCTGTTTGGAAGAAAACTTCCACTCAAATCCTTTGCCCACCGTGTGGCTGGACGGCCCTCTCAGAACTACAATCCACAAGTATCCACTCGGTGGATGGTCTCACTTCGTCGATAATGTCTTCTGAGACCCCAAGTCTTTAGCCTCAATGACGTCCAACTTAGCTTCCGTTTGTTTGTTGCCCTGGGCAACTTGGCTAGGGCTCCACCGTCACCTCTGAGGCCGCAGAATGGACTCCCGCCTTCTTCTCAGGGTTTCCTCGCTCTAGTGCTAGCGCCGTCCTTCCCATTGCAATGCTCCTCGCGAGACGCGGCGGTCGTGGCGCCCTTAGCCTCTGGCATGTGGTTTGGAGGTCCCACTCCACCAGTTAGACTTCCTCCGGGATGGCCCCAGCCCCTTGCTGAAGATCGCCGGGAGCCAGGGATGTGAACTGCTCTCTGGAGCTGATTGTCTGATTAGGTTTCGTGCTAGTAGCATTCAATTTGCACTGCTGTAAGTTACTACAAGTAAGTTTTGACACTGATAAATATCAATTCCCCAATTTTATTCTTCTGAAGCTTGTTTTGGTCACATGAGGCATCTCGTGTGAAAATTAGAATTGCCTTTACATTCTGCCCGGAATCTGTAGGTCATTTTGGGTGTTACCCCATCCACAGCATCACGGCTCCCGATCCATGAGCTTGGGATGTCTTTCTACTTAGTCACACGCTCTTCACTTTCTCCAGCAATGTTGTTCAGTTTTCCACATGTAGGCCTTTCACCTCCTTGGTAATTTTATTCTAAGGCTCTTATTCTCTTGGATGCTATAGTAAAGGAGATTGCTTTCTGAATTCCCTTTCCAGATAGACTGTTCTCGATGGTATGGAAAAGCACATCTGGCTTTCTGTGTTCCTCTTGTGCTCTGGGTTTCACTCTGAGTGCGGCTTAAATGCTCCCCAAGGCTTCCAGTGCTCTATCTCCATTTTGAAGCAGTAAGAGGGTAGAAACTTAATCCAGCCGTGCTGTGGAGAGGTGTGGCTCAGGGAGATGAGCAAGAGCAAGTGAAGTCGCCCGTGTGGAGGGAGAGAATCCTATAGAATTATAAGGAGGGAGAGGAAGGTCAGACATATATTCAGGCTCACAAGTGCGCTCTCTCTCCGTGCAGTCACCCAAGGGTCTTGAACAAGGCCCTCCTCTCCAGCACAGGCCAATGAACCTGTGTGTGTTCCAGCTTCCCGGGAACAGACTGCATGGGTCTGGCCTTGTGGCGTGTGTGTTCTTGCTTCTGCCTCTGACCCAAGAGAACACAGTGTGTCTCTTTCGGGTCATTAATGTTTGCGTTGATTGTTGTGTTTTGTTTTTTGCAAGTTATGGGACTTGAACTCTGGGCCTGGGCACTGTCCCTCAGCTCTTCAGCTCAAGGTGAGCACTCTACCACTTGAGCCACAGCGCCACTTCAAGTTTCCTGGTGGTTGGTTAGAGATGACTCTCACAGACTTTCCTGCCTGGGCTGGCTTTGAACTGTGATCCTCAGAGCTCAGCCTCCCGAGTAGCTAAGATGACAGTGTGAGCCACTGGCGCCTGGCTCGTCATTGGTTTTATACACTCAGGGATTTATTTGCTACAAGTTTCTCTAGTTATGTTCTCTTTTGAGGGCAAGATTGTACCAGCTTCATGAAATTATGTGGTTTCCTTATTTTTCTATGAATTACTTCTATAGATAATATTTCATATTCCTAGAAAGTTTAGCAAACTTTTGCCTTTGAAATCTAAGTCAAGCTGGGCGCTGGTGGCTCACTCCTATAATCCTAGCTACTCAGGAGGCTGAGATCTGAGGATCACAGTTTGAAGCCAGCCCAGGCAGAAAAGTCCATGAGACTCTCATCTCCAATTAACCACCAAAAAGCCAGAAATGAAGCGGTGGCTCAAGTGGTAGAGCGCTAGCCTTGTGCACTTAAAAGCTCAGGGGCAGTGTCAAGGCCCCGAGTTCAAACTCCAGGATTGGCGTGCACGCGTGCGCACACACACACACACACACACACACAGTCAAGAGGTGTAGGTGTGTGTGTGAGAGAGCAAGTGATTCAATTACTGAATTGATTTCTTAAATGGATTATAATTCATTTTGTATTTTTGACCAATTTTGCTGTAGATTTTCTACAAAATCATTTATCTCACTGACATGTTCATAATATATTGACATAAAAATGCTCAAAGTGACTCATGTTTTTTGAAATTTGTACTGTATCTATAAATGCATTACCGTGATTTTTCCAAAAATACTGTTTTCTCAAAATTACTCACCACCTTACTCTCAACACATGCAGTCACACATACTCACATGTGTGTACATGTATACCCATACCTGTATGCACACACACGTGCATGTGTACACTCTCACACATGCACAACATTCACACATGCACACATTTTTCTTCTACCTGACCAGTCTTGTAAAGCAGGGTCTGAGGATTGTTGATCACTTTGTGACTTGCTCTGTGGCTGCAGCAGTGCTGGAGCTGTGACTTGCTCTAGGACTGCAGCAGGTGCTGGAGCTGTGACTTGCTCTATGGCTGCAGCAGTGCTGGAGCTGTGACTTGCTCTAGACCTGCAGCAGTGCTGGAGCTGTGACTTGCTCTGTGGCTGCAGCAGTGCTGGAGCTGTG
>NW_012267345.1:1633086-1636676 GCF_000151885.1 Dipodomys ordii
TGCTGGAGCTGTGACTTGCTCTGTGGCTGCAGCAGTGCTGGAGCTGTGACTTGCTCTGTGGCTGGAGCAGTGCTGGAGCTGCGACTTGCTCTAGACCTGCAGCAGGTGCTGGAGCTGTGACTTGCTCTGTGGCTGCAGCAGGTGCTGGAGCTGTGACCTGCTCTAGACCTGCAGCAGTGCTGGAGCTGCGACTTGCTCTAGGACTGCAGCAGGTGCTGGAGCTGTGACTTGCTCTGTGGCTGCAGCAGTGCTGGAGCTGTGACTTGCTCTGTGGCTGCAGCAGGTGCTGGAGCTGTGACTTGCTCTGTGGCTGCAGCAGTGCTGTAGCTGTGACTTGCTCTGTGGCTGCAGCAGTGCTGGAGCTGTGACTTGCTCTGTGGCTGCAGCAGGTGCTGGAGCTGTGACTTGCTCTGTGGCTGCAGCAGTGCTGGAGCTGCGACTTGCTCTAGACCTACAGCAGGTGCTGGAGCTGTGACTTGCTCTGTGGCTGCAGCAGTGCTGGAGCTGTGACTTGCTCTAGACCTGCAGCAGGTGCTGGAGTGACGATGCACCCATCAGGCTCCAGGCTGTGACTAGGGTGCAGGTGAGGAAGGAATGCAGGATAGGGAGTTCAGAATGTGAAGATAGCAGAGGTGGCTCAGGTCAACCTGGGGTGTCCAGAAGGGAGCTGTCCGAGCCCACAGGCGAGGGAGAGAATGGGGTGCGGGATCCCAGTACCAAGCCCAGCCTTTTCCAAGGCTGCAGGGGCTGGAGGCACACAGGTGAAGCGAGAGGCTGTGTGTGGAGGATGGGAGGAGGCGGACTCTGCTTACTGTCGCTGGGGGCAGCAGCTCAGGGCCGGAGCTCAGCAGGCCCTGCACCCTGGGACGTAGCTAATGGCCCATTGTCTGGGTGAGAGACTGAAGCTGGTGTTGAGAGTGTGTCTGACACTATCAGCAGCACAGATTCAGAGCCAGACCCCGAACTCCAAGTCTCCTCGTCAACATGGCCATGCAGGCCAGGAAGGCCTTGCATCTCTGACCTCCCAGAGATGGGAATACAGGTCCAAGAAAGAGCTTTGTTCCCACAGCCAGGGGTCCTGGTGCCTCTGAGTCCAGGTGGGTCGGGTGTGCTGCGGGTAAGGACCGGCATCAGGAAGGGGGACCGGGACCCTGGCCACCCCGTGAGCCGCGGCCTGGTGCAGAACTCGAGCGGGCCAGGCCTTCGCAGCTCCATGCACCAGCCCAGCCCAGCCAGGGGAGCCGCGGATGGGCTGTGTGGAGGTGCTGGTGACCCCTGCTCAAAGAGCCTTTTAAAGGTAATTACAGCTCGATCTACAGCTACTCTAAAAAATAGTCTATTTAAAAAAAAAAGTAATTGTGAGAGGCGTAGATTTAAGAGTTTAATGTGATTAATGAACTGCAATTTCAAGGTGAACTTCCACATCCATTACAGTGGGCTGGTTTTATGGGCTTTTTCCTTTTTAGCGGGTAAAGCAGGGTGTCACGGTCACCTCCGAGATGTTTGTATTTACGGAGGTCAGGGCTTTCAAACTGGAGAGCGAGCTTGCCGACAAGATTGCTTCCGGATGAAGGTCTGAGGAGGCAGCAGCGTGCGGGGCAGTGCGTGTCTTTGGCACGCGGCTCACAGAGCTCACCTCTCGCCCATTTTTTTTCACTGTGTGACTTGGGAATGAGCGCTCCTGGCTCCTGAGCCTCGGCTTACTGCAGAGCTGATGGGTTTTCTCCTGGTGCAGAGGACAGGTCCCATTCAGCAGAGACAGAATCACCTCACGGAGCCTGCTCTGTGTCAAGGCCCAAGCCTGCAGCTTCGCCACCTCCCTACCCCAGGACCCCCGCGGGCCCCATTCCCACAGCCAGGGGTCATCGATCACATCCAGGAGGGCCTGTCTGCGTGCGTGCGTGCGTGCATGTGTGCATGCACATTCTAGGAGCTGATAAACAACTGCAAGCGACGGGTGTGTGCAGCTTTCCTCCCTGTGCCCTTGCAGCATCAGTGCCAGCGAATTCGAAGTGAGAGAGCATCCACGGTGCTGCAGCGCATGGCCCGTCAGGTGTTCGGGGCAGGGGCCTGCTCAGCGTGCTGCAGCTAGAGGCTGGCCAGCCGGCCCAGACACAAGCCTGCCCACACGGGGAAAGCGTGCTCACATTTCCAAGTCCTCACGCACCTGCCCGTGCCCAGCAAGCCCTCCCTTGCCGGGTGGGCACGCTGCAGGACTCTCCCTGCCGCGGACCGGAGCGGTCAGTGCTGGGCACAGACAGAGATGCGCTGGAGATGGCCCACGGTGGGACCACCTGGGAGGGCCCGAGGGTGGGCAGAGCAGATCTGCGTTGTCTGAAAACAGCCCAAAGGCCCCGCCCGGGGTGGGGCCGTCAGCACCACAGAAACCTCTGCAGAGCCCGCTCCCGCCTCCGCCAGTGTCTGACGGGACGCCTCTTCCCGACCTCCCTCAGAACAGCGCGATCAATAAGCCGTGGAGGCCAGTGTGCACCTGTAAAGCCACGCCATTAGAAAGTCTGTAATTGCCGAGAATTAATTTGCTAATTGCATGCAACTAATTTGCGTCCTTTCTGTTTTATATCAATTAACAGAGTAATTAAAAAGAAGCAATCTTGGTGATGGCGCCTCCCTGGCAGAGCTGGTGCGCAGCTGCCCTGCGGCAGTCTCATTAGCTCCCTGCACTTCGCAGCACGCAGCGCCACTGCAGCCTCTGGGTTCAAGGGCCCCCGGCTGCCCCAGCACAAGGACCCGGCAGGGTGGGCACAGAGGGGCTCAGCGGGGAATTCTGAAGGCTGGCATTGCACCCTGGCACCCTCAACCACTCAGGAGCAGAGACACTCCAGACTGGAGAGGGTGCAGAGGGCACAGCCCATCCCTAGCCACGGCCCGCGGCCCCGAGCCCGTCCCCAGCCACAGCCTGCAGCCTGTCCCCAGCCACGGCCCGCGGCCCCGAGCCCGTCCCCAGCCACGGCCCGCGGCCCCGAGCCCGTCCCCAGCCACGGCCCGCGGCCCTCCATGGTGCCAGCCACAGGGGGGCTCACAGCTCAGGGCCCGTGGTGCCGGCCCGAGACCCAGAAGACATCTGCTCCCCTCCTCCTCCCCTGAGTGGGTCTGAGCGAGGCCTGCAGCCTTGACAGGAGCAAACCTGGCCTTCAGATAAGGTGTGTGCTCCCAGCTACACTGACAGAGGCCCTGGGGGACCAGAGCCCCCAGAAATCCCCCTTGGAGCCTCCCCTGGGAAACCCCCCCAGAGATCCTCCCCACAGCTCCCCCTGGGCCCCCCGGAGCCCCCTGAGTCCCCCAGAGCCACCCCTCACACTCCCTGGGAGCCCCCTCAGAGGCCCCCCTTGGAGCCTGCCCCCCTGGGGCCCCCTCAGCTCGGTCCAGGCTCACCTGCAGTCCCCCTCCACCCTCAGCTCTCTCCAGCAAAAAGCAGCTGACACATGCACACATGCAGCACACGGTCTACTGTGTATATATGCATACACACACATTGTGTGCAGGTGTGCTCACATCGAGCCAGTGTGTGCATACACCGTGCATTGCGTGCACAACGCGCTGTTCACGTACACAGGTGTGCAGGTGTGCTC
>NW_012267345.1:1637701-1639032 GCF_000151885.1 Dipodomys ordii
TGTGCAGGTGTGCTCACATCGAGCCAGTGTGTGCATACACCGTGCATTGCGTGCACAACGCGCTGTTCACGTACACAGGTGTGCAGGTGTGCTCAGGTGTTGTGCATGGGTACACATGCAGCCTGCATGGGACTCATGTCCCAGGCCCCATGTGGCTGCCGGGGCCTGGCGCTGTGTCATGGCGGGGAGAGGAGGGGCTTGTTGTTCCAGGAGGAGGCAGGGGTGATGCACTTGCCAGTCCTAAAAATACCTCTGGAGGCTGATGGCTGGCACGCCGGCAGAGCCTATGCTCCAGCGTGAGGGCACGGGCCCTGCGTGTGCTCGTGCTGTGAGGGGCGGGGGGCAGTGCTTACCCCGGCCTCACACATGGTCCTGGGTGACACAACACCCCACGCACCTCCCCTGGGCTGGCTCAGACCGGAGCAGCAGTGCCCGAACAGTGTCCTACCCTGAGCCCAGGACTGAGTGGCACCTCCGAGCCTTTACTGCAGCAAAACCACTCCATGCAACTCACCCTGGGGCCCTCGGCACCCTCAGGCCAGCCCATCATTGTGCAGACTCCTGGCGGAAAAGGCTTGGTCCCCCGTGGCTGGCACTGATGTTTTGTCACTTGTCATCATGGGAAGAAGAGCCAGAACACCAGGAAAATCAGCCATGCCTGTGCACCATGCAAAGTGTACCACTGGCTCCATCACCCCACAGTCCTGTCAGACCCAGACAGCTGCTGGCTCCACCATCCCCACAGTCATCCACCAGACACAGATGGCCGCCGGCTCCATCATTCCCAGTCCTCCATCAGACACAGATGGGCGCTGACTCTGTACAACTGAAAGCCTCGTGCAGGAGACACTGTGCAGCATGCACGCCTGCATGAGTGTGCACGGGGCACTGTACACTGCCTTGTGCACATCTGCATCCCGCGGGTGTGAGCTTTGGGTGCGTGTGGAGGCTCACGTTGATGACAGGGTGGCGGAGAACTGTTTTCATGTGTGCAGCAGAGGGACATGAAGTGCCTGATGTGGAGCAAATGAAAATGTGCTCTGATTTATGGTCCGGTTGTTTCCTTCCATAATCAGCTGTGCTGTGGCGTTAAATTAACTGACAGAAACGCATGAGCTGGGCACTTCTGCAGGCTGGAAACTTGTAAATCATTCGCCAACCCAAACAGTGCCTGGAGCTCCCAGGGACAGACGCAGGAGTAGGAGGCTGGGGCCCAAGGGTGGGCTTGCCCTGGGGGAGGTGGGCACATGGGGGAGGTGGGTGAGTGGGGCTTGCTCTGGGGGAGACGGGGGTGGAAGGGGCAGGCGCGTGGGGGAGGTGGGCACATGGGG
>NW_012267345.1:1640677-1647742 GCF_000151885.1 Dipodomys ordii
GGGGCAGGTGCGTGGGGCCCGCATGGGGAGGCCAGTATGTCTCTCTGGGTGTAGCCTTTCCTTCCTGGATGCCCAGGGCGGGGCCCCACGGGCTCTGGCAGGCGGTGCAGCAGGCAGACATGGGCATTCACTGCAAGGTGGGGCTCGGCTCAGTGTGCGGCCAGTGCGGGGAGCAGGGCTGGGGCGAAAGGGCCTGAGAGCAGGGGGGAGGGGCCGGGCCTGGGGGAAGCGGTCCGGAGTCCCAGGTCCAGGACGCAGTGGGGTCCACCCCAAGGCAGAGGCCACTAGCTCAGACGTCCTCAGAGCCAGAAGCCAGGGAGGAGATCCTCCTCACAAGCGGGGTCTGCCCGGCTAGCAAGCGTCCACCACCCGCTCCACACAAGTGTGCTTGTGCCCACACTGGTATGTACTGTCCATAACCTCACACTCATGTGTACATGCGCACACACCTCAGGCACGCACACCCCACACATGTGCACACATGCCACACGGATGCTGTGTGTGCACACCCACCCACACTCCTGTACTTACACACACGTGCACGTGTTCTGCACTGATGATATGAGTAGGTGCATCTCACACCCACATAGCTGCAGACACCTTGCCCGGACACACGCCCTGCCCTGCTGAGTATATATTCATACTCCTGGCCACCGGCCTTGGTACGTACAGCCTCCGGGGTGAGTGCGGAACCCCTGTGCTTCTGGCACAAGCCTCGGCCATCTGGGCCTCTCTGTGTCCAGGGTAGTGGCTGCACCTACCCCTTCTCACACCTGGGCCTGGTCCCAACGGGACTCCCCTGTGTGCACGGGGCTGAGGCTCAGGGAAGCTGAGGTCAGCTGCTGACAGCTGCGGTGGGGGCCCAGCCCTGCCCGTCCGAGGGCAGGACGCAGGACGCCACGAGGACTCCTCACAGCGGGCCCTCGGTGCTCCCAAGACACTGCACTTGTGCCCAGTGAAAGATAAGGAGCCGCTTGAAAGATCAGACACTAAATGAGTCTCGAAGGACTTGCCTGAGCTGATGGAGGTGCGGCCCGGGAAGGAAGACTTCAGGCTGAAGTGGGGAAAGTGCGCCACTGTTCTCACCTGATCCTATTTGTGGGTAGAAAGGATGTTTTGCATTTAGTGAACACAAGCTCTAGCTCAGTGAGGCTCAGGTGGGGTAACAGGAAACTCAGAGAAAGAAATCGCCATAGCTCTCGCAGCGGGGAGCTGCCATGTTTATACGTTGACAGAAGAGGCCAGTGCAGGCAGGTGTCTCGTCCCAGGGCCCGGCCAGAATCAGAATCTCCTCCTGGGGAGGGGCAGTCCACTGGATTCCTGGAACCATCTTTGGGAAATGAGGCAATCATCCACAAAAACAGAACGTGCCGGAGCCGGGCAATGGTGGCTCACACCTGTAATCCTAGCTACTCAGAAGGCTGAGATCTGAGGATCGCGGTTCAAAGCCAGCCCGGGCAGGAAAGACCGTGAGACTCCTATCTCCAATAAACCACCAGAAAACTGGAAGTGGCGCTGTAGCTCAAGTGGTAGAGCGCTCGCCTTGAGCTGAAGAGCTGAGGGACAGTGCCCAGGCCCAGAGTTCAAGCCCCACGACTGACAAAAAAAAAAAAACAGAACGTGCCGGAAACAATCCTCCATCTCTCCCCAGAGCCTCAGCACCCCTGCAGACCCCCTCCCCCGTGACCCTCACCAGCAGAGATGCTCTGCTCAAACGCCTCTTGAACTTGGATGTACGCGCATTTGGTGTGTATGCTAATGACTTATTTCCTCTTAATGGATTCTACCCTTTATTAAGATGAAGTGACCCTGTGTCTCTTCTGGCTAATTTTGCTTTAAAATCTATTTTGTCAGATACAAGCATAGCTGCTGCCACCTGATTTCAGGGTCTATTAGCTTGGAAAATCATTTTCATCTTTTAACTTCATGCCTATAGCTGTCTTTCAGAGGTTCTAGTAAGCAACAAATAGCTAGGTCTTCTTTTTTCAACCCAGCTTTCTATTCTATGTCTTTAACATTTGGAGTTGATCTTGAAGACTATGATATAATTCTTGCCATTTTGCTTTTTTAAAAAAATGATATTTGCTTCTTTCCTATTTCTCCTTTGCCACCTTACTTATCTACTGGGTTTATCCTCTCCTGTACGTTCATGTTTTCATTTGTCTTCCTTTTCTGTGTTTTAAGCACCTTCTGTAGTGCTGGTTTTGTACCACTAGATTCCTTTAGCTTTGGTTTAGCAGGAGAAGCTTTTATTTCCCCCTAATTTTGAAGGCTGTCTTCACGGGTGACACTAATCTGGCTGATAAGGTGTCTCAGGGCTGGAGAATGTCTCTGCCCTGAGAGTTTGTGTGGAATCCTAACAGGCTTGCAGTGTGCATGGCTTCTTGCTTCTCCTCTGTGAGTTTCATATTTTTTATCTGTTCTGTGTATTTAGGGTTTTAACTATAATTTTCTAGGGGCATTTCTTCCCTGATCTTGCCAGTTTGGTTTTCAATAAGTCTCCTCCTCCTGGATGACCCTCTCTTTCTCAAGATTAAGAAAGTTTTGGGGCTGGGAATGTGGCTCAGTGGTACAGTGCTTGCCTAGCATGCAAGAAGCCCTAGGTTCAATTCCTCAGTACCACATTCACAGAAAAAGCTGGAAGTGGTGCTGTGGCTCAAATGGTAGAATGAGCAAAAGAAGCTCAGGGACACTGCCCAGGACCTCCATTCAAGCCCCAGGACTGGCCAAAAAAAAGGAAAAAAAGAAACTTTTCCTCTATAATTTCATTTCTGAGCCTTTAGTTTGTGTTTTCTTATCCTTCTATGACCATAATTCAGAGGTTTGACCTTTGTTGGTGCCATGGAGTTCTTGTGATTGCATTTGTATTTTCCTAGTCTGTTTTCAATGTCTTCCGCTGTTTGATCCAACTCTGCTTTACCTCCTGTCCCTAATAATGCCATTTTGTTCTTTTTTTTGTACTTTTTTATTGTAAAATGCTGTACAGAGGGGTTACAGTTTCATAAGCAAGGTAATGAGTACATTTCCTATTGAGCCTTGTTGCCTCCTCCTTTGTCTTCCCCCTACATCCCTTCCCTCCCACCTCCACAACTACCCCTCCCCACCCCCACCCCATTTTCTTTCTTTTTTTTGTTGGTTGTGGGGCCTGAACTCTGGGCCTGGGCGCTATCCCTCAGCTCTTCAGCTCAAGGCTAGCGCTCTACCACTTGAGTCACAGCTCTACTTCCAGCCTTTTGGTGTTAATTGGAGATGAGTCTCACAGGCTTTCCTGCCTAGGCAGACCCTCAGATCTCAGCCTCCGAGCAGCTAGGATTATAGTCATGAGCCATTGGTACCTGAATTCACTTTAGTTATTTTATCTCTGGTATTGAGCTCTTAGTTTCCAGGATTTAAATTTGCTTTATTTCACGATCTCTCTCTCTTTCCTGAATTCCAGCTTCATGTTCTGCATGTGCTTCTTATTTCATTCAGCTGCTGGGCTTCTTTGCCGTCCTTGTAGCCTGCTGGCTTTCGCCCAGCTGCTTACACATGCTCTCTTTAGTTTCATCGGTCATTCTTTAAATTTTTTTTCGTATGAAATTTCTTCCTCTTCACTCTAAGTTCTTTGTGGGGTTGTGGACTTTTGAGAGAGGTGTGTTGATATTTTCTTGTTTATAAATTCTGTGATTTGTTTTGGCCTGGGATTTATGCATCTGGGGCCTGGTTCCCACATTGAGATTTTAACCTCTCAGTCCTTCCGGTTGCTTATTTCTCAGAGATTACTCAAGACTGGGTAATGGCTGGGTTGGGGCACATTTTCTTTTATTGCTTTGGTTTTTTTATTAGTGGATTGGAGAGGTGTGGCCAGGTGGTCAAACACTCGAGACACCGTGGACCATGGGCCTCTCTCCCTCAGGTGAGAAAGCGTGGCTGAAAGCGCTGTTTCGATTGATAAGCCACAACCACAATCCTTAATGAAGGCTCGTTACCTGCTCCAGTGTCTGCAGCTGAATAGAGAGAAAGATGTGTATTTACGATCTGTGGTTAGCCAGAGTGGTATGGGAAGCGGGGAGCAGCACCAGCGCTACTATCGTGCCAAATAAAGAGTGTGCGGTTTTGTGAGAAAGGAAGGGGCAGCAGCTAGGCTTAGCAGAAGAGGTTAATGAGAACGCGAGTGAGATAATAGAAAAGATTTAGCATCAGATTGAGGGAGGGAGGGAAATGAAAAGCTAATGAGCGCGCGCGCGCACGCACACACACAATGTTTGGGCAATCTAATTACCAGCTGAGAGTGTAGGGTAACAAGGGAGAATTAGAGGAGAGGAAATAGAGGGCAGCTCGGACTGTGGGTAGACGGAAAGTGAAAATGGAAGGACATTAAGAAAGGGAAGAAAATGTAATGTAAACCTGAGTATTGAAAGGCAAAGGTTGTGGCTTAGATGTGATGATCACAGACGAAAGGAATGGAGGACAGGGAACTAAGAGGTGGGCAGGCGGGGAGTTTAACATGACTTATATGGGAGGGAGAGGGGGAGAATGTCTCATTACCTGACATAGCTGGAACCCTGTGTCTATCACCTTTGTAATAACAACTTTGAAAAGCTAAAACTACCTGTATCAGATATAAGAAATCAATACAAAAATTAAAACAGCAACAAAGGCAAACTATAAATGTTTATGTATAAAACAAAATATGAATTTTCTCTTGCTCTTCTGTGTGGGAGATAGATAGATAGACAAAGACAGACAGACAGCTCTGTGAGATGCAAAGTATGGTGTGGGACCTGGCTCAAAGGATGTGGGGCTCAGGGGCTTTGGCCGCCCAGCGTTATCTCGTGGAATGGGCTCCAGACAGCGGGTACTTGGTGAGCCTTGGGCTCGAAGTTTGTCGCTACCCTGGCAATCTGATTTACTCATGGCCTGCGGGGGGAGAGGGGTGTCTCGGAACCTTCCTGCAGGTGACCAGCACCAGCACCACACCCATGACTCGGGCCGCCTGCAAACCGCCAAGGCCCAGCCGCCAGGGTACTTCTCCACTTACAGTTCTCGGCCGGGCCCTGCCGCTCTCCCACACCTCTCCTTAACACCAGAAGATATAGCAAGGCCCATGACCCCTCGAGCCCTGACTTTCCTTAGTCTCCCATCCCCAGAGTCACCTCTGGCTCTAGCAAACGGTGCCTTCCAAGGTGAGCAGAGAGACAGGCCACCTTCCCCACCCAGGTCCACCCCGTGCTGTGCTGTCTCATAAGTCCTGCTCTGGGATTAAGTCTTGAGTGTTGTGTGGGCTTCTTGCCACCAGAACTGTCTGTCCTGTGGCCTCAATGTTACCTTGTAATCTCTGTCTGTCTGTCTCTGTCTCTCATTCTTACACACCTTCTCCCATTGGGACTTTATTGACCCTGATTTCAATCTATAGGTGAGTCCCGGGAGAACGGTCACCTCTCCCCTGCTGGCCCCCGCCCGCCTGCGGTCTCTCCCTGTGTGCTCCAGCCTGCTCCATTGTTCGCAGCGTTTTCCACAGATGCGCAGCACTTTGTGTGTCCACGTCCAGTGTGCTCTGGCTTTTTTATTTCCATGCATTCTGCAGGAGCCCTTCTGTCCACTCGTGGCCCTGGAGTCACGTGGGATGCAGCCCCTCACAGTCTCCCAGTCCTCCTGTCACTGGAGGCCCAGGTTGGGCCCGACCCTGTGCCTGCCCATGCGGATTCCTGGGCCACCAGAAGCAGCCCCAGCATCACCCTCAGATGAGGGGCAGAGATGTCCCAGGCCCCTGTCTGTAGCCCCTGGGACTGCCCCGTGGTCAGCCGGCTTTGCCGCCCACCCCGCGTGCCCCCGCTTTCCATGACTGTGCCCCTCCTCCCCCGCTCAGCCCCGCCCGCCCCTCACAACAACACGTTTCTCCCATTGTCTGGAGAGGGTGTCATTGCTGTCCCGCTGTGTGACATCATAATAGGCTGCTGTCCCAGGAACAAAGCCCGGGGAGACACAGAGGGGACACGCCGTGTTTATGTCGTCACTGGCGAGACAGAGTGGAAACGGGGCAGAGTAAACATCTGTGGGCTGAGAACAATCACGCGCACACCCTTTTGTTTCTAAGCTGAAATTACTCTCTGTGTGGCACAGAAAGGGTTTTGTGCCTGTGCAGGTGGATTCATAAAAACCCATTGAAATGCAAAGCGGGGCTCCCCACCCCCCCCGGAGAGCGGAGTCCTGGCCCCCACGCACCCAGACGCCCAGAGAGGAGCGGACGCAGGGCCCCAAGCTGGAGCTGCCCCCACGCACCCAGGCGCGGTGAGGGGCGGGCGCAGGGCCAGAGCCCGGGACCAGGGGGCCTCGTATGCTGGAGCCCCAGGACCAGGGGGCCTCGTATGCCGGGAGCTGAGGCAGAGCCCAGGGCAGCCAGGTCGAGGGTTGCGAACCCCAGTCTCAGGGTCTTTGGAACTTGAACGTCTCCTTCTCTAGCTCAGAAAAACAAAACATGCAAGAGCATGCTGACTGATTCCCACTGTGTGGCCGACCCCGTGGGGAGGTGCAGCCGTAGCCGGGGCCTGTCCTGAGGCCAGCCGCGTCCTGGGGCTGCCACACTGCCCACGGGACTCCCACACTGCCCACGGTTCTCCCACAGGGCCCACGGGACTCCTACGGGCCCACGGGACTCCCATGGGGCCACAGGGCTGCCACAGGGCCAGGCAGCCGGCACAGCCAGGGCTGGAGCCGCACCTGCCACCGCCCCCGACGTGCTTCTCTGTAGGTGGCCGGGTCACACGTCACCCTCCCCTCCTGCCTCAGGCTGCGAGCGGCCCAGGCTATCACTGGCGTGGCCCAGGGCCACAGCTGTCCTTGGAAGTCTTTCCTTCCTGGGCCAAGCATCACTCTCTCTGCGAAGATCGTGGTTCTTGCCAGCATCAAAATGTCACATTCTAGAAAGGGCAGCTCGGAGTAGAAGGAAAAGCAGAAGGAAAACCATGGCCACTCCCGACAAGCCCCCCAGATGGAGGAGCCGCTGCCCCACGCCCTGCACAGCACACACAGACGCAGCCCGGCTGGGGCCGGCACCGCATCTCCACCCACGCGCGCCCACGTCTC
>NW_012267345.1:1648385-1654569 GCF_000151885.1 Dipodomys ordii
CCCCCGTCTCCACCCACACGCGCCCCCACCAGTGGTCCCCAGCAGTTACAGATGTGCCCGGGAGTTTCGGCTAATTCATTCTCTTCGTTAAAAAGGACACCAACGCTTCATTCTGCCCTTTGCTGAAGATCAACTGTTTATTACGCTGCTGTGCATCTGCGCATGATGACAGCGCTACCTTCCCGCTCAGGCGGGGCCTTGTGGGCAGCATATTCATGGTCAAGTATTCCCAGGTGGTGTATTCACCGCAGCGTGCTCGCAGGGTGGCTCGCAGCAGGGTGTTAAAAGCGTGTCTCTTCCTTCTCCATGAGACATGGAGTTGCACACGTGTGAGCCACGCAGACGTTGCTTCCCCTGGAAGACAAGACATGGCCGCCTTTGCCAACTAGTGCCTGTCTCCTTTTGACCTGTTATGTTGGTGGGCCAGCCCAAGCCTTGGACACGGCTGCAAGAGGGAAGAAGCATTGCTGGTGCTTGTGCACATACACACTTTTACACTTTTGCGTACACAATCATACCTACACGCATGCAGACATACCAGACAGACATCCACTGGGACTCCCCTCCCAGAGCGCAGGGGACCAGGTCGGCGCTGGGGCTGGGCAGCCCGGGCCCCAGGGCTGTGTGCTGCTGCACGAGGAGTTGCCCTTCATCCAAGCCCAGCCAGGCTTCTCCGGAATGTGCTGATCCCTGGGCAGCTGAGACTGGTTATCTGATGTCAAAAAAACAAACAGTTGAATAAAAACCCAGTAACACCTTGGCCCTTGCCCCTCCCCTGGTGACTGCAGTCCGTGGGGGACCTGGGGACCCGGGCCACAGAGAGCAGAGGCTCCCACCCACCCAGCGGCTTGACTGCTGCCTGCAGTTTGTGCTGGGGCCCCGCCCTCGCCAGGCCGGCGGCCCTGTGCCGGGAGGGCCTTCCGTCTGACTGTCGTGGCGGCCGCACACAGGCCTGGGCCCCGCGAGAGCCAGGCCGCTCCTCAGAATGCCGCTGCGCTCTCCGTGTGCTCCGCACGCTTTGCTCCAAGCGGAGGCTGTGTGCAGCGTGGCTGCCGCCCCTCAGGCCCCGGCCCTTGGCATCCCACACCTGCCACTCCATGCCACTTGGCAGGGCTGCAGGGGGACCCGTAGCCTGGCACTGCTGTCCTGGCCCTCTGTCCTGGATGGGAGAGGGACAGGGACCCCAGCATGGCTTGGGCACCCCAGCCACACATCTGGACCGGCACACCCTTTGTCTGCTCTGAGGACAGGCAGGGACAGCCCCCAGCCAGCACTAAGCCTGGGAAGCAGGCTGTCAGAGGACAGGAGAGGGCGGTGGGGCCGGGCACGGCCGGCATGGCAGGGCCTCCTCCACCTCGGGCCATGTGCGAAAGGTGGTCATGTACTAGGAGCACCAAGGACCCACGTGGCTCATAAACAAAAAGCAAGACTTCCCTAAAGCATGAATCAGAAAGGCACTTTAATTAAGAGAGGGACAGTGGAGGGAAGCTTGCTGACTAACTCTGGAAAATTCCTTTCTGAAATGCAAGGGTCATGACAGTGAGCTCGAGGGACCCGGTGCCCCGTGAGCTTCGGGCCCGACTTGCTCAGGGAGGCCCAGGCCTCCTCCAGGTGGGCACTGCAGGGACGTCCCGGAGCCCCCGTCAGACCCCGGGCACCCCGGCCGGGGCCCCTCCGGCCTGCCAGGACCGCCACCCTGTCCCCATCACAGGGCAGATCTGCAGACGGGTGAATCTCCCTGCAGAAACAGTGGCGTGACACAGTGTCAGCCTTGAGCCCACTGGGCACACAGGTTTCAGGTTTTGGGGACCGTGGACTGTATCGGGGTCCTCACAGCTGGACCTTCCCACAGCCTCACTAATTACAGGGGAAATAACTAAAGCAATGAAAGTTAAGGATAATCGAAGAGGGAAAAATGACAAGCCACAGGCTGAGAGAAGACAAAGGACGCATGGTACGAACTCTCGCAGCTCAGTGTGATCTTTCGCAGCTCAGTGTAGTTGGAAAAAGACACGAAGACACATTTGGTAAAGAGCTGATGTGGAGGAGAAAGGAGTTTGTTCAGAGATCTCCAGCGTCTGTAGCCATCAGGAAAATGCACATCGGCCGCAGCCAGGCTTTTTCACAGCCTCAGAGTGGCCGGGATAAGAATGTGACCAAGTCAGATGGGAGAGTGCCCACATGCAATCCAAGTTCAGGAGGCTGAGATCCAAGGATCCCGAGCTGGAGGCTGGCCTGGACAGAATGAAGACCTTGCATAGGTACCTTTCCCAACGATGGCACTGTTTGGGGAGAAGAATGGAGTGGGAAAGAGACCGATGGAGGACAAAATATGGAGATCCCTGGGGCCTGTTATGAAGGAAACTCAATAGAAAAATGAAAAAGAGCAAGTGACAGATGAGGCTAAATGACAGCATACGCGTGCGTGAATTGTACCAGAGCAGCTTGATAGCCACCAAATGGATAGACAATGACATAAGAGAAAGTAAACTTAAAATCATCAAAACGGGGACCAGGACACGGAGACACGGGATCACTTCTACGATACTGGAGTCCTGCAGCCCAGGACTGGCCCCGGGCGTCTCTCCGGCGTGACCGAGACCAGGAGGCACAAAACACGTGCACAGCCGTCCGCCGCGCTCTACCGGAGAGGCCCCGGCTAAAGGTACAAAAATGTCCCAGGAATGGGCTGGGAAGGTGGCTCAGTGGTAGAGCGCTTGCCTTGCATGCTTGAGGCCCTGGGTTCAATTCCTCAGCACCACATAAGCAAAAAGAAAAAAAGCCGGAAGTGGTGCTGTGGCTCAAGTGGTAGAGCGCTAGCCTTGAGCTGAAGAGCTTAGGGACAGTGCTCAAGCCCAGAGTTCAGGCCCCATGACCCGACCCAAAGAAAACAAACAAAAAAAAACACAAAAATGTCCCAGGAAGGATGTGTGGCCGGAGGGGGCCCAGCAGGGACCCCTGGACTGTGAGGAGACCCAGGCCGGGACCTCGCAGCTGACCTCGCAGCTGCGCCTGAAGTCCCGGAGATGAACGGGGCAGAGGCGCAGGGAGGGGGGCGGCAGGGGACGGCCCTGGGTCTGGCCCGCGTGGGGGCTGGTCCTACGGGACCCTCGGTGCTGGCTGGGATGAGGGACAGGGCCTGTGGCCCAGCTCTGCGCGTCCCTGGCCAGAGCTTCCTCACCAGCCACAGCAGTGGCGGCTCGTTCCGGGCGGGTCCGGCGGTGAGCCGCTCCGGCGCGCCCTGAGCCCGGCCTCTGCGCCCGCCGTGTGGCCACGGCCTGGTAACTGCCCCGTGCCTCCCATCTCACGGTCGAGGTCAGGGGAAAGCCTCACTGCCACCGCAGCAAGTTTTAAATCTGTTTGCACAGCGAGGCGGAGGAAGGGGCAGCAGGGCACGGCCGCCGCAGGCTGGGGTGTCTCCGCGCCGCCATCCCCAGTTCAGCGCCTCGAAGCCAAACCAGACCCCGATGGGGTGGGCCCTGCGCGCGAGGGACCTGGCCGCCCATGGACGCGCTGAGCCCGTGCCCAGGTGTGCTCAGCTGACACGCGGGGCGGGGCCGACGCCAGGAGGAGCTCCACGCCTCCCCCCCCCCCCCGTAGGCCCTCTGGGAGCCGCATGGTCACCGTGGTTACTCAGGCCCAAGCTAGCACCGTCTCCTGCCAGGTGCTGCTTGTGGCCGAGACCTGGGAGTTGCACTGCTAGCTGGCACCGTCGTGGGAGACGCCCACGTGGTTGTAATTAGCACACACAGGGCACACAAGGCGTCAGGTCGCGGCTGAGCCCTCCAGAGGGCAGCGTCCCTCAGAGTCTCAGGCGCCCACTGCGGTCCCCACCCCTCCTGAGGAGCCCTCTGCCCGCCCCTCGCGCTCGCTGGCATCTCACAAAGCCGACGGAGATGCACCTGACACGGACAAGAGCCTTTCCCACCCACCAGAGCGGCTCCCGCGGGAAGGGCTGGCAGAGCCGCATGGAATGATGATCGCGTCTGGTGCCAGCGCTCCGGTCCCTTTGAAACGCAGCAGGCGCCGCACCCAGGCTGCTCCGGGCCTCCCTCTGAGCGGACACGGCCGGCGCTGGCCCTCCTCCCCCGCTCCCGTGCCATGTGCACACACAATTCCAGGCAGCTTCAGAAACACAGGCCCCTGCGGGCTCCTCGCTCCAAGTGCAGCACGTTTGTCATCTCTGGAGAGAGCGCGCCCGCCCCTCGGCAGCCCCACACACCTGGAGGCTACCTTCTGAGCCGGTGGTGGTTCTTGGTGGTTGGTTTTTCTGGAGACTGGCTTGGCCTCTTCTGGAATGACGCAGCAGCGCCTGTGCCCTGCGCGCCCCGCCCCGCCCTGCCCCGCCTCGGGTGTGGAGTCTGGAGGGCTCATGAAGTCTGAGGTAAGCGGTGCCGTCCGGAGCCGGGGTGTCTCCGGGAACCATGGTGTTCGGGGGAGCGCGGGAGGCACGGTGTCTGGGAGGAAGGGCGGCTCTTTTTGATTCTTGCCGAACAGAACCCCACTGTGTGTATGTACCAGTTTGGGGGTTCACGACGACACTGGGTGCTGGCAGTGGTTGGCCTTCCCTTCACGATGTCTACCCAAGTCTCCTGCCATCTGCTTATGGGAAGGTTCCGGTCACGCGCTCTGGAGACGAGGATTCCTGAGCCAGGCGCACGCACCCCCCGCCGCCTGCCACAGCTTTCATTTCCCTGACCCTGGCGGTGACGAGCTTTCAAGAACTGAGATGAAGCCGGACACTGGTGGCTCATGCCCAGAATTCCAGCTCTTCAGGAGGTTGGGACTTAAGGATCACGATTTAAAGCCAGTCTCTGCACGATTCTTAACCAGCAAAAAGCTGGAAGTAGATGCGTGGCACATCGTGGTAGAGCCCCAGCCTCGAGTGGGAAACACTAAAGGGCATGCCATGCCCTGAGTTCAAGCCCCAGGACTGGCATATGCACAGACAGCAAGAAAGAAAGACAGAAAGACAGAAAGAAAGAAAGAAATTGTGAGGACGTCCAATTTATGAGCTTGAATTTTTAAATAGGTGACCGTGTCCTTCAGAGGGTTTTGTCCATCTCGAGACCATGTCATGTTGTGGATCTTGGGGGGAAAGCTGGAGGCTCCCTGGCAGTGGAGCGAGCCTGCTTGGGATGATTTTAGCCCGTGGAAACCTGTGCAGACTTCTTTCTCTCCACAAGTCCTCCATACTTGAGTTTTTTTTTAAAAAAATGCATCTGCCGGTTGTTTGGTGCAGGGTTCTGGTAGTGTCTGGCGGCGCTTGGTCCCTCGATGTGACAGAAGGAGCCTGGCGGTGCACAGCTGAGATTGTGCTGCTCCCTCCCCCATACACAGTCGTGTACATGCACTGTGCACACACGCACACCTGCACCACACACACACCCGTGGCCCCGCCTCCTGCTCAGAAGGCATCCAGGTCCCCAGATCCTAGCCGGCCACCTGCGACTTTGAAGGACAGGTTGGTCTCTGTGCTGGGTTGTTCCCGAAACCCACAGCCCAGCGTCAAGGCCAGCGGCTCCAGCATCTACTTCCCAGCGCCGAGGCCAGCGGCTCCCACCTCTACTTCCCAGCGCCCAGGCCAGCGGCTCCAGCGTCTGCTTCCCAGCGCCGGGGCCAGTGGCTCCAGCATATGCTTCCCAGGGAGCGTCTGTGGCATTTGCTGCAGTAGCGTGAGCATCCCGTGCAGAGAAACCTGGCCGCAGGAGCCCACGCCCGTGTGGGATGTGTGACTTGTGTTTTTATCTGGCAGCCCTCCAGCGACTTGGAGATTGCCAGGCTGGCTCCCTCCTTGTCTCAGGGCTTGGCATCAGGTGGAGGCAGCACTGGTCTGCCTGATCCGGCTCAGATTTCCACCCCCTGGAGCCTCAGGGTCAGAAGCACGGTGGCGCTCAGGGTCTGACCCTGGTCTCGGTCCACCCAGCGGCCCCCAGGGAGAGTGACGGGGGGGGGCGCCATGGGGGCAGGGCAGGCCTTCCATACCACCAGAGACAGGGCCACAAGCACATGAGGCCAACCAAAGAGCAACTGAGGCAGGAAGACACGGACACCCCCTAACCCCTACTGCCACGCTGACCCCAGTGGAATCTGCTTAGCATGGGAAACCATCTATCAGACCATGATAGGGGCCTCGAGACCTATCTCTGAGTTTTGGGACTTCACCGAAGTCTACCTCAGAGAA
>NW_012267345.1:1655429-1660032 GCF_000151885.1 Dipodomys ordii
TGCCCTTTCTTATGGAGACTTTTTGCTATAAAAGTTTGTTATCCTCTGCATTAAATCGCACTCAGCGCTCAGCACTCAGCATCCACTCCTAATGTGTGTGAGTTGTCTGTTTGCCATCTCCCCATCCTATTCCAGGTTCCTCCCCTAGGTGTCCTCCGTCGTCCCAACAGAACCCGGTCCGCGGCACCCTACCTCACACACAGGTGAAAAAAATAAAAGCCAGGCATGAAAGTTCAGGTGTGTAACCCTATTGCTCGGAGGGCTGAGGGACCGTTCTGCTGGTGCCCCGGGCGGTTGCCTGGAGGTCAGAGCGGAAGGTGCCATTGTCTGGGGCCCCTCAAGCCAGGCCTCTGATGTGCTCCAAGTGGCGTGGGAAGGCGTGCCTGGGTCCCGGGAAGCAGGCAGTGGAGCGCTGGCAGGGATAACAGCAGGGGCTGTTGGCCAGGAGCCTGGTCTCCCCAAACCCCCAGGTCACGCTGTGCAGGAGGGGCACAGGGCTCTACAGTTCAGTCGGAGCTCCTCCAGCGGGCCGGCTGTCCGGGTGTGCGGGCACAGGGCTCCGTCCCGTCTGAATCTCTCCACGCAGAGCGCCAGTGAGGACAGGAGAGCGGCATCCACACGTGTCTTTGTCACTGCCACAGATCCACCAGCAGTGGGCTCTGCGGAGCTGGGCCGCGCCCAGACGTCCCGCCCTGCGCTTTCTGCTGGAATGAACCAAGCTGGTGCGCTGGGCAGAGAGGGCGCCCACGCCGGCCTCTGCCAGAGCCAGGCCGAGCAGACCACAGTGCCTCCGGGCGGCGTGAATGCACTCGCCCCCTCCGTCCGCCTCTGGCCAGGACCACACGGCCGTCACAGCGCTGGGCGCTGGGCGTTTGGGCCAGGGAAAGCCTCCTGCTGAGGTTCTTTGGGGTCACCAGGGCAGCTGCACCTGGACGCAGCAGGAAGCGCTGCTCTGAGCACAGGAGCCTCCCACGTGCTGCCCCCACGCGCAGCCAGAGGTCGAGCAGACACGGGTGGACGCTGGCTCCTCGGCGGCCCCAGCCTGGGCAGCCTCGGTCCTATGGAGCCCCAATTCCAGGATGCTGCAACAGACTGCTCCCCACTCCCAGCCCCAGTCAGTGCGGAGAGCTCGAGAGGCCCGTGCTGGCTCCCAGCACTGCAAAGGAGTCAGAGGTGAGGCACTGCTGGCTCCTAGGGAAGGCGTTTCCCAGCGGGAACCACGTCCATCTCAGCACACCTGGGTCCTGGGTGCACGGGCCGCCCTGGGGCACGCACCAGGCCCCAGCCCCGAGGCCCCTGCCCACGCCCGGCTGTGGCTCAGGGGAGCAGCCTGGACCTGTCCTCTGCTTTCAAAGACACAAGTCCCGGACTCTTTGGGCAACGTGGACAGGTGCAGTGGGCTCCGATCCTGGGCCCGTGAGGAGGGGCCTTCGCCTCGCTTGTGAGTTCTCAGGCCCGACCTCCTGTGGGAGCACGGAGGCCAGCTCGCTTTGTGTCACCTCCTGTGGCAGCACGGAGGCCAGCCCGCTTTGTGTCACCTCCTGTGGGAGGGACGGGGGCCAGCTCGCTTTGTGTCACCTCCTGTGGGAGCACGGAGGCCAGCTCGCTTTGTGTCACCTCCTGTGGGCAGCATGGAGGCCAGCTCGCTTTGTGTCACCTCCTGTGGGAGCACGGAGGCCAGCTTGCTTTGTGTCACCTCCTGTGGGCGGTATGGAGGCCAGCTCGCTTTGTGTCACCTCCTGTGGGAGCACGGAGGCCAGCTCGCTTTGTGTGGCTGTGCTGGGCTCCTGTGGCCTGGCATTTGGAACCCCCACCAGGGCTCGCCCCTTGGGGAGGCCTGCCCTTGGGAGGCAGCAGAACGAACTCTGGAGCCGGGAGCTGGATTCCAACGCAGCTCCATAGACGCTGGCTGTGTGGCCCCGGGAGGCCCTGACCTCTCTACTGCGGCTGCCTTCCTGAGATGAACTTGGCCGTGTAAATGATAGGGTGCGGGCAGCCTGGGTCTCTGGCCGCTCTCGGCTCCAGTCTCTCTCTGTCTCCGGGGGCTCAGGGGCCTTCTCCCGCAGCATTAACCCGTGCCCCCGCCACGCAGTGCGGACCGCGGTGCAGGAGGCCGGCACTCCCTGCACAGAGTTCACGGCAGTCCAGACCCCTTCCGCGGATGGACAAGGCCTTTCCCAGTCTGCACTGACGGCTCCCATTCTGTGCGGTCCCGCCAGGACCCCCGCCCCAGCTGGCTGGACACATTGAGTGCGGGACAAGGACAGCGCGTGTCTGTAGACCCCATCGCAGGGACAGAGCTGGCCCTGCCCCAGCTCTGAGTATTTTGCCTTTAATTGTGGTAAACTAATAAAGGTTTCAGATGCTCTCATTTTAACAGAATGCAGAGTTGTAATTGGTGACCTATTTTGAGCAATTTAATTTCCAATGACCTGTTTTCCGAATTAACACAGCAGTAAAGGCCAGAGCGCTGGGAGGAGGGGTGCCCAGGTGTGGCTCCGGGGGGCTGTCTGGGGGGGGGGGAGAGGGCAGCCTCCCCCGCAGGCCACAGGCCGAGGTTCTCAATCAAAGCACACTCTGAGGAACCAACAAGGACACTTTGAAAGAGGAGAAATCACACCAGAGCCACGGTTCTGAGGGCGTCTCTTCAAAGCCTCTGCAGGGGAAGGCGCATCCTCTTGCAGGTCAGGATGGGGTCCCTCCTGGGCTCCCTCAAATACACCAGCAGAGGGGGGGACCTGACACCCTGTCCTGGGGTGTGGGAGGAGGAACAGCGGGAGCTGGGAGGGAGGGCAGTACAGGAGCTGGAGGCAGGAGCCTCCAGGCTGGGGCATTGGACGACCAGTGGGGGGCAGTGTGGGGCTCAGCCTTGGCCTCCGTCTTCTCCAGCCAGGCCCGGGCTCGCCCCTCTGGCCCCGCTCCCTGAGATTCACGAGTTGCCTGAGGCGACCTAACCACATGGACCTGCTGTGGGCACAGGCCTCCTCTCTGCCTCAAGCAGGGTTGGAGGGCAGCATGCAAGTACACACATACACACATGAACACGCGTGAAACAGCCCTGAGGTGAATGGCAGCCCCAGGGTGCGTCTCGATGGCTGGGCAGGAGGCGGGGCAAGGGGGGCCCTGAGGGGGGCTGGGGGAGGTGAACTCCAGTGGAGCCAGGCCCCCACTCCTCACCGGGCCAGCTCTGGGGCCCGGGGCCCGGGGCGCGAGGCCGGGGCGGGCAGGCTGGCTGTCACGTAGGAGACTGAGAGGCTTTCCGTCCCCTCCCGCCTCCCACATGCTTCCTAAAGAAAATGCCTTCCCTCCCCTGAAAGCGCCCAGCCCTGCTCACAGGAACGTGGGTGCTTCGAGCTGCAGCCAGTGTCCCTGACCTTGGGTGCAGGTCTGAAGGGGCGTCCTCCTTAATTCCACGCTGAGCTGGATTAAGTGTAGAGACTAGGCCTGCGATCTGCATTCCGTGCTATTTGTGGTGCGGGGTCAGAGCGCGGCCGTTCAGCGAGGGTGAAGCCCCTGAGCCGGGACGGGCGTCCGCCCCCCCCCACCAGGCCACCACCAAGCTGGCCGGCTGCCCACAGCGGACACACAGGGCTCTGGGCTCAGGCAGGAGCTGTGCTGAGCTGGGCTGCGCGAGCTGAGGCCGAGGCTCTGCCCTGGGGCGGGAGCCCCTGTGGGATTCGGCCCCTTGGTGGTGACAGGGCGGCCGCACCTCTGCTCAGTGGCCACGGGTTCCTCAGTCTCCACAGAAGGCTCTAGAGGCCAGGGCGTCCGTGACAGAGGGCCCCGCAGCAGAGGTGTGCGAGGGGCTCCGGACCCACCGTGCGCGCAGCCGTGGGGCTCAATGCAGCCCGTGGGGCCGCGCTGGGCCCGGGCCCCACACTGTGCAGAGACACAGAATCTCAGGCCCATCCCAACGCCCACACTCCTGTCACCATCTTCTAAGCCTTCCGAGGACGGGAAGGGCAGCTCCCTGCTGTGCTGACCACGGAGCTAAAGAGCCACTGGAGCCTCAGTCTTTCTGACCCCCTGGGCAGGCCCTCTTCCTCCGGGACCCACCTCCAAGCCCTCCCTCCCACCCAGGCCCTCCCCCCCCCGCCCACTACCCACAACCCCAGACTTTTAGCTCAGCTCCTGACTGCTTCCACTGTGGACTGATTCAAGGCCTCTGCTGGCCCCAAAGGATCCCACATTCATCAAACCATGACTTGGTTTTCAATTAGCACGGAGGGAGCGAGGTATCGATCCCTACGTACCTCCATTTATATTTGATGCATCCATTGCCCACACTCTCTATCAAGAGCAACAGCGACCAGAGCACCCAGACCCGGAGCAGGGCCTGCTTTTTCTTCCTGAGATCGATTGGAGATTAAGTTGCTGTGTAGCTTTTTATCGGAGACACTGTTCGCTGTGTTTAACAGAGAGAGTGGGGGCTGTGTGTGGGCACCGTGGGGCTGCGTCCACTGTCCACGTCACTACCCGCAACATGCCAAGCTACTCTGTACATGTGAGCACAGGCATCCGTGTGCACGTGTGAGCACAGGCATCCGTGTGCACGTGTGAGCACAGGCATCCGTGTGCACGTGTGAGCACAGGCATCCGTGTG
>NW_012267345.1:1661438-1673425 GCF_000151885.1 Dipodomys ordii
AGGCCACAGACCCCCAGGGCATGGATACCCCCCACCACAGACCCCTGGGCCACAGACCCCCAGGCCATGGATTACGCATAGTAACTTCACTAGCAGCCATGCACTGCTGGATTCTACCACACCTGCCTAGTGCCATTGACCCCAGAGCAGATGTGGCCTTCAGGGAACATTGGCTGCCCAGATGGCAGCCTCCAGACCTGGGAACAGAGGCCACTGGACGCAGGAGGTCCAGAAGTTTCATGTTGGATGGAGCCTGGAGTTAAGATAACTTCTGCTTCTCCACCAGGGAATTCAGTGGTGCCTGTGGGTAGCAGACCTGCTCCTCTCCACTCCAGCTGAGGATCCTCGGCAGGGAGCGCTGCAGTGGACAGCAAGGCTGACCGCCTGGCCAGTAGGCTGTGCCCCGTCTCCTATCCTGGGCAGGGGAGCTGGGACAGCACAGGTAAGGATGGCTCCTGGGCAACCTCTTCTCACACAAGTGCACGCTCACACACACCCTCACACTCACACACACACTCACACTCACACTCTCACACACTCACACACACACTCACACACTCACACACTCACAACAAGGCATGAAGACCATTCCCTCCTAAGCCTATGGATAACTGACTCCGGTTTTAGGGGGAAAAAGGGAAAGAGAGGAAGGGTTGCTAGGCAACCAGCCAGAGGTTGCTATAGCATTTTCAAGAGTGCTGCCGAGCCAATCAGACCCTGCCGTGGCTGTCAGCAGAGGAAGAGGAGCTGCGCAGGACCTGCCACCTCATGAATATTCATCAGCTGACTAAAGTAGAGTCAACTAACTCCTTGACAGCTTGCTTTCTCCTGGATTCCTTTCTTCTCTTTACATCATCTGGCCTTCCTGCCGCCCTGCTGACGGGGTGGCTGGGTGGGGAGTCCAGTTGGATTTTGCCTGTCCCAGCATCATGACTCAGGGTCCCAGCTCCACTTGGCTCCTCCTCTACTACCTAGAGGACATCGCTCCTCCAGGGACTCTGTGGTCCCCAGGGAAGTCCAAGTTCCCACTCAGGTGACCTAGGGAGAGGTCTGCAGGAGGGGTCCAACCATCCCTCTGGGCTCCGTGACCACGGACACACACCTGGACAGTGGCCTCACCGCCTTCAGTGCTGGACACAGGTAGCTGGGGTGGCACTGCCAAGGTTAGATGGTGGCACTGCAGAGGCGGCCCAGGGGGTGGCCCGGAAGGGCCTCCTCTTACTCACTGGGTGGCTTTGGGGCCAATTAAACAGGAGATGGGAGCAGGAGGGGCTGCTGGCTCTGTAGGAGGAACTGATGTAAAATCGGAATCACATGACTAATCACAAAGGAGCAAACGGGGCAGCGTCCGCGGCGCAGGCAGGCAGGCAGGGAAGGCCCGCCGTGGGCTATGTTTTTTCCGTTTCCTTATTTTTTCCTGCTGAATTCTGAGAATCCTGTTTTGTCCCGAATCTTGTCACAGCTTCAAGAATAGATCCGCCATGGCTTTGGAGGAGATGTTGTATGCACAGGCCAGTGTCCCACGAGGAAGAGGCCAGTGTGCCACGAGAAAGAGGTCAGAGTCCCACGAAGAAGAGGTCAGCGTCTCACGAGGAAGAGGCCAGCATCCCATGAGGAAGAGGCCAGCATCCCATGAGGAAGAGGTCAGCATCCCACGAAGAAGAGGCCAGCATCCCACGAGGAAGAGGTCAGCGCCCCACGAGGAAGAGGTCAGCGCCCCACGAGGAAGAGGTCAGCGGCCCACGAGGAAGAGGTCAGCGCCCCACGAGGAAGAGGTCAGCGCCGCACGAGGAAGAGGCCAGCGCCCCACGAGGAAGAGGTCAGCATCCCATGAGGAAGAGGTTAGCATCCCACGAGGAAGAGGTCAGCGCCCCACGAGGAAGAGGTCAGCATCCCATGAGGAAGAAGTCAGCATCCCACGAGGAAGAGGTCAGCGTCTCACGAGGAAGAGGTCAGCATCCCATGAGGAAGAGGTCAGCGTCCCATGAGGAAGAGGTCAGCATCCCACGAGGAAGAGGTCAGCGTCTCACGAGGAAGAGGTCAGCGCCCCACGAGGAAGAGGTCAGCGCCCCACGAGGAAGAGGTCAGCGCCCCACGAGGAAGAGGTCAGCGCCCCACGAGGAAGAGGTCAGCGTCCCACGAGGAAGAGGCCAGCGTCCCACCAGGAAGAGGCCAGCGTCACACCAGGAAGAGGCCAGCGTCAAGGAAGAGGCCAGCGTCCCACGAGGAAGAGGCCAGCGAGGAAGAGGTCAGCCTCACACCAGGAAGAGGTCAGCGTCACACCAGGAAGAGGTCAGCATCACACCAGGAAGAGGCCAGTGTCCCACGAGGAAGAGGCCAACGGCCCACGAGGAAGAGGTCAGCGTGACACCAGGAAGAGGTCAGCGTCCCACGAGGAAGAGGCCAGCGTCACACCAGGAAGAGGCCAGCGGCCCACGAGGAAGAGGTCAGCGTCACACCAGGAAGAGGTCAGCGTCCCACCAGGAAGAGGCCAGCGTCACACCAGGAAGAGGCCAGCGAGGAAGAGGCCAGCGTCCAACGAGGAAGAGGTCAGCCTCCCATGAGGAAGAGGTCAGCATCGCTCGAAGAAGAGGTCAGCGTCACACGAGGAAGAGGTCAGCGTCCCACGAGGAAGAAGTCAGCGTCCCACCAGGAAGAGGTCAGCGTCACACCAGGAAGAGGTCAGCGTCACACCAGGAAGAGGCCAGCGTCACACCAGGAAAAGGCCAGCGTCACACGAGGAAGAGGCCAGCGTCACAGCAGGAAGAGGCCAGCGGCCCATGAGGAAGAGGCCAGCGTCACACCAGGAAGAGGTCAGCGTCACACCAGGAAGAGGCCAGCGTCACACCAGGAAGAGGCCAGCGTCCCACGAGGAAGAGGTCAGTGTCCCACGAGGAAGAGGTCAGAGTCCCACGAGGAAGAGGTCAGCATCCCACGAGGAAGCGGTCAGTGTCCCAAGAGGAAGAGGCCAGCGTCACACCAGGAAGAGGCCAGCGTCCCACGAGGAAGAGGTCAGCGTCACACCTAGAAGAGGTCAGCGTCCCACCAGGAAGAGGTCAGCATCACACCAGGAAGAGGTCAGCGTCCCACCAGGAAGAGGTCAGTGTCCCACGAGGAAGAGGTCAGTGTCCCAAGAGGAGGAGGTCAGTGTCCCAAGAGAAGGAGGTCAGTGTCCCACAAGAAAGGGGCCAGAGACCACCCCAGGCCCAGCGCATGGAGAAGGCCTGTGACCACCCAGGCCAGTGTGGGGCCCTCCAGCGAGCATGCACCAGCCGTGCATGCAGGGACTGTCCAGCCATCAGGACGAAGATGTCTGAGAAGCTGCCATGGCTCAGACGCCCTCCAGGGTGACCAGTGTGTCCAGGAGTGAGAACCAGTGCACGAGCAGGCATCGGCTGGGCAGCATCACCCAACACGCCAGGGCCACAGTCAGGAGATGAGGGGTGCCCCCCCCCAGGCATGGTGGCCAGCTACCTTTGTGCTGTGGTCCCCATCCAAGGGAGCATCACCAGGCAGGAGTGGAAAGTTCCCGGAGCCCTGCAGCACCTTGGACAGCTCCCCAACAGCCAAAACCTCCGTTGTGGCCATGCTCAGGCCTGTGGAAATCATTGCTTGGGAGTCTCAGCTCCCCCCACGCCCTGGGTGTGGCCATCAGTGATTCTGCCGCAGGGAGGAGCCAAGAGCCGCGCAGAGAGAATCCACAGTCGCATGTAGGCCCCACATCCACCCCGGGGAGCCCTTTCCTGACCCCTCTGCAGGACGCCCATGCACGGAGGAGATGGCCACCGGCCTCACCTGCCAGGCCCCATGTGGCAAGCAAGACGCAGTCCAGAAAAACCATCAGAGGACAAGGTGGTCACCCCCACGTGTGGACAGAGCCACGGGACAAGATGGTCACCCACGTGTGGACAGAGCCACAGGACAAGATGGTCACCCACGTGTGGACAGACACAGGACAAGGTGGTCACCCCCACGTGTGGACAGAGCCACGGGACAAGATGGTCACCGCCACGTGTGGACAGAGCCACGGGACAAGATGGTCACCCATGTGTGGACAGAGCCACAGGACAAGATGGTCACCAACGTGTGGACAGAGCCACGGGACAAGATGGTCACCCATGTGTGGACAGAGCCACAGGACAAGATGGTAACCCATGTGTGGACAGAGCCACGGGACAAGATGGTCACCCTTGTGTGGACAGAGCCACGGGACAAGATGGTCACCCACGTGTGGACAGAGCCACAGGACAAGATGGTCACCCACGTGTGGACAGAGCCACAGGACAAGGTGGTCACCCACGTGTGGACAGAGCCACAGGACAAGGTGGTCACCCATGTGTGGACAGACCCACGGGACAAGATGTTTACCCATTTGTGGACAGAGCCACAGGACAAGATGGTTACCAACGTGTGGACAGACCCACAGGACAAGGTGGTCACCACACGTGTGGACAGAGCCACAGGACAAGGTGGTCACCCCACGTGTGGACAGCCACAGGACAAGATGGTCACCCCACGTGTGGACAGCCACAGGACAAGATGGTCACCCCACGTGTGGAAAGCCACAGGACAAGATGATCACCCACGTGTTGACAGAGCCACAGGACAAGGTGATCACCCACGTGTGGACAGACCCACAGGACAAGAGGGTCACCAATGTGTGGACAGAGCCACAGGACAAGATGGTCACCCACGTGTGGACAGAGCCACGGGACAAGATGATCACCCACGTGTGGACAGAGCCACGGGACAAGATGGTCACCCACGTGTGGACAGAGCCACGGGACAAGATGGTCACCCACGTGTGGACAGAACCACGGGACAAGATGGTCACCCACATGTGTGGACAGAGCCACAGGACAAGATGGTCACCCACGTGTGGACAGAGCCACGGGACAAGATGGTCAACCACGTGTGTGGACAGAGCCACAGGACAAGATGGTCATCCATGTGTGGACAGAGCCACGGGACAAGGTGGTCACCCATGTGTGGACAGACCCACGGGACAAGGTGATCACCCCCATGTGTGGACAGAGCCACGGGACAAGATGGTCACCACCACGTGTGGACAGAGCCACGGGACAAGATGGTCACCCCCACGTGTGGACAGAGCCACGGGACAAGATGGTCACCAACGTGTGGACAGAGCCACAGGACAAGATGGTCACCCATGTGTGGACAGACCCGTGGGACAAGGTGATCACCCACGTGTTGACAGACCCACAGGACAAGATGGTCACCCACGTGTGGACAGAGCCACAGGACAAGATGGTCACCCACATGTGGACAGAGCCACAGGACAAGATGGTCACCCACGTGTGGACAGAGCCACGGGACAAGATGAATGGTCACCCACGTGTGGACAGAGCCACGGGACAAGGTGGTCACCCACGTGTGGACAGAGCCACGGGACAAGGTGATCACCCACGTGTGGACAGAGTCACAGGAAAAAGTGATCACCCACGTGTTGACAGATCCACAGGACAAGGTGGCAAGCATGTGTGGACAGAGCCACAGGACAAGGTGGCACGCACGTGTGGACAGAGTCACGGGACAAGATGGTCACCCATGTGTGGACAGAGCCACAGGACAAGGTGGTCACCCATGTGTGGACAGACCTGTGGGACCGGCCGCCCCATTGAGGCCCCCTGATGCAGGCAATGTCTGGCCTGCAGGGCGTGTGGTCAGCAGCCTCTCCACCCACTGGGCCTTTGCCCTGTAGGTGAGGCCCCTCCTGCCTCAGAGCTGAGAGAGGATACTCCTGAAGAGGAGGGGCTGGCTGCTGGCCGCCTCTCTTCCGCCACTTGGAGTGAAGGTTGCTCCATACCTAGAAGCTCCGGGTGCCCTGGTTAGAGCAGCACCCAGTTCTAAGGCCCAGCCAGGTCTGGGAGCGTCTCCAGGCCTCGGGGGTTGGGGTAACGGAAGCAGTGACAAAGTCAGGTGAGAATGCGGTCCTCACCATGGGGGTCACATGACCCCCCCCCACGCAGAGCCGACTCCAGATCCGGAGTGGACAGACAGCGATTCTCTTCCCAGCCCAGCCTCTGGAGGGGGGGGCAGGGGGAGGGGGGAGAGGCCCCTGGGACCCGTTCTCTTGCTTGGCTGGGTGGCTGCGGGGCGGGGCGGGGGCGGGGCCCTCCCTGCTGTTGGACTCACCCCTCTCGCCACCCTTCCCTGGCCGTGTGGCACTGGCTCTTAGGACTCGGCCCATCCCCCACCAGCTCACAGGTGGCCAGGTCCATCGAAGGTCTGCAGGCCTGGCTCTTGGGCACCAGGACTTGAATGGTTATGGAGAGGTCTTGCTGCCAGCTGCCTGTTCTGCTCAGCACCTCTCCATCAGACTCAAAACTGGTTATCCTGAGATGGGTTCTGAGTCTGAGCAGCCAAGGATCCAGACTTCCATGACTCAGCCCTGAGCCATCCACCCCCATCAACAGGACCAGCCCCACCCCTCCCCACCTACAACACCAGCCCCACCCACAACACCAGCCCCATCCCACCTACAACACCAGCCCCACCCACAACACCAGCCCCACCTATAACACCAGCCCCACCTATAACACCAGCCCCACCCACAACACCAGCCCCACCCATAACACCAGCCCCACCTACAACACCAGCCCCACCCACAGCACCAGCCCCACCTACAACACCAGCCCCACCCACAGCACCAGCCCCACCCACAGCACCAGCCCCACCCACAGCACCAGCCCCACCCACAGCACCAGCCCCACCCACAGCACCAGCCCCACCCCACCCATCTATAGGACCTCCCACCACACCCATCCACCGAACCAGCCCAACCCCCCCCCATCCAGAGGATCATCTCACCCCACCCCCTCCCATACACAGGACCAGCCCCTGCCCTGTCCCTCCACCCCACAGGCCTACATTTGCCTAGGGTCTCTGGCCAGGAATGGCGCCCTCCACTCCATCTGCTCTGCAGGGAGTCACTGGGGGAAGCCCGGAAGTCCTGGCAGTCGGGAACACCTGCCACTGTGAATCCCTTCCAGGTGAGGCCAGCGGGCACGGCACAGACAGCAGCCTGGGAACTGAGAGGTCTAGGAGGGTTAATTCAGCCAGGGCGCCTTACAGGAGTGTGGACCAGACAGCACAGCATGGGCCCGCAGAGATCACTAACCCTCCAGGCTGGAGCAGCCCCACAAGTATGTGAAGATCAATGAACACACCCAGTTACTCTCCCTCTCCTTCCCAGGAACACTGGGGCTAAAAGCCCCAAAGCCAGCTGGAGACCAGAGGCTAGGAGCCCACGCAAAGTGGAGAAGAAAAGTGGAGAAGATGGCCACCCTCAAAGTGCCTCAGTCCTTTACACCTTAGTGAGAATGCGTGCCTAGATGCTTTCCAAAGGAGGAAAGAGGGAGAAAGAAGGCTTGGGAAGATTACCAAGTCCAAACCACCTAGAGTGGTCCAGGGACAGCCAAGGAACGGTGACTGAAACACTCATCCAAGCAGACATGTCTACTCTTGGCCTCTGCTACCATCCACCACAACATTCAGCTGCTCCTCCCTCTGTGGGCCCTTAGGCTTCTGGGCAGCAATGAATGCCAGCTTACCCTGCCCTGCCTGCTCCAGGAGGCCTGCCATCGGGGGCCTGCCCTGGCCAGCCACGCCACCCTGTTCTTGTGCACCACGGACAGCTCTACAGATCCCAGACCAGACACACTCCAGGGGAAAGCACATTTCCAAAAGACACCAATGAGGATTCGAGACTCAGGGTGTGATGGGGCCTTCCACACAGAGGCCATGGGACCTGAGCTGTGACAGGGCCTTCCACAGAGAGGCCACAGGACCTGAGCTGTGACAGGGCCTTCCACACAGAGGCCACAGGACCTGAGCTGTGACAGGGCCTCCCACACAGAGGCCACGGGACCTGAGCCGTGACAGGGCCTTCCACACAGAGGCCACGGGACCTGAGCTCTGACAGGGCCTTCCACATAGAGGCCACGGGACCTGAGCTCTGACAGGGTCTTCCACACAGAGGCCACGGGACCTGAGCTGTTACAGGCCCTTCCACACAGTGGCCATGGATCCTCAGCTGTGGTAGGGGTCTTCCAAGCATAGGCCATGGGACCTGAGCTGTGACAGGGCTTTCCACACAGCGGCCACGGGACCTGAGCTGTGACAGGGGCCTTCCACACAGAGGCCACGGGACCTGAGCTGTGACAGGGCCTTCCACACAGAGGCCACGGGACCTGAGCTCTGACAGGGCCTCCCACACAGAGGCCAAGGGACCTGAGCTATGACAGGAACCTTCCACACAGAGGCCACGGGACCTGAGCTGTGACAGGGCCTCCCACACAGAGGCCACGGGACCTGAGCCGTGACAGGGCCTCCCACACAGAGGCCACGGGACCTGAGCCGTGACAGGGCCTTCCACACAGAGGCCACGGGACCTGAGCTGTGACAGGGCCTTCCACACAGAGACCACAGGACCTGAGCTCTGACAGGGCCTTCCACACAGAGGCCACGGGACCTGAGCTATGACAGGGGCTTCCACACAGAGGCCACGGGACCTGAGCTGTTACAGGCCCTTCCACACAGAGGCCATGGATCCTCAGCTGTGGTAGGGGTCTTCCAAGCATAGGCCATGGGACCTGAGCTGTGACAGGGCCTTCCACACAGAGGCCACGGGACCTGAGCTGTGACAGGGCCTTCCACACAGAGGCCACGGGACCTGAGCTGTGACAGGAACCTTCCACACAGAGGCCACGGGACCTGAGCTGTAACAGGGGCCTTCCACACAGAGGCCACGGGACCTGAGCTGTGACAGGGCCTCCCACACAGAGGTCACGGGACCTGAGCTGTGACAGGGCCTTCCACACAGAGGCCACGGGACCTGAGCTGTGACAGGGCCTTCCACACAGAGGCCATGGGACCTGAGCTGTGACAGGCCCTTCCACACAGAGGCCACGGGACCTGAGCTCTGACAGGGCCTTCCACACAGCGGCCACGGGACCTGAGCTGTGACAGGGGCCGTCCACACAGAGGCCACGGGACCTGAGCTGTGACTGGGCCTTCCACACAGAGGCCACGGGACCTGAGCTGTGACAGGGCCTTCCACACAGAGGCCATGGGTCCTCAGCTGTGGTAGGGGTCTTCCAAGCATAGGCCACAGGACCTGAGTGCCTTCCACACAGAGGCCACGGGACCTGAGCTGTGACAGGGTCTTCCACACAGAGGCCACGGGACCTGAGCTGTGACAGGGCCTTCCACACAGAGGCCACGGGACCTGAGCTGTGACAGGGCCTTCCGCACAGAGGCCACGGGACCTGAGCTGTGACAGGGCCTTCCACACAGAGGCCACGGGACCTGAGCCGTGACAGGGCCTTCCACACAGAGGTCACAGGACCTGAGCTCTGACAGGGCCTTCCACACAGAGGCCACGGGACCTGAGCTGTGACAGGCCCTTCCACAGTAAGGCCATGGGACCTGAGCTGTGACAGGCCCTTCCACACAGAGGCCACGGGACCTGAGCTGTGACAGGGCCTTCCACACAGAGGCCACTGGACCTCAGCTGTGGTAGGGGTTTTCCAAGCATAGGCCACAAGAGCATCCAAGGATGGGAGGCCTTGGAAAGTACCGTGGCGTGGAACTTGGTGCCCTTGCTAGACCTCCAGGCCGTGGGCTTCACCAACGGCTCTGCAGACCTCAAATGGTCTCTGCTCTCCTGACTTAAGCATCGACATCTGAGGATTATTCTACCTCCACGACTCGTTGAGGTCACTCTTTACAGTCCTGGACAAACAATGCCCAGAAATGAACAGGCTGACTGACTCCCCAGCTCCCAGGGCTTGTGGAAGGCACCAGACTCAGCGTCTGTCCTCATTGTCAAGGTGAGGACGTTAGCAAGCTAGATAGCATGGCAGATCCATCACCAGTGCGGCCTTTTCTGCATGTACTCGCTGGCGAGCAGTCCTGAGGTTGCTAGTCCAGTCTGTCCCCCTGTCCCCCTCAGAGCCCCTGTTGCCGCCAGGACAGCACAGGGCTCACATTGCCACACACATCCCGGGCAGTAAGTCCTGCACTCTTGCGCACTTCCCCAGATCTGCACAGTTGCCAGCAAAGGCCAACTGCTCTGCTCATTTTCCAGCCAGTCTTGCTCTCCAGGACCCTCACTTTCCCCTCCGCCTTTCCCCTCCCCTGTAGAGGCTGAGTCTAGCTAGCATAGGGCAGGGCCTCCAGTGGAGATCTCAGAGTCTGCCTGCCGAGAACAGCCCGTGGCACCTCCTTGGTCAGCTGGACATGCTAGAAGAGGAAGGCGAGGGGGCTCCAGCCGTGTGTGCAGCCAGCTGGACGTCTGAGTGGCACACAGAGGCCAAGAGGCACGGGGACCCCACGGGGCTGGCATGAAGCCCTGGGGGGAGGGGTCAGCACAAGCAGGCCCTATCTCTGCTCACCCCGCCAGGGCTCCAGAACCCAATCCAGAGAGCTAAGCAGGGGCCTCTGCGGCTCTAACCACAAGCCAGGCCACTGCTCAGGAGCCTCCGTTTAGAGAATCCAGGTCTGGGCCGGCTGGGCCCACACGTGGTGCTACGTGGTAGGGCTCTCTGATGGGGTCCTGACTCTGGGGCCCCAAAAGGGGAAGAACATAGGAAGCCAAGGGGCCAGCAGTACAGGGCATGCCAGGTGTCCAGCCGTCCCCGCTCCTGTGCTGAGGAAGGGGCTCAGCAAGGGAGGGCTGCCCAGAAGCCCAGAGAGAGGCCAGCCACCCCCCAGCCCCTCCCAGAGGCCAGGCTGTAAGCTGGGTGGTGGCAGGGGGGTGGTGCAGACTCAGGCCAGGCCTGGCCTTGGACGTGAAGTCAGCTGGGGTACAGGTCTTAGGGAAGGAAGCTCTGGGGCCTGAACCACCGATGCCAGAGCCCTGCAGGCCCTGCACTCACTGGGGAGCCCCCGCCAAGGTTTTGCTCCCAGGCTCCTACACTTTACAGCGCAATCCCTCCTGCTTGGATTCCCACGCTGACCCATGGACACTAAGCTCCCCAGGGAGGGCCAGCCCCCATCCACAATGCACCCTCGGGAGCCCGGGCTGACCCTGGAGGCAGTGGGATGCTGCTTCAAATGAGCCAAGACCCAGCCCTGTGGAAAGGACAGGGCTGGGGGCCCCGGGAGCCATGATGGGTGGCCAGGGAGAAACTGGAAACTCACCAGCCAAAAATATCCATCCGTGGGAGAACAAGAGTCCCGTTCCCGCCACAGGCCGCCTCCAGCCCAGCAGAGGCCGCTGAGCGAGGGAGCAGGTCCTCCGGGGCCCCCTGCCCGTCCCAGGTCGTCACCGCAGCTGTGGCCACCCAGGATGGAGGCTCCAGGGCTCTGGGCAAGGTGAACTCACCTCCAGGACTGTCGGCTGAGGGCTGGGACGCCAGGCAGGGGAGGGGGGGACTGGCTGCGTCCTCATTTCCATGTGGAGGGCCCCTGCCACATTGTGAGCAGGCCAGGCTCACAGTCAGGCTTTGTGGTGGCCACTCAGGCGTGACCACTACAAAGGACCAGGAGGAGAAAGGACAGGCCGGCCTCCCCTCCCATCAGGCACCGCGGCCAGAGTCCACTGACCCCTTCCAGACCAAGCTCGGGCAGCAGGGGGCACCTCCCCAGTGCTGGGTGCCAGCAAGGCATCCAGGACACCCAAGAAGGGCCAGGGCCCCAGCAGAGGGCTAGGCCTCCAAAGTCCCTCCTCCCAGCATGCCTTGGCCCTGCCCTCCCCCTGGGAGCCAAGGTGTCCAGGCCAAGCTGCCCACTGCAGGCTTGGGATCACCGGGGCTGGGGAAGGGGGTGGCTGAGGCCAGTGCCACGGAAAAGCTATGGAGCGTGTGGAGACCGCTGGGGACCGAGCAGGCCTGGGCCTGCAGCCTCTGCCCTGGGTCCTTCAGGCTGGGCGCTCCCCTCGGTCCGGCCAGCCACCACTGTGCAACAGCCCGCGCCTCCCTGTAGCACTTTAACCTCCTCAGCCCCGGGGGGGGGGGGGGGGG
>NW_012267345.1:1678987-1682720 GCF_000151885.1 Dipodomys ordii
ACACACGCCCCGTCCACACGCGTCCCCGTCCACACACACCCCCGTCCACACACGTCCCCGTCCACACGCGCCCCTGTCCACACACGCCCCCAGCCACACGCGTCCCCAGCCACACGCGTCCCCGTCCACACACACCCCCAGTCACACACGCCCCAGTTCACACGTGCCCCCGGCCACACACATTCCCAGCTCACTCCTGAGCCAGGGCTTGGCATATGGCCTGTTTTGGGGTGAGGTGGTGTGCAGTTGTGTTGATAGATAGGAAAACTTGAGTCCAGGGCTTGTGACTGTCCACCCCACGGGTCCAGAGCCCTCGCTAGGGTCCAGGCCCAAGGACCCAACCCTGTGTGAGCGCATCTCTACTGAGCAAAGCTCAGCAGGCTGGGGACTGGGAAGATGGCTCCGTGGTAGAGTGCTTACCTCCCGTGCATGAGGCCCTGGGTTCGATTCTCCAGCACCACATAAGTGAAAAAAGCCAGAAGTGGCGCTGTGGCTCAAGTGGTAGAGTGCTAGCCTTGAGCTGAAGAGCTGAGGGGCAGCGCCCAGGCCCAGAGTTCAGGCCCCACGACTAACAAAATAAATAAAATGAAAAAACATTTAAAGCCCAGCAGGCAGTGGGGTGGACTCTGCTCCACAGCCTCCCCTGACGGCCACACAGAGGCGGGCCCTACCTGCTGGGCGCCTTGGGCCTGGGTGGGCGCAGGACCTCCCATCCCCTCCACACATCAGCCCTGGGCTTCCCAGCCTCCCGTTCTAGATGGTGGTTCCCTGGGTGGTCAACTCCCCGAAGTCAAGTCCAGGCCCCCAGACTGTGCCCCTGGGCAGTCCAGCCCTCACCCTGCCCAGGCCGGGCTGTGGGTGTTAGGGGCTCTGAGAGCTGGGTGGGGTGTAACGGGCAGGAATGTTTGAGGAGGAAAATTAAAATGTAAAGGGCTGCTCTCTAAACTTGTAAAAGGATGAAAAATTAGGTAGGGCCCTCACTGCAGGGTGAGGGAAGAGAACGAGGCCCTGGTGCCCTCCCCCGCCCCGACGGAGCAGGGGGCACACACCACAGCCCCCGGCATAGGGCATGGAGCCCAGAGAGCAGGAGCCCTGCCCCTGTACCGCCGGAGGCCTGGGATCCTCCGTCCACCCTGAGTCCTGAGTCCTGCAGGACAGCGTTCCCTCTAGAGGAGCTAGCCAGAGCTCCTTTGCTGCCTGGAGTTCCCTGGAGAGCAAAGGTAGCGATTGTTCTGGAAGCTGAGCCAGGGGTGTGGGCAGGCAGCTCCTCTACCACCCACGTTCACACCGATGTCCCTGCCCTCGGACAGCTGAGGTGCCAGACCACCGGTCTCCTTTCAGACTCCTGTCAGCCAAGACATGGTAATGGCACCAGAGGCCACGCCCAGGCCCTGTAGAAGCCACACTGGCTCACACGCCCTGGCCACCCAGAAAGCTCTCCACAGAAAGACAGGGTAAAACCTCGGGGAAGGGAGGGAGGGAAGGGATGGTAGGGGGAAAACAATGGAGGGGGTAACAATGCTCAATAGGAAGTGTACTCATTACCTTGCTCATGTAACTGTAACCCTCTGTATAGTATCTTTACAATAAAAAATTAAAAAAAAAAAGGGTAAAAACAATCCTCTATGCTGGGACAGAGCCAGAAGTGACTCAAGGGATCCGCACACAGCCATTTTCACCGACACTCCAAGAACACAGGTCTAGCAGGGCTGTGGGCACGAAGGCAGGTGGGGTAGGATAGATGCTTCTCTCTGCCCTCTGCCAGGCACCAGCACCGTCTTCACGGGAACTGACCTCATCTGAAGTCCTCAGCCACGTTCAGCCTGGCCTGCCAGGCTGCCCAGAGATGCCCGTGGGCCCCTGAAGTCCCTCCCTTCCCCAGCCACTAGCACGAGCTGGATACATCCCCAGCATTCCTCGTAGAGCCTGCACCCTGTTTGAAGACCTGTACCTCCACAAGAACAACGGAGAATTCTAGGCTGTTCTGAGAATCCACACTCAGGATCCTGCTGCTCAGAGCCCCAGCAGGACCACGATGCTGTCGACCCTGCAAAGCTCAGCTCTGTAGGAGAGTGGGGACCCACAGTGATAAGCGACCAACAGGACAACTTGCAGCACTTCCCAGTCCCAAACTGCCCCTGGTCTGCGTGGCATCCGGGGTCAACACAGCGGGCACTGTCCCCCACAGGGACCTGAGGCCACAGTGCACTGAGCGCTCTGACAGTTCCGATGTGCAGCATGAACCCTTGCTCCTAGTCCCCAACTCCAGGTCCACGCAGAACGCCCCTGCCCACACCTGCGGATGCCTGGACGTGGGCCGCAGCCACTGTACGAGGGCCTGCGCTCGCCACGTAAGCGTGCGTCAGAGATGCTGCAGGACTCTGCACCTGGGCAGTTTCCACAGCCAAGGCCACCCCAGCACCACTCAGGAGTGAGGACCCCCTCCATCCACTCATGGAGCTCATTTTGAGCCCCTCCTGTGGACCAGGCCACACGTGCTGCCGGTTTGGACCAGCTTGCAGGTGACAGGACCTGCATGGACAGAGGGCAGCTGGACTCCGGTATTCCGCCTTGGGCCAGCTCACACTGGAACAGAGGCAACAGGCAGGGAGGTGAACCCCCTCAGCCACAGGGCACAAGACTCAGGATGTGGATTCCTGGGGGCAAGACCCAGCCAAGCCCTTCGCCCCTGGGTGCCTCAGTTTCCCCATCTGGCTGTAAAGTGAGCTAAGACATGTCCACTTAGTATGAGCAATGATGACCACCAGCACTACCATCACCATCACCAACCTTGCAGGCCGGGCCTCTTAGACGCGTGCTATCTGATCTGCTCCCCATTCTCTGAAGGTGTGGACCCTGGTCACTCAGGGAGCCATGTACCCTTGAACATAGTGTGACGTGTCCCTACGGCCATCGGGAGCTGGGCGCCTACAGGCCAGCCCTGTGAGAGGCATCGGCTCACTGGGCATGCTCCTGGAGCGGCTGCAGTGTCCCCATCCCTTCCCCCTCATCTCTGCCAGGAAGTGAAGTTTACTCTATCACTTGCTCCCTGCCCTTACCATCCACACCCTTACTAGGGGCCACCTAAACACAACCACAACCTTCAAACTGAGTCAAAATAAAGCTCATCACAAGTTTATTGTCTCATTTGGTTATGACAGAAAGCAACACCGATGATGGCTACAGACCGAGGGTCTTAGGGGTGAGTAGTGGAGGCCCCAGGGCCACATGAGCTAACCCGGTGCTGAGACGCTGCACCTCGTGGAGACTCGAGTATCACTGCCCAGCGGCCCCTGACCTAGCTGGCCTCAGGTAGTCTAAAGTTTCTTGCCCACAATCTTTCACAATGTCCAGGGAAGACTGCTCTGGGCATTTCCCAACCACTGCATGTGGAGAAATGCGGCTTCTGGGGCTAAGCCCTCTGTGGCCACCTCGGGACAGGGCGGTAGTCCTCCTTAGAGCGCTCCTGCCTGAACACAGAAGACACCTGGACGGCATCTGGCGGGAAGGCTGCGTCTAGCGGTGCTGCGGCCTGAGGGGCACAGGGAGCTCCAGAGGAGGAGGAGACCACTATGCCCACGCCCAGGCCTGGCCGGCTGGGCAGCCTTAGCTCCCACGATCTAGCCAGACGTTCTCAGCCCGGCCTCAGCTTGCCACCCTCTGGGAGGCTCCACTGAGCGCCACGGCGCTGGTGGTCCTGGGGCAGGGGCTCTCTGATCTGCCCCAGGCCCTC
>NW_012267345.1:1682814-1683414 GCF_000151885.1 Dipodomys ordii
GGGTTGCCCGTCCGCTTAAGACCCTCTGCCCCGATTTCTCCTCTGCTCCGTTAGGGTGGGGTCAAGGGTCAAGGAGTCCCCTGAGCCAGCAGTTTCCAGATGTGGGCCTGGGCCTCCCCTTTCTCTGTCCTGTGGTTGAGGAAAGAAAGCGCCGAAAGAAGGGGCTGATCTGTTTAATCCCATGCCATTCACAGGCTTTCCCGGGACCAGGCAGGAGGAGGAGGAGGAGGAGGAGAAGGTCGGACGGCACCCCTGCCTCCCCCTGCCCTCCCTCTGCCCTCCCCCTGCCCGCATCACCCCCCCCTCGCCCTGCAGGAGCCGCCTGACCCTGCTCAGAGTTGCCTTTGTGAGCTCATAGGCGGCCAGGAGCCGGCAGCCTGGCCTGCAGGGCCGCCCGCCCCCCCCCTCGGGCCGGGACCCCCCTCGGGCCTGCGATCCCAGGACTAGCCAGAGCACAATCGCACACCGTGAGGGCGCCGCGGGCCCAGCCGAGCACGAAGCACCGAGGCCCAGCAGCAGTGAGTGGCGGGGGTCCCCACAAAGGTCCCGGAGAGGCCCTCGCGGGCTGGGCGTGGAGGGGGCGGCGGGGAGGCGCCCGGC
>NW_012267345.1:1695889-1716412 GCF_000151885.1 Dipodomys ordii
GCCAGACGTTCTCAGCCCGGCCTCAGCTTGCCACCCTCTGGGAGGCTCCACTGAGCGCCACGGCGCTGGTGGTCCTGGGGCAGGGGCTCTCTGATCTGCCCCAGGCCCTCAGCAGCCACCAAGGGTAGTGACAAACCAGAGGCCACAGCAGAACCAGTCCTTGTGTTTGGTGCTACCAACAATTTGACTTCTCCACCCAAAGTCCCCCCTAGGCACAACAGGACAGCAAGGCCTCCTCCTCCACCTGTCTGGCAGTGTGGCTCTATTCTCCTTAGTGGGGGGACAGGAAAGCCACGGGAGACAAAAGCAGAGCTGGCTCCCCAACACCCCCCCGAGCCCCTGGCTCCATGGTAAGACCACAGCTCAGATCACCTGCTGTAGCAGACAGGGCAGCTAGCTGTCTCACACGGTCCATAGCCAGACCCCCCAAGGGGCCAGGCCAGCAAGGGGAGCATTTGTCTTCTGGGCAGCGCACTGACTCCGGCCCCTGTGCCCCAGCCCTGCACAACACAGGCTACACCTGGAGCTTCACTGAGCTCTTGTGGCTGTACCTTCCCCAGGCTCAGCTGGGAGGAAAGGCACATCTCCAGAGAGCCTCTGGGACACCCCGGGTGCCACCCGACCTGAGCTGCGTCCAGGCACCAGCAGTCACTGGGCTTTGCCACGGGATTCTGGATGCTATGGGGAGGGAGGGATGGTGGGAGGGAGGGGAGAGGAGGCTGCTCAAAGGAGAACCACAGGCCACAACCTTCCTAAAGGCAAGAGGCATTGCAGACTTGTTCTGACGTGGCCGACTCACCAGGCACTGTCTTGTTCCAATCTTCCTTCAGAATGACCACCTGGCAGAGGTGAAGCCCAGCAGTACTTCCTGGAGATGCGGAACCAGGTCCCAGGACCAGGAAGAGAGCTGGGCTGTCTTTAAACACAAGCCCATGGGCCGACAGGGCCCTGCTTCTCTTCCCTGACCTGTTCAAATGTCTATTACTCTACAAGTGATTTGAGTTCCCATATTTTTCTGGTTCTAGGGCTTGAACTCAGTAGTTCAGTTCTGCTCAGCTTGCTTGTTCATAGCTGGCACTTCACCAAGTAAGCCAAGTCTCCAAGCCAAGCACATGCTTATTAATGGAAATAGAATCTTACAGCCTAGCTCTCCAGGTCTCAGCCTTTTGAGAAGCTAGGATTACAAGCTGAGCAAACCTTAAAAGTGACTAGAGGCCAGACATCGGTGGTCAGGCCTGTAATCCTAGCTACTCAGGAAGCTAGGATTGAGGATCAGTCAGCCCAGGTGGGGAAGTCCATAAGACTCATCTCCAATTAACCATCCACAAAACTGGAAGTAGAGCTCTGGCTCAGAGCTTTGAGCAAAAAAGGCTCAGGAACAGTGCCCAGGTCCTGAGTTCAAGCCCCATGACCAATCCAAAAAAACAGAGAAACAACTAGAGACGTGGAAAGCAAAGTGACAGCCATCAGCCACTGGCACAGGGCTGTGCTAGGGCCTCAGCACCCTTTCCCATCAGTCAGCCACTGGCACAGGGCTGTGCTGAGTGCTGAGGAGACCTTGTGCCCTTTCCCCTACTGCTGTGGGAAGACTTGCTTCAGGGCATGGCAAGAAGGCAGGCCCCAAGGTCTGGCCTCCTGCACTCACTGCACAATACTGACCCCTTTTGCTCACAGGCCTTGGCTGGAGAGGTTTTTCCTTCCTGTCCAAGTAAAGCAGCAGCTAATTCTAGACACTAGGAAGCCAAGAGAACAGGAGACTGCTGCAGGCAAGTACTGGAGCCAAGCAACTCCTCCAGCTTCATGCCAGTGTCCTGCAAGCTAAGCAGGCCCGCCTGTCAGCCAGCAAGGGGGCCTGAGCACTGGACCCCTGTAAGCTGAGAGTAAGAGGGATGGCAGATGATACCTCTCATTAGTTTCCTGTATCTTGGCATCAGCATGTTTAGAATCCTGGTGTGCAGGGGGAGGGCCTGGGGCTGGGGAAGCAGGAGCAGGAATAGTGATTACAGAGCCTCCAAATGGCCGTATTCCTTGACCCAAGGCATCTCCGAGTCCCAGGCTGTGAAAGGCCATCTTGTTTCTCAACTGGCATAGGGAAGTGGAGTCCCCCCAAGTTTGGAAGGAATCCCCAGGGCAGAGCCAAGGCTTCCCAAGGCAGGCTCCCTGCTGTAACACGTGACACTCAGGAACTTACACCGATAGTCCACATGCCAGGAATTTTTTGTTGTTGGTCGTGGGGCTTGAACTCTGGGCCTGGGTTCTATCCTTCAGCTTCTGCTCTCGAGGCTAGTTTTCTACCACTTGAGCCACAGCGCCACTTCTGGCCTTTTCTGTTTATGTGGTGCTGAGGAATCGAACCCAGGGCCTCATGCATGCAAGGTAAGCACCCTACCACTGAGCCACCTTCCCAGCCCCAATTACTTCATTTTTAAAGGAGCCCAATGATTGCAAGAAAATATAAAAAAATTAACTACTCACAGTTTAAAACATTTTCTAAAACCAAACCCTGAAGTACTTCACAGATCCATGAAAACCATTAAAATTATTTTGAAATGGAAGGATAAAAATTCAAATTCAAGACAGGTGCTTGTGCCAGTAATCCTACAGGAGGCCGAGATCTGAGGATCGCAGTTCAAAGCCAGCCCAGGCAGGAAAGCCCGTGAAATGCTCATCTCCAATGAACCACCAGAAAACCAGAAGTGGCGCTGTGGCTCAAAGTGGTAGAGGACTCGCCTTGAGCTGAAGAGCTCAGGGACAGCGCCCAGGCCGACAGACCTCTCCCCCACCCAAAAAAAAAAAAATCGAATTCAAATCAAAGTACATTATTCGTATGTATAAAGTATCTCAATGAAATGCCATTTGTACAACATATACTAATAAAAAATGAAATGAAGGACTGGGAATGTGGCTTAGTGGTAGAGTGCTTGCCTAGCATGCATGAAGCCCTGGGTTCAATTCCTCAGTAAAACATACACAAAAAGCCAGAAGTGCTGCTTGGCTCAAGTGGCAGAGCACTAGTCGAGCAAAAGCAGCTCAGGGACAGTGCCCAGACCATGAGTTCAAGCCCCAGGACTGGCAAAAAAAAAAAAAAAAAGAGAGAGAGCCAGGTGCCAGTGGCTCATGCCTATGATCTTAGCTACTGAGGAGGCTGAGATCTGAGGATTGGGGTTCAAAGCCAGCCTACCCAGGAAAGTCCTTGAGACTCTTACCTCCAATTAACCACCAGAAAACTGAAGTGGCGCCATGGTTCAAGTGGCAGAGTGCTTGCCTTGAGTGAAGAGCTAAGGGACAGCGCCCCGGCCCAGAGAGCCCCATGACCAACAACAAAATTCTGCAAGTGATTTGAAGCTGCATGGAAATAAAACACTTGCCTACGTTGCAGTATTCCAGTATTCGTTGTGTGCATCTCCTTCCAATTGTTAAACTCTGGCAAAGCCAGTGACTTCCTAGGAAACATCGAGTTTCTGGAATGCTTATGATTTGTATTTGTACACTTTCTTTTTGGTAAACTTTACCTCACAAGGCAACTGCCTGCAACTGCGAGAGGAAGCGTCCTGCAGGCAGCATCGAGTGTGGAGGCCAGGCGGTGCGTGGCTGCGTCGGCCCGATCCGTCCACCTGTGCACCTGCAGATTCTCCAGAGCAAGGTGCCGGAGGCCTGAGCTCACAGCAGTCCCTCAGTGCTTTTACAAATCATCAACTCTTCCACAAGAGAGCTCTGGCCCTGCCCAGCGACTCGACCAGCACCGCAGCTGCACAAGCAAGGCGGGGAAGCATGCGAGTACACAGCTTGCTAAACAGGTTTGTTTATTAAGGCTTGTATTCTCCTAGAGGACAGCGTTCCGATGTAGTCCATGACTCGACAGGCAGCAACAGCTTGAGGAGGTGACACGTTAAGTACAAGTCTAAACGTCCACTCGGTCTTTTGGAGTGTTTCGGGAGTATCTGCTCTCTAGATAGGAAGGATCCTCTACAGCAGGTGCGTGCAGAATGCGTGGGGCGTGGGCGCAAGCACGCTTTCACGCGCAACTCCAGCTCCAGGTGGCGGTGAGATCCTCAACAGCCTCGTTCCACAAAACAGGACACACGTTTGTTTTCTAGATTTTTTTGATTTTTGCTTTCGTTTAGCCATTCAACAAGAAAAAAAAATTATAGACACACGGTGAGATTTACAGTTGCATTTTCCATCACACTGCACTGCCAGGCCCTACATTTAAAGCTTAGCATTACTGGTGTAAAAACGTAGGACGGCTTTAGGATTCTCAAGTGAGGAAAGGGAAAAGTTAAACATGACCTGCAATTACGAACGCCTGAGTGCTGAGCTAGTCTGCCCTGAGTCAGGGCAGGGAGGGGCGGGCAGCTCACTCTGCCAGGTAACGCACCAGAGGTCGGCCTTCCCAAAAGCGCAGTGTGGTCACCACATTTGAAAACGGGCAGCTAGCATTTTGGAAGGATGACAGACAGTAAACAGGGCAAACCAGCAGAATCAGGTGATGTCTCACCTTCCTACCAGCATTGAGAATAGGTGGCAGTCACCTTTCTGTTAGTGCTGCGACATTCCGACAGCACGTTCTAAACAATTCACGAGTGCTCTTACAGCTGCTCCGAGGCAGAAAAGGAGTAAGAAATGTAAATGACTGAATGTAAGAATGAGAACATAATTTCTGCCAAAATAAAAAATCTCTGGGATGTATTAGGTGTTTTGTTTTGTTTCAAAGGATGTTTATATTTCACACTAGGTCTGATAAGCTGACAAAAAATAGTCCTTTATTAGTGAGTTCTACAAGGAAGGTTATGATACATATAAAAGATAAAAATGAATGCAGATCCATCTGGCAAAAATGAACTACAAAGAGTAAAGACGCAAGCCCTCGACCCGCTCTGGACAACACGCTGGAGCTGATGCCAGAGGCAGCACCAAGCATACAGTTGAAAACTTGTTTCAAAGTCACTGTGAACCAGAAACACCGGTTTGTTCTTACTGTTTGTTTCGATTCTGCCGCTCCTATGGAGGAAAAAAAAAAAAGGAGAGGAAGTTAATTAAAACACTGAGCAATTCCGCCATGCAGGTGACCTGCCAGAAACAAGCCCGAGGCTACCCGAGTCCTAACCTGGCTGTGAGGCTGGCTCCCTTGCGCACCGCCACGGCTCGGGCTCTCGGGGGCTGCCAGGCCCCCCACAGACTAGGGTGGGTACAAATGACATGCCAGGTCCCAGGCACGCACCGGTCCCCTGCCATGCCAGCGAGCAGCTTACCCCTCAGGTCACTGTATAAACTCCTCTGCGCCAAAGGAAGCAACGAACACGGAAAGGGCTCTCGTCTCTTCTTTCATTTAAGCATCCCAGTGGCTTCTACGGACACCAAAATCTGTTCAGCTTGCTCAAAAGCAAGATCTGAATCACAAGGCTAAGGAAGGCCAGGACAAAGCTGCTGGGTGCTCCACAAAGGGCCAGGGACACAAAGGGAAAGGCTGAAGACTTGCTCACCATTCCTATGAACACAAAGTCTGGGACTTGCAACCAATTTCCCACAACTGCTGTCCCGGCCTCTGGCCAGTGGGTTTAGAAGTGCTTTGTGCTTCCCACCTAAACGTAGCTCTCAGCTAGGGAAGCCCATGACACACAGACTGGACTACTTGTGTGCCCAGCATGCTCATCCTAGATGCAAGCCAGTTGGAAAATCACAGGGCAAAAGTACACAACTCCAAGTATGGAGAAGCCAAGGTCTGAGGGTCACAGTTCAAAGCCAACCTGGGCAGGAAAGTCTATGAGACTCTTACCTTCAATTACCAAAATGCTGAAAGTAGAGGTATGGCTCAAGTGGTAGAGCTCCACCTTTGAGCAGTGCCCAGGCCTCAAGTTCAAACTCCCAGGATGGCAGCCAAAAAAAAAACACAAACTGACATCCTTAGACATCATCCTTAGAACAAGAAATGCTATTCATTTTTAATTTGTGCCAGTTCTGGGGCTATGAACTTAGGGCTGGGCACTGTCCCTGAGCTTTTTTTTTTTTTTTGGTTGGTTGTGGGGCTTTTAACTCTGGGCCTGGGCGCTGTCCCTCAGCTCTTCAGCTCAAGGCAAGCGCTCTACCACTTGAGCTACAGTGCCACTTACAGTTTTCTGGTGGTTTATTGGAGATTAGAGTTTCGAGGACTTTCCTTCCTGGGCTGGCTTTGGACCGAAATCCTCAGATCTCAGCCTGCTAAATAGCTAGGATTACAGGCGTGAGCTACCTGCGCTGAGCTTTTATGCTCAAGGCTAGTGCTATATCACCTGAGCCACAGTTCCACTTCCTGCTTTTTGTGATTAATTGGAGATAAAGGAGTCTCTTGGACTTTCCTGCCTGGGCTGGTTTGAACTGCGATCCTCAGATCTTAGCCTCTTGTGTAGCCAGGGTGATAGATGTGAGCCAGCAGTGACAGATTCAATCCTTATTCTTAAGTTCTCTCCTCTATTCCTCTACCAAGACTCCAAAGTCAAGCACACTGGCTGTGGCTAGAAGCCAAGCAGGATCAGGTCAGGGAACCTCAAAATCTCTAGCAATACATGTAACACACAACTGCCACTGTTTTAAGCAATGAAGAACTGGCTGGTTAAATCTATGGTAGCCTAGGACTTACATAGCTTCCCTCTGACTGTTAGTGCTTTCCTAAGAAACAAGCTATGTTTACACCTATAAGCTGGACAAGGAAACTGCAAAAACACTGTTCTTCCTATATTCTAGGTCATACCCAGCTTCCCCAAGCACAGCTCTGGTGGTGCCTGCTAAGGCTCCAGCTATTTAGCAGGTCACAGTAAGAAGAATGCAGTCAGACCAAAATGAGATTATCACCTAAAAAGTAATTAAAGAAAAAAAAGGGAGCCGTGGTTCAAATGGTAGTGTCTGTCTAGCAAGCATAAGCTCCTGAGTTCAAACCCTAATACAATACTGCTGGGTACAGCTGGCTCACGCCTGTAATCCTAACTGCTCAAGAGGTTGAGATCTGAGGATCATGGTTTGACTCATGCTCTTATCTCCAATTAATCAGCAAAAAACCAGAGGGAGAACTGTGGCTTAAATGGCAGAGCGCTAGCCTTGAGAAAAAAAAAAAAAAAAAAAGCCAAGGGACAGTGTCCAGACCCTGAGCTCAAGCCCCAGTACACAAAGAAGTAAATTCCAGAAATCAAAAAATGTAAATTCCAATGTACCCATTACACAGCAAAGTAGAGAAACTATCAGTACTGTGTTATTGCCAGTTATGTTTACATCATTGTACAATATGCTGCGTGTCTTTTTGATCTTGATGTTGTAAAAGTATGTCTTCCCCAAAGCAAGTGGTGTCCAGAAAGCAAAGGAGAAAAGTAAATGTACTACATTTAAGTAATAATAAAGACCTGAGATTTATTGAAAGGCAGTATGTCTTCAGCATAGTTGGGTGGCATTATGGGAAAAATGAGGCAAGCATCCTGCACTCAGTGTGACAATGGGAGGAACCCTCCCTCGCGGAACCACACACATCTGAACCACAGGTACTAAGGGTCTGTTTGAAAACTAGGACCATTTGAAAGTGATGAGGTCTCTCAGAGGTTCTGAGAGAACCCTGGGATCTCCCACAGTCCTGGCCCATGGCTACAGGTGCTACGTACAGCCTGTGAGAAGGAGCGACTGACGCTCTCCAACACTCTTCACTAGCCACACTAAACCCCTGGGACAAACCGAAGCGCAGCCACTGAAAGGAACGCCAAGAGTGGCAGCTCACACAGGGTAGCCTGGGCATGACTCCATCTGAGGACTGCCCCAAGCCCACCGCCATCACTCTACACAGCCCCGAGTTTACATAGATATTTGCATTTCCACCATATCTATAGCAAATAATCCATTTAAAAGTCAACAGTCAACTAATAACAAATCCAGGTTCTCACTTGTCACCTCCAACATGACATGGAACTCCAGGACTGAAAACTTTTAGGCCAGGGTATGGTTCAGGGAAGGGGCGCCGAGACCCTTCTTCCCCTCACAGCAGGCTGTTCAGTGGGGCAAGATGAAGCCCCAAAGTTCTCCAGGCGGTTCCAGGACCAGGGATGAGGGCAGAGGCCTGCAACTGCTGGGCACCACGCAGCTTTACCGGAGACCCACAAACAAACAGCACGGCCGTCCATCACCAAGTTCTCATGCACACTCCAGCTTTAAAAACATCAACCAAATTAGTGGTGGGTTTTTCTTACACCAAAGCTCACTGCCAAGTTTTGGCACCCAGGATACTCTATTATTGAAGTGAAAAAAGTGAGCACACAAATAAATGTCTGGTGATGTCTAAGATCAGACCTAACTTCCATGAACAATTATGCCTGTTCTGACCCTAGAGTCCAACTATTCAGCAGTCATGCCTGCACTGAAGTTATGCTGTGTACACAGCAGCGGCCCTGTGAGCGTGAGGGCCACAGGTCTGCTACCTTGGGTAGGCACACTCTATAATGCTGGCAGAACAACAAAATCAGCCAGCCACACTGCTCAGAAGATGTTCCTTCATTAAGAGATGCATGGCTGTTTTACTTTACACCTAAAACAGCTAATACGGCATTTTAGTTACTGGAAAACACAACACACTGCTAGCCAATCGCCAGTGGCTCACACCTATTATCCTAGCTACTCAGGAGGTTAAGATCTGAGGATCGTGGTTCAAAGCCAGCGGGGGCAGGAAAGTCTGTGAAACTCATCTCCAATAAACAACTCAGAAAACCGGCAGTGGTGCAGTGGCTCAAGTGGCAGAGAGCTAGCCTTGAGCTGAAGGACAATATTCAGTCAGGCCCAGAGTTCAAGCCCCATGACCAATAAAAACCACACTGCTTTCTTTTCCACACTCCTTTGCTATTTGAGATGATGGTGGTGCTGCAGGTCATCGAAGCACTACCACGTGGGCACAGACACATGCCTTTCTGCCCAATCAGTAAAGTCACTTGCTTCTCACAAGAGCAACTGCTTCTAACAGAGGATGGAGACGACCAGAACCCTGGCCACTACACACTGACATTCCACAAAATAAGCCAATACACCTCTCTGGCTACTTCTTGAATAAAAGGAAGCCTTACAGCGCATGTGAGGTTCTTGTTTCCCAGTTCTAGGACCAGCTCTGGGGCACCAGTTTGTTCTGAAGAGGAGAGGCACTCACTCGCGGCAGGCCCTGGGAGCATCACTACCTGTGTTTCAGGTGTGAGGACCAACGCCTGGTGAATGGATCTAACCACACCTAATATAAAATGTCTGGATTCCAAACCTGCTCCTTCCCCATCATTCTCTTAAGAGAGAGCATGTTGCGTTGGAATATTGGGTTTTTAAAAGAAAAATAGAAAAGCACCTAGGGCTAGCGTGTGCAACAGTTTAAGGGTGCTCCCAAGAAGGACACACCCTCAGGTGGGTGCTGGGAACACCACTGTCTAAGCGCTGTCCACCACCTCACCGACCCCCCACCCCCGGGTCAGGAGACACCACCGTCTAAGTGCACCGGACTGGACAGAAGCTAGCAAGCACTGAAGAGATCAGAGTTCAGAAAGCAAGATAAGAACAAAACTAACAGCCCTCAAGCTCTTGGCAATGAAATGTGTCCAGTGTTCCCACTGACCACAATGTTTACACACTGAGAAGTAGCCAGAAGCCACTGGTGACGTCCACTCAGATGGCATGGCTGCTCCTCCAGGAAAGGGAGGGAAGGCCCGCGGCCTCTGGCCGGCCCTGCCTGTGAACGACACCAGCAAGCTCTGTCGTCTCTCTTTGCTCAGGCGGCGCGGCAGACCTCTGAGACACAACTCACCTTGCGTACCACCTCCTCCTCCTCCTGTCGCTTCTCATAGTGAGAAAAGTCATCGAAGATGGAGGTCGTGTGCCTGTAGGAAGCGATGATCTTCAGCACCTGCTTGGCCTTCTCCAGGGGCACCTCCTGTGTGTCTCGGGAGTTTGTGACCGGCTTGTGGTCGTTGTTCTCCAGCCTGATGTGCCGGAGCTGGCTATTGGGCACGTCCTTGACGAAAATCCACTTCACGTCGAACTTCCCCTTCCACTTGTCCTGAGACCAGACCCCTGCGCTGGTGCCGTAGTCCACGGCGGACTTCATCTCAGCCACCCCACAGAAATGCCCGCTCCCGTTGACACTGAAGAGCAGGTAGACGGGCCCCTTGCTGGCCACGGCGCGGAAGGCGCTGTCCAGGCGCTTGTTGCCATGCTCTGTGCTACACCAGATGGAGTACTTGATGGAGCGGTGGATGTCGTCCTCAGAATAGCTCTTGATGATGAACACTCGTCCACTCTTGAGATTCCAGTCAAACTCCTTAGGGTTATAGCTGTGGGCAGCCTTCAGTTTCTCAAGGACTGGGTGGGACTCCGCACTGGGGGCAGAGGTGGGCTGGGCATTCCCGGGAGAGCTGCCATCACTGCTGACGGCTCCGCTCTGCCCAAAGGCTGTGCTTCTGTTGCGAGGGGCACCCCAGCGGGCCTGGGGCGGCTGCTGAGGACTCTGATACTGTGGCTGGACCAGAGGGGGAGGCGGAGCTGGGAGAGCCTGGGCAGCCTGCTGGGGCTGTGGGGCAGCCTGGGGAGCCGGGGCCTGTTGGGGGGCTGGGGCCTTTGGCATGGGCCCCTTGTTATCCCAGGTGCCAATGTCCATGTTATGCTTGATTGGCGGGGGAGGCAGTGTGCCCCCCAGCACAGGCCCGCTCTTGGCTTTCATTTTAGGCTGTGGTTTTGCAGGCTTGCTGGCAATGGCCGCCCACGAGGTTGGCTTTGAAACTGGCAGGTTTACATTTGTTCCGCCATTTCCCGAAAGAACACCTGTCAGTGCTACGCTGCTGACAACCGAGCCCACTGTCTTGACTGCAGAGGTGGTAACGTCCCCGATCTTCAAGCCAACCATGCCCTGCTCTAGACTGTTCATCCCAGGGGCCTTGTTGAGGGTATCACTGTGAAATCCCGTCTGCCCATCAACCACCGTGCCGCCCAGGGAGCTGGGTGTCTGCCCATCAACCACCGTGCCGCCCAGGGAGCTGGGTGGGTAGGTGTAGCTGCTTCCATATGCTGAGCTCTGAGTTTGCTGCCCTTGAGAACCACTCGTTCCCCATGCTGAAAACGCAGGGTTTTCTGGGAAAAAGTTAAACCTGTGTTGATAGAGATTGTTCCCCAGCCCTCCAGGCTGCCCAAACACAGCATCATGCATGAAATGATGGTCTCCATTGCTAAGCTGTCCGTAGGTGGTGAGGTATGGGATCGGAGGGTCCCCTGCAGTAGACCATGGCGCCTCATTGAGGGAGTAAGGAAAGCCAATGGATGGTGGATAGTAGCTCGACAGGTAGGGGTCACTCATCGAGGGGTAACTGTTACTCTGTGGAAACAAACATGACAGGTTAGACTGGTGTCACACAGGAGGACACCACGCACACCAGGCCCCTCACAGAGGCCGAGCATAAACAATCCTGGCACCATGCAGAGCTGTTCCTTCCTAGAGAAAAGCCAAGTTTGCCAAACCTATAACAAAATCAAAACCCAAAGAAAGCAGTGACACTTACAAGACTCTGTACTTAGGTTGAACAACAGCTGAGCCACTACAGAACAGGATGAGCAGCTCTGACCTCGAGTGGAGCCAGCCATGCACCATCAACTCTCACAGCGACCACTATGGAGCAGCCACCAACGCAAACAGCTTGAAACACACCCAGGATGCACAGGGCCCAGAAGCTGCGGCTCACCATCAGCAGCACCCCAGGCTTGCCATACTGGCACCTCAGACTCATCTGCCAGAACTGCTTCCCCACACCTTTCACTGCTCCACCTCTGAGTCTGGCGCACCTGTCCCTCACGTGCCCAGTGTCTTCTGGGCACAATCCTGGACCGTCAGCGGGCCTGGCAGCAGAGCCCTGGGCCTTCCTGCCCTGGCTAAGAGCGAGCCTCTCAAGGGTGAACACTCCACTCTGACACAGTGGACCCTCATCTGGGCGGCGTTCCTGGGCTTCCCTGTCTGCACGACAGCAGACATCTTTCAAGGGGCTTTAAAGTGGCTGGACCACAGGCACCAACCACACCATGGTGGAGGAGGGAGGTCTTAGGAGCCATCTTAAGAGATCTCTGAGGGTGCTGTAATCCTAGTTAGGAAGCTGAGATCCGAGGATCGCAGTTCAAAGTCACCCTGGACAGCAAAGTCTGTGACACTCTTTATCTCCTCCAATTAACCAGAAAACCAGTAAGTGGCATTGTGGCTCAGAGTGGTAGAGTGCCAGCAACAGGGACAGCATCCAGGCCCCAAATTCAAGCCCCACAACTAACAGAAAGAGTCTCTGAGAAGGTTCTCCAGCAGCTGAGATGACGTCCCCCTGGTCAGAACTGGGCCCTGTCCCCCACACGTGCCTGAGGTGATGCAGGTGACTTCCTGTGCAGTGCCATGCTGTGCAGGGTGCTGAGGACGGGAGGGTGAGGCAAGGACCCCTCTCAGTGGACCATTTCAGAAAAACCTAACAAGTTCCCTGAAATAAAGCCTTTCAGGTTCTACAAATGAGACTCTACCAACACCCGATGCATTAAGAGAAACAGGTTTCAATGATTCTGGCTCCATTTTTTTGCAATCTTCCCTCACAGTCCCCCCGGGCAGCCTTCAAAGCAGCCTAATACATGGGAGGCCAGGTCAGCCGGGAAGGGCCGCTCTGTGACGCGTACCACAGAGGCTCACGCGTGCAGGGCCAAGCACGAGAGTCCTACCATTCAAAGCAGCCTAATGCACGGGCGGCCAGGTCAGCCGGGAAGGGCCGCTCTGTGACGTGTACCACAGAGGCTCATGCATGCAGGGCCAAACACAATAGTCCTACCATTCTCAGCAGCTACGCCACTTCAATACTCCAGGCCAAGGAAGAGAGAAGACGGTGGTGTGGCATTCTAGTCCACATGAAATGTTCCATAAAGATACAGAACTGGCCATAGAGTTGTAACTGGTCCACTAGATTCTCTACCATGCAACAAGTGGACGACAGCTGTTTCTCAACCTGTGCTGCCTATAAACATGACCTCGATAATTCAAGTTTAAGCACAACTTCAACCAGAGCCCCACACCGATCCTGGAATCCCTGATTCTTTAGGATCTGACTCTACAACTCTGTATGCCAGGCTGAGGCCCGTGCTACACCCTCCCCAGGAAGGGACCTGGCTCCCAGGCCCTGTGGAGCGCACAGGTCAGATGCTCTATGTGAACCAACAGTGTGTGTGGAACTACATTGGGGCTGCTTGTCAAGCTAGAGCACACCCACACCATGACTCTTTCTCTCGTAGAGAGGCTCAAGCTCAGTGCTCTGATAACCCATTCTAAGAGTGACCCAGTCCCTTCTTGGCTTTGGGGCTCAACAGAGCAGCAGTCTAAGATACCAATATGTGTGCTTGTTTACCAAGGGCATGGCTAAATAAAGCTAAACAAATTCAAAGCTTGCTCTTCACACAAAGCTTCCTCTTGAACTCCCTGAGTGAGTGCACTCAAGACCCCATCCTCACCCTCTTACTACTGGTGACACCATAGTCAACACGTTTCTTTTTGTGTGTGTGTGAGCCAGCACTAGGGCTTGAATTCATTGGCTTCACACTTGCTCAGCTTTCTTGCTCTCAGCTGGTACTCTACCACATAAGCCACACTTCAAAATCTGGCATTTTGCTTATTACTTCAAGATGGAGTATTTCAGACTCTTCTGCCTCAGCTGGTTTCAAACTGATATTCTCCAGGTCTTAGCTTCCTAAGTAGCTAGGATTACAGGCATTCATCACTGGTGCCTGGCTTCACATTCAAGACTTCTACTATAGCCCTGGGTACGACAAATACCACCTAGAGGGGGCTAACACAGCTTCTAAGCAAAGATCAAACCCCTGAAAAAAGAAGCTGTACCTTTGAACTTTTAAGCCCCTTTCCCACAAACCAGAAAACAGTAAGACACGTAAAGAAAAAAAATAAGAGCCGGGCACTGGTGGCTCACACCTGTAATTCTAGCTACTCAGGAGGCTGAGATCTGAGGACTGCAGTTCAAAGCCAGCCTGGGCAGAAAAGTCTGTAAGACTCGTGTCTCCAATAAACCAGAAAACCAGAAGTGATGCTGTTAGCGCTGTAGAGCCCTAACCTGGAGCTGAAAGGCTGAGGGACAGTGCCCAGGCCCAGAGTTTAAGTCCCAAGACAAAAAAAAAAGAAAAAGAAAATTTTAAAGTCAGCAGCCATTATCCTTAGATCATTTGGAATACAAATTACCAAACACACTGAACTCATAAACCTATTCTTGAATTAAAAGCAATTTTTCTGTAATTATTCAAGTTTAATTACCTTAAAAAACAAAAAAGGGAGGGAGAAGAGAGAAGAGGAAGGGAAGATAACCATTCTGAGTCACTAGGGCTATATAACCAGCAGGTGAAACTAACTTCCTCTACTCGTGTTTCTAAGAAGGAAACAATTCTGAGAGAATTCATCAGCGTGACCAAGAGACACTGGGTAAAGAGCAGAGACCCCTCCTGAGTCCAGCAGCACATCTTTGGAGTAGGCTGAGAAATGGAGATACCATCAAACCAAATCATGAGAGAGGAGAGCACCAAGGGCCATGCTGAAAAGTGACCAAGGCACAGGGGTATCCGGGAGCTGTTCACTGAGTCATTCACCAGGGTGGCTACACTGCAAAGGAAATGGCGTTTTAAAAAGCTCAAACACTAACTAAACGCTTACTCTGATAGCCGTTTTCACGTTTTCAAGGTTGATCCTCCTGAGGCTGCGGTTCTGGCCTCTCGGCTAGATGGTCAGTATGCAGACACAGCAGTTTCCAACAAAGAATTTCTGCCTCTTTCTCAGCAACTTGCCAATTAAGTAGGTAAAGACTCATTGCAGCTTCCAGCTATAGTGATGGCAGCAACTGTGTAGGCAAATCCCTCCAGGACACTACACTGGGCCTTCCTTTCACGTAAGCCCATGTTATTTAAGTGCAGTCGCAGAAGCTGATGTGAGACAGGTCCAGATGACAAGGTACACACTACTGACCCTGCAGGTTGTCTGCGCCATAAGAACTGCTTGTACATCAGTAATCCAAGGGCTGTGTTTCTACCAATTCTTCACATGAAACAGCCAATGCTGTTCATGCATGCAGGACACAGCATTATTTAGCTTAATTGTGTGCCCAAACTCTGACAGAAATCCTGGACAGCGGGGTAATAATAAGCACAATGCTCAAATCAGGCGATCAGCTCTCAAAGCCTGCCACTTTAAAGAGAAAGCATGACACAAATTCAACCACACAAGCTAGCAGCTGAGGAGAAAGCATGGACACACAAATTCAACCACACAAGCTAGCAGCTGAGGAGGAAGCATGGACACACAAATTCAACCACACAAGCTAGCAGCTGAGGAGGATGTATGTCAAGGACTGTTCAAGGAGATTCTAGACTCACTCAAAGAACACTTCAGTCTAGAGGCAGTAATGATGCCCAAATAACTCGTGATCAAACAGCCCAACAGTAAGATGCAAGGCAGGGATGCACAGCCCCACACAAAGGAGGCAGGACACACCACAGTCCCATACAAAGAAACAACAGGATGGGCATCTGCTGACGACAAGTTCTTCTTCACCTGGGCAAATTATGTTTTCCCAGCATGTCAAATGACTGCTCATAATAAAGTTCAGTCCTGCTGGGTACCAATGTCTAATGCTGGTAACAGGAGACTAGGATCTGGAGATCAAGGTTCAAAGTCAGCTTGGACAGTAAAGTCCATGAGAGCCAAGCACTGGAGGCTCATGCTTATAATCCTAGTGACTCAGGAGGCTGAGATCTGAGGATTATGGTTCAAAGCTAGCCTGGGCAAGAAAAGTCTATGAGTCTCTTACCTCCAATTAAACATCAAAAAGCTGTAAGTTGGAGCTGTGGCTCAAATGGTAGAGCACTAGCCTTGACCAAAGAAAGAGCTCAAGGACAGCCCTGAGTTCAAGCCTTAGTACTGCTCCATTGTGCACACATATATGATACTCTGTCTCCACTAAGCCAGCAAAAAGCTAGACTAGAGGTAAAGCACTATCTGAGCAAAACAGCAGAGCATGGCCTGACAACCAGTGGCTTATACCTGGAATCCTAGCTACTTAGGAGGCTGAGATCTGAGGATCACAGTTCAAAGCCAGCCCAGCCAGGGAGAAAAGTCCATGAGACTCATCTCCAATTAATCACCAAGAAAAAAAAACCCAAAAAACAGAAGCAGATCTGTGGCTCAAGTTGCATAGCCTCAGGGACAGTGCCCAGGCTCTAAGACCAAGCCTAGGACTGGCCAAAAAAAATCAGAGCATGAGGAGACCCTGAGTTCAAGGCCCCCGTATCAGCATCAAAACAAAAAGAAAGAAATTCAATACTCAGGTGACTTGATTAAATAAGCAAGGCTTCAGAAAAAATAAAAATTACCACCCATGGAAAAAAATCACTACCATGTACCTCACAATAGGAGCACGAGACTTTCCCTATAATACCTAGTACACAAGTGAATTATGAGAGCAAAAAGGTAAAAGCAGTTTGGTTTTCTTGCTTTCTGTTGACAACCAACACCCCATGCCCAGGTGTCCTTGGGATCACAGCATACAGCCAAGCTCATCAGATAAGGCCGGCCAGGGGTTAGCACCAACTGTTCCTAACTTAGTCACCGCTCAAAGGCAGGAGGACCTCCTCTTTAAGGTAAGCCATCCCTTGCTTCCCAGAGAACAGGAGGAACTGGGAAACTAGGAAGCCTGAAGCACCAAAGCCTTGAAAAAGAAAACAGGACAAGGATCCCCAACTCAAGAGTCATCTATTCTGTACCTCTCTACTTCATTTCCAGAAAGGTTTGTCAGCCCACCTCTCAATCAGGGCTCATGACGCTGCTCAGCAGCAACCAGGCACGTCAGATCCACAGCAGGGAGACAAGAGTCCCGTGAGGCCCCACACCACCAAAGCCCACCAAAAGTGACATTCACCCGATAGCACGCAGCAGGCCCCCAAAGATGTCCAAATCATTCTACGGATGCTTTCTGCACAGCGACTCCAGCTGACCAGACCTGGATTCAAAACAAGGGCTGTCACCTCCACAAGCATGCTGCATGGAGCCAAGTGACGGAATTCTAAACATTCGCAGCATCCCTGCAGCTGAAACACATTAACAGCTCACACATACGCACGCACAGGCATACACGTATACAGGAGTCGATGAGGTACGCTGCACACCAACCAGATTTTAACATTACTGTTACCAGCCACAAAATGCCCTTCTTCTGGCTGGACACCACAGCACAGCTCTGTTCTGAAAGTGCACTTTCCTAATAGGCAGCCTCCATCTGAAGGGTCCAAGACAACAAAATAACAACTCCCAGTGACCATAACTGAAACGAGAATTCCAGGCAAAAGGATAGACACCACTGTTCAGGACAGCAGGGCATGCATCTGCTGAACGATCCCAAGTTCCCTCTTCTACCTTGGAAAGCTGCAGTCTCAAGGATCTTGAGCTGCTTCATCTGTAAATACAAGTGAAGACTGAAGATTGTGTGCTTCCCATCTCTTTGCTATTTTGGAAAATCTTCTATCAGTCACGGAGAGAACAGACTGACTCTTAAGTAATGTGCTGATTAATCACCTTGCTAAAAAGTACACACTGTAACCTAATGAACACAAAGAGGCTACTCATGTCTTTTTTCTATGGCTTCTCCAAGAGAGAAACAACCATGGCCATTACTGATAACAGAAAATAATCTGTCCCATTTTAAGAACACCAGCACTCCCCCTTATGAAAATACAATCCATGTGTTGTGAAGTAACCTCCTTCTCATCACTTTGATTACAATTTGGTACACGATACTGCCCTAAGAAAAGAAATAAGATATTAAAAAAATAAACTTAACTTCTTGCCATTACCTTGGTCAAAAGTCTGTGGCTGAGGACAGGTGGGTTGGACAACGCCCCATCCTGCCTGGAGGAACAGATTCTCAGGGGCAACCAAGCCGCGGGGACGGATCCAGGACCCCGCCCACACTTGGTTTCTAGGCTCCTGAGCAGCTAATAGGAAGAAGTATAGAGAAGAGTACTAAGGTCTAAAATCTTTTGAAAAGGGCAGTTGACAAAACAAAACCAAAACCAAGTCAAGGCCTTTTTTCAGTCTAACACAGGGATAAGTCAAAGTCTCGCTTCATGCTAAAGTAAATATGTACAATACATTTTAAAGCAGCAGATATATGGTTAAACCTGCATTCCATGGTTTTAAACCAGGGTAATTCTGTCCCCAAGAGACATCTGCAGTATCACAACACAGGTGGGAATGGCTGAGGTTGGGATAAGTGCTCATGAAATCTAGCGAACAGAAGCGAAGGAAAGCCAGTGGCCGGTGGCTCACACTTGTATTCCCAGCTACTAAGGAGGCTGAGATCTGAGGATCATAGTTCAAAGCTAGCCCAGGCAGGAAAGTTTACAAGATTCCTATCTGCAATTAAACACCAGAAAACTGAAAGTGGAGCTGTGGCTCTGAGTGGTAGGGTAGTGTGCTAGCCTTGAGCAGAAGAGCTCAGGGACTCAGGGAAGTCCCGAGGCCCTGAGTTCAAGGCCCATGAATGAACCCCCCCCAAAAAAAAAAAGTGAAGGAGGATGCTAAACATTCTACAGTGTACGGAGTAGCCAAAACAATGTCCAAAATGTCCACAAGGCCAAGGCTGTGAAACCTTGAACTACCAGAAGATTCAAGTTGTTTACCTGATCTAGTCCCACAGTTCTAACCCTCCAGAACCAAATGCAACAGGCCAGAAAACCTTAGAGGACTAAGCACACCTGTCCTCTGTAGAAGCAACATCACTGACCCACAAAGAATGGGAATCACCAAGACTCTGCCTTCATCCTGGTGCCTAAGAGTGTGCCTTCTTCAGGGAGAAAACTAACTGCATCACACTCACGCCTAGGCCAAACAGGAAGAAGTGCTCGAAGCAAGTCCTCAAGGCCATTCTATCATTTCTAATACTTTCTGGCCAGTTTTTTCCTTGTTAAGGTTTAATAAACCAGGAATATAACAGTAAAGGTGTGTTACAGTTAAAGCTAGTTTGTTTTTTTGGCCAGTCCTAGGGCTTGAACTCAGGGCCTGGGCACTGTCCCTGAGCTTCTGTTGCTCAAGGCTAGCACTGTACCACTTGAGCCACAGCACCATTTCTGGCTTTTTCTGTGTATGTGGTACTGAGGAATCGAACCCTGGGCTTCATGCATGCTAGGTAAGCACTCTACCACTAAGCCACATTCCCAGCCCCTAAATCTTAAAATTAAAATATGCTAACAAATCAAACTCACCGGATTGGACTGTCCAGAAAGGTAGGGCTCAAAGTCATTGTCATGTACTGTATCCTTCTGATGCAAAGAACCATTTTGTACTAGAACAAGAAGTTGCAAAATATTATCAAGTTTTAAAAGATTAGTTTCAAGCATGGAAATTAGTCCATTTTCATCAATTTCTAGCATAAATTATGACTATTTTAAAATGGGCATAATCCACTGAGATGATGCTTACATACCTAGTTACGATAGTAATGCAGAACTTTGAGTAGTTTAAGTTACACTCTTAAAAAAGACAATCATAACTTGGTAGGAGGTTGACAAAAATAGGGGCAAACAAAGTAACTGGCAAGAATAAGGTTTTGTGATTTGTTGTGTGCTGGGATGGAACTCGGGCTCCCACGGGCCAGGCAACAGGTTTACCACAGCCCTATCTCCAGCCCATGAAACAGGGTCTCAGCTCTGGACAAGGTCTCAGAAGATCTCTATTAGGCAAACAGGATGGAGGGGAGAAGCACTGAAACTAGGGGGTGCTCAGCTGGGACGGGCTGTGAACCAAGTTCACCTGGATCTGCTCTCCACTAAATTTCTGCTGCTCGAAAGCTCGGCCAGAAAATGAAAGGAAGGGGAAAGAACGGCAAGGCAGGCGCTGGGCCTTTTCCAATCGTAAAACACGATGAACCATATTTGGTTACAGTAACACACACACTGGCTAAAAAGTCTTCCAAGAAAGCAAGAAGTGTCTTAGGTTTTCCCAAGAGTGAGTGCGGGAGTCTGTCCCAAACTAGAAAAACAAAGGAAATGACCACAGACTCGGCTGTAAGTGCGGCAGCCGGCCGGTTCCCCCGAACCGACCCCCAGTGGGCAGCAGAGGGCCGGCGCTCGGCCGCCGGCCTCCGGGCCGCACTCTGGCGGGCGCGGCTTCTTCCACCTCCTCCTCGTCCTCCCTACGCTCGGCCACCTGGCCGGCACTGGAACCGCAGCAGAGAACTTCTTGCAGAGTCTGGACCTGCCGCGCACATTTTCACCTCCTCGCAGCCGGAGGGGGAAACTTAGGTTTCCGGTTCCAGGCCCGGCCCGCGGACGTGCTCTCGCCCGAGCGGGCGGGCGCGGCCCCGACGGCGCGGCCCGCACGGCCATCCCGGAACTCGGCTCACCTTTATTATCTTGTCCTTTTGTTCTCTGCGTCGCCGCAGGCCGGGACGTGCGGGCGGACGCAACCCAGCCCGGGAAAGGAAAGACAGAGTT
>NW_012267345.1:1717806-1721398 GCF_000151885.1 Dipodomys ordii
CGGCCCCGCCTCCACCCACGGCCCCGCCTCCACCCACGGCCCCGCCTCCACCCACGGCCCTCCATGGTCAGTGTCCCCCCAGCTTAGGACCGCAGGAGGGCACGGCTGAGCCCAGCTCCGGTCAGGACGGGTTGGCTAGAATCAGAGTGGGCTGCGGGCGCCCACGTGGCGGCGGAGGCCGTCTACCCACCACCGTGTCCCTGGCCGGAACCCGGCGGACAGGCTGCGCTCCCTCTGCTGGCACGCGCTTCTCCGGGGAGGCCCTTCCTGCCGCTCCGCTCCGTTGGCCTTTTCGGCTGTTGGGCTTGGCCCCCCCCCCAGTCAGTCCTGTGCAGCCCCATCCCAAGGTAATTAAATCTGCAGAGGCCTTGTTCCTGAATAAGGCCACACTTGGGTACCAGGTGGATACGACCGCGGGCCGGGCACGGTCGGCCGGCTGGGCGATCCAGACTCAGCCCCGGGTGGGCTGAGGCGGCGCCAGCACACCACCTTCCCTACGCCGGGCTCCAGGAGCGGTCCTGCCCACCCAAACGGAGGGAGAGAGCTCCTCCTTGCAGGGGTGGCCCTCCACATTGCCCCCGGACCCTGCCGTCCGGTTAGTACCTCTCGGCCCATCCTCGGCTCCCAGGTCTGCTATTCTCTCTGCCAGACAGCTCCTCCATCCTCTCATCTCCAGAGCGGCCTGTGACGGAGAACACTTGGGACCCACCAGCTCCTGGCTGGGTTCTCTTTAAGGCCTTCATCCCCAAGGTCCCCTGTCTGTCCCTGGGCTGCCATCTCCTCTGTGTCCAGTAGGGGGCGGACGGAGGGAACTGGGAGCTCTAGCTCCCCGCTGACCTGCCTCAGTTTCCCTTGCTGGGGGGCAGTGTTCAGAAGGGAGAGCTGCAGCAGTGTGGATGGTAGACACTCGTGTTTCATAATGTCTGACACCATAGTCAGCAGCCACGTGCAGCTACGCAGTAGTTGAAACTGGCGGACTCAATTTTCTGTGCAGTGAAATTCAAATAGTCATACGTGGCTACGGGGCTGATCCCCCATCCCCCAGACCGTGTTGCTCAAGGTTGGTCCTCCATAAACGGAGGCATGCGGGCCAGTCCGACCCCCAGGCCAGAGGACCTGAAGTTCAGGAGGTTCTGCAAGCTGGGCAGGCCTCTAGGTAAGCCTGATGCTGCCTGCTGAGCCAGCCCTGTCTAGGTGAGTTTCAGAGCTGCTTTAACCACGCACTCATCCCTTGAACTCTGCTCTTGTGGAGTTGGGGTGAACTCCTGCTGTCTTCTCCAGAACTCCCCGGTAGCCCGGCTGGAAACAGAGCCGATAGTCACCTGGATTCCTCAACAGAAGGCTGCAGCCCACAGAGCTGGCCCCAGGGCCATCTGGGCTCCACTGGGTATGGGAATGCAAGTCCCTAGGAGACATCCAAAGCCAGGAGCCCCTGTCTCTCCTCCCCATTCCCTAGCTACAGGGAGGAGCTGGAGGAGCATGGGAGGCCCTGTCCAGAGGGTGGGTCCCAGGACCAGGCCTGAGCAAAGCCCATCTGACAGGGCACACCAGAGAGCAGCCTCGACACAGACTTGGAACCAACCGGACAGGTACCTCAGGCTCCTCGCAGCCCTAGGGAGGTTGCCCACACGCAAGGCTCCTAACTGCCCCAAGACCATCCCTCAGGCAGCAGCGCCCAAGGCTGGGCCTGGAGGAGGTGGCCAGTGCTGAGGCTGAGGAGAGCTGCACCCACTAGGAGACTCCACAGCGCCCCCACAGAGGACATCACCTGGACACATGCAGGACAGACCTGGTTGGAATTGTGGTTGGAACCGCAGACTGTTCCCACTGATGGGTCTCCCCAAGTTGAAGCAGTGACCCCTGCTCGGTACCAGGCTCTGCCTGTGCATGGGGGCAGCCCCGGTCTCCCGCAGGCTGACCACAAAGCTCTGTGGTCCACGACCTACTTCTAGAAGCTGTACTTGGCACCTGAGCGGCATGACTGGCCGCTGCTTCCTGCCCCGTGTCAGGACAAGCGCCAGCCTCAGGAGATGCTCTGGGAAGGGTACCGTGGTCCATTCCTCCTCTTGTTCTGAGAGGCGCTAGGCTCCTGTACGGAGTGGGGCCTGTGTTCCCCACCGCTGCCCTTGCTGTGCCCCCTGCCAGGGCCCCATGACACACCCCACTACAGACCACATGACCTGGCAGCCACCCTGACCCCTTCCAGAAAGTGGTGGGCCCCGTGGCACTCCCGCACCCAGGCACCGCCGGCTCCACTTGCTGGCAGTTAGGAGCAGAGTCCTGGACGTGACGGGTCTCATTCTCTGCTGCAGACCTGGTCAGAGCTCACATTCTCCCCATGGGGCCCAAGGGCAGGGCAAAGTGCCAGCGCTGTGGGCAGGAGCTGAGCCCTCGGGCAGCCTGTCCCAGCACCAGGCAGGAGAGCCAGGGACCCCACCGTCTGTGCCGTGGTGACCTGAGCCAGGACCGTGTGGATGGGCAGATTCTGGGCCAGCTGCGCCCCCTGACAGACGAAGAGGAGGAGGGGGCCGGGGCTACCTCGCCCCAGGGGCCTGCCTTTCCGGAGATGAGCTCAGAGGAGCTGCGGCTGGCCTCCTTCTATGACTGGCCATCAACTACCAGCGTTCAGCCTGAGCTGCTGGCTGCCGCCGGCTTCTTCCACACTGGTGAGCCCCAGGGTCCTCCCGTGGTGGGCTAGGCGCTCTGCCCACCCTTCCACAGAAGGGTCTGTGCTCCTGCAGCCCTCGCTATGGTCCAGCGCCCTCCTCCCCAGGGTCACCTGAAAACGTGGGCACGTGGGGGAGGGGCTTGTTCTGGCCCTGGTGCGATCTTGACGTGGGGGAGGGGGGTCGGCAGACTCGGTGGTGGCACCTGGATCTGGCCCTGCAGATCCATGCCCCTCACGAGTCCCCAGAGTGCTTGGTGACAGGTGACTAGGCTCCATCCCCAGAGTAAGAGAGGATTAGGGACAAAACCAGGACGTTGTCCTTGGGAACAGAGGTTGGCCTGAATGACCTAGCTGCTGCTTGGCTCACAACTGTCCCCTCAGCCTTCCATGCCCAGGAGGTGCCATTCTCTCGACCTTCCACGCCCAGGCTGGTACCCGCCCCTGACTCGAGACACAGCCACTTGAATGACCATCCTGGTCTCCGTGTGGGCTGCTCCTTGCCCATGGCCAGAGGCCGTGTGCTCTTCCTGACGGAGGGAGAAGGTGTGAGACCTGTTTGGCAGGGGAGAGTTGGGTAGAGCTGTACCTGGGGAGTCAGCCCTTCCTCCCCTGGGCGCTGTCTGGTAAGGGGCCAAGTTGAACCTAGGGTAAGGAGACCAGCAGCTGGATGGTCAGGAACCAGCTTAAGAAGGGGCTCTGTGGTCAGTGTAACGGGGCCGCTCAGTGTCTGTACACCCTGTGTACAGGCTGTGGACAGCCCTGCTACACTCATTGGGCCTCTGCAAAGGTTTTGTAGCTCACGTCTGCCCGCAGTAGTCGGGCGCTACAGGGGACAATGCTAGGGAGGTGTGACCCTTTTTTTTTTTTTTTTTGTCGGTTGTGGGGCTTGAACTCTGGGCCTGGGCGCTGTCCCTCAGCTCTTCA
>NW_012267345.1:1723748-1735835 GCF_000151885.1 Dipodomys ordii
CTTCCCAGGGGGGATCACTGCTGCCTTCCCAGGGGAGATCCACTGCTGCCTTCCCAGGGGGGGATCATTGCTGCCTTCCCAAGGGGATCCACTGCTGCCTTCCCAAGGGGATCCACTGCTGCCTTCCCAGGGGGGGATCATTGCTGCCTTCCCAAGGGGATCCACTGTTGCCTTCCCAGGGGGGGATCATTGCTGCCTTCCCAAGGGGATCCACTGCTGTCTTCCCAGGGGAGATCCACTGCTGCCTTCCCAAGGGGATCCACTGTTGCCTTCCCAGGGGGGGATCATTGCTGCCTTCCCAAGGGGATCCACTGCTGTCTTCCCAGGGGGGATCCACTGCTGTCTTCCCAGGGGATCCACTGCTGTCTTCCCAGGGGGGATCCACTGCTGTCTTCCCAGGGGATCCACTGCTGTCTTCCCAGGGGGGGATCACTGCTGCCTTCCCAGGGGAGATCCACTGCTGCCTTCCCAGGGGGGATCCACTGCTGTCTTCCCAGGGGATCCACTGCTGCCTTCCCAGGGGAGATCCACTGCTGCCTTCCCAGGGGATCCACTGCTGTCTTCCCAGGGGGGATCACTGCTGTCTTCCCCCCCCCCACTGCTGTCTCCCAGGGGATCCGCTGCTAACTTCCCAGGGTGTCCATTATTGTCTTCCCAGGGGGGATCCACTGCGGTCTTCCCAGGGGATCCGCTCCTACCTTCCCAGTGGGACCCGCCGCTACAGGGCATAGAAGAGCCTTGGGAGCAGGTGAACACCAATCATGAAGGCTCACCGGGCTGGAACTTGATGGTGGGTCTGTGGCAGCCCAGCCTGGCCTGAGACCTCAGGTCTGGTCTCCAGGTGCCGGTTCCTGCTCTGGTCTAAAGGAAGAGGCTTCATCCACAGTGTCCAGGAGGCCTGGGCCCCCCTGCTCCGCCCCTGGGTGAGTCTCGGTGGCTGGACTGGAAGTCACCTTGAGGAAGGGCATCGTGTGACCTGGGTCCTGACCTTGAGGAGGGGCATCATGTGCCCTGGGTCATGACCTTGGGATGGGTATCATATGCTCTAGGTCACGACCTTGGGAAGGAACAATCATAGATCGGGGCTCAGGTGGGTAATGGCCCACCCTTCCTTTCCTTAAGCACAAATGTTCTCCTACCAGGACCGATGGGAAGATCCAGAAGATATGGCCCCTGTGGCACCCTCAGGTGAGCTTTCTGCTTTCTTGGCACCCACGACCTGTGCTGTGGCCTGGAACAGGAGTGTCCCTGCCACTGGACAGCTGAGACACTGAGGACATGGGCATGCCCATGCACAGGGCTCCCTGGGCGGGGGGGACGCTGGGTGGCCTCTGCCGGGGCCTTCACTGCCCATGGCTTCTGAAAGCTGCCATTGTAAGCAGATTCAAAAAGGAATCTATGGAAGAAACAGCTTTCAACCGCTCTGTGGGTCTCCAGGGGCCTATGGCTTCCCGCCTCAAAGCCCATCTGAACTTGCCAACTCTGTGCCCATGGGCAGACATCCTTTTCCCCTGAGCCTGGCCCTGGGTGTGGGGTAACGGCAGCCCCAGCCCCATTTGGGACTGCTTGGGTCTGAGGGATGCTTTGTGTCCACAGTGACCATGGTGGTCAGTTCACTGTCCTCCCTGGTGACTGGCAGAGGCTGTAAGGATGTGGCCCTCCCAGGCAAAGGGGGACTAACCTTTACTCCCTGTGGAGCCCAGACTCCACTAAGTGTGGATGGCATTCCCTGGCAGGCCGCAGGCCTCTCTCTGACCTGGACCTCTACCCTTCCCTCTCCACCAAAAGTGGCCAGCATGGAGGAAGTACCCACATGCACTCAGCATGTCCACATCACAGCCAGTGGCTGACCTGCTCCAGGAAGAAAATGGAGACAAGGTGGCAGGGGCCAGAGGCATCTCCGCCCCCTGGACACTTCCTGCCTCCCACCTCTTTCTCTTCTTGCCAGCAGTCCCAGCATGCAACACCTGTGGCCACTGCCCAACAAGAATGTGCGGAAAGCCCTGGAAGAGGGACCATTTCCTTGGTGCCCCACTCCAGCCTCGGGCCTGAGGCGTGGCGCTTCAGGCACTCCCGAGCCAGGCCCGCCCACTCTCAGGGGCAAAACCAGATCTTCCTGGCTGCCAGGCCTGTCTCTGAGCTGGGCCTCACTTTCCACTCAGGGGCCAGGGCTCAAGTCCATTCCTAACTGCCCACAGGTCCTGTCCACAGAGACCCTGACCCTGAGCCCAGAGGAGAGATCCAGCCTGAATGTGCCAGAGAGCCCGGTGAAAGCAGGGAGCCAGGTGCAGACAGGGGCCGACCGGGGGGATGGGGGGCCAGGTTTAGCTGCCCCCCTCCAGCCTGGGCAGGTGGGGCGGGCAGAGGCCACTTGTGGGCCTGGTTGACGCTCCCATTGGTCACACAGATAGGGTGGGCCCATGTCCCAGCTCTCAAGGAGCCAGCCAATCCCAGGACCTAAGGGTGCCTGTGGGTTCTCGAGCCCCCAGGAATCCGGGATGCAGAAGAGCAGCTGCGGCGACTCCAGGAAGAGAGGATGTGCAAGGTGTGCCTGGACCGTGCCGTGTCCGTTGTTTTCGTTCCCTGTGGCCACCTGGTCTGTGCTGACTGTGCCCCCAGCCTGCAGCAGTGCCCCATCTGCAGGGCCGCCATCAGCAGCTGCGTGCGCACCTTCCTGTCCTAGGCCAGGTGAGCCACCCGCTGCTCCCAGGAGCCCCTTCTCCCGCGTGCTGAGGCCAACGCCGCGGGGAAGCCAGGGCCGCTTTCCTTACGCCTCCACTCCCGGCCAACCTACTGCCTCACTGGCTTCCTGGATCCAGCACGGGGTCATGGCGGCATGCCCTGCCCGCCGCAGGGAGCCTGGGCCGCACTTCCTGCCCTGTCAAGTCATGTCCAGGAACTCCGCCAGGCCCAGGGACATTGGTTATAGAGTTATGACGCGGGGAGGGCTCTATTACTATAGAGTAGTGAAGCGGCAGGGCTGGGGCCTAGACGTGTAACCGGGGCTTTGTAGGGACCCCAAGCTTAGCGATGTGGGTGATGCCCATACTGACTAGGAGCCATTGCCTGCCTGGGGCTTTCGAAGGCCAGTGTGCTCCCCGGACCCGCCAAAGCGGCCAGTCAGGGCCTCCCTGGGTGCTGAGGCCCCAGGCTTGGCTGACGAGGAGCCGTGTACTGACACGCGCTTTGCATCTTGCAGGCACTGTGCCCCCAAGCAGGTACCAGGCCTGCCTCTACCTTTCCCCAGCTCTCGGTGCGTCTGCAAAGGATGCTGAGTGACCAGCGCCTACCGCTCACCAGTTTCAATTCCTGGACTGAAGCCTGGGGTGGAGGACCACCCCCACTTGGTGTAGAGAGTGGCTTTACTGTAGTTTTTGGATTCTTTCTGAAGATAAATAAAATAGAGGGACACCCCCACCCCAGGGGTGTCCTGTCTCTTCAAGATTCTGTGGATGTTCAGCAGGGACTAGTCTCGTGCATATCCTTGAAGAGACCCTACTTCTAATTACCCTCTAAGCCCCTGTGTCCTGGAGAAGGGTGAGTTGGAGAGCAGGGTCCTTTTTGTCTACCTAATTGTAGATACTTGAAGATTCTTCAGGACTCTGCCCAAAGTGCCAAGAAGAAAGCTTGTCCTGCTCACGGCCCCAACATTCCCTGTGCCCGGCCCTAGCAAGGATGAATAGCTTCAGTTCTGGGGAGCTGGGAGGTGGGCTTCATCTGAGAAGAGCTGTAGGTAAGGCAGCAAGAGGTATTTATTCAGAGCGGTGAAGCTTACAGCTCAAGGGGTCACAGTGGCGTACCCGGACTTGCTGGTGGGATTCCGTCTTCCCTTCTCGCTGCCCCTTGGGAGCAATTCATACCCCCGCAGCAGGGGCTCAGGCTGCAGTGCGGCTGCCCGGGGCAGGGCAGTGGAGGAGGACTCCTCAGAAACCATCCAAGCTGTGATGGGGATGAAACTCCAGCAAGGAACGGGGCTGCCATGTTCTTGTTTTCATTTTTCTTTTTCTTTTTTTTAGAAAACAGAAATCACACACTCTTTCACAGTCATCAGCCCTACACGGGCACCAGGCCAGCGTCCTGGTGGGCGTGGCAGGCACAGGTGGGCAGGAGCCTGTCTGCAGTGGCCGGGCCCCGCCTCGGTCTCAGGCCAAGGTCAGGTCTCAGGAACGGAGTCAGGGCCTCTTCACTTACGCGGGCCTGCAGGGAAGGGGGCGGTCAGAGAAGGGGGCAGGGGAAGGACCTGCCTGCTTGAGGGCTTGAAATGCTAGTGCCACAAAACCCACGAACAGATGTGTGGGTGGCCAGGGGACGTGCCCAGGGCAGGAAGGCTCTGGCCACAGCCCTCTTGGTAGAGGTTGGGTTTGGGGCTGGGAAACAGGGCTTGGGTCTTTTTGCCTACCCAGGGCCCCGCAGGTCTGTCCCAGAGTCACCAGAGCAGATACACGCAGCATGGGTTGCATGTGCCTCCGTCATCAAGCCTGGTGACTTCCTGGCCGGGGGCCTTGTGCGGCCCAGCCCCACCTGCTTTCCTCATCTCTCCTGGGAGCTGGACTCCTCCCCCTCGGATGTCCCTGGGCCAGGACGGCCTGGGCTTTCAGACTCAGGAGGGCAGCCGAGAGCCCCCGGGGCCCGGGGCAGCGGGAGCAGGTGGCATCCCTTTGCACCTCAGGGCGAATCCGACTGCACAGTGGTGTGCTGGGGGCTCGGAGCCAGGGACTCTGCCCGCCTGAGGGCTCTGGACAGCCTTTTCAGTGAGGAAAAGCAGTCTGAACTCCCCAAAGAGGAAAGCGACGCCCCACATCTGCAGGTGGCTATGGGAGCCCTCCCCCTCCCCCCGCGCCTCAGGGCCTGACTCCCACAGGCCCAGCACTGCTGGTTCCCAGGCAGGAAGCGGAGCGGAGCCCTCCAGGTGCTGTACTGTAACCCAGGGGGTGAGTGACGGACGGCTGGGTGGGCGGACGGTGCCTGCCGGCGCCCTGGAAGGGGGGACCCTGTGCTGTAAGCACCACTGACCGGCCAGGTCAGCTGTGAGCAGGCTCGGTGCGCCATACTTACAATCGTGCCTGCTTGGACAAGAGGCCGGACGGCTTTTCATTGACATGGTACAGAGGGAAAGGCTCAAATCCACCAATGAAATCAACTGAAAGAAATCAAGACCCAAATAAAACCCAAATGATGGAAAAGATGATAGCATGGAAAACAAGCCGAGGACACGTTCCCCTCTGTGTCACGGAGGGGACCAGAGGGCCCGGGGGGAGGCCGGCCAGAAGGCCCGGGGGGGCAGGTGGCAGGCAGAGAAGATGGCCTGGCCCCAGACAGGGCTGGCAGGACCATATACCAGGCCAGACTCCCTGGCTCACCCCATGACCTCCCCAACACCCCGCGTTCACCCTTGAGGCCGCTGCCTCAGGGGTGACCGCTGGCTTTGTGGGCAGAACACCCAGTCCCGGCGGTCTCAGTGCAGTGGGCAAGCAGGGCTCCTGTGGCTCCCTCCTCTGCGGCTGTCTGACGGCTGCTAGGACCCAGAGCACAGCTGCAGGAGCACCGCTGACCCCGGGAATCAAGCCCTAGCTTAGGGTCGTGTGGGCCCAACTCCCAGGGACAAACGGGCTCTGACGCTGGGGAAGGTCCTATCCACAGGAGCGGTGGGCCATCTCCCTCTGTTCCTTCTCTGCAGCAGCTTCTGGTGAGACCGCGGGACCAGAGGCCCCACGGGGTCTCCAGAGTCTTGCCATGTCGGGTTGTAAAAGTCTCAGGGGATGGGAAGGAAAGGGCCCCATGGGGCTGCCTAGTGCTGAGGCCTGAAGCGGGCACCTCTGACCAGTAGGCGGCGTGAGCTGTGCCCCTGGGCTGGTCCTTCCTCCCAGGGCAGTTGTGGGGTCTGGGGGCCTGGCTCCATCAGACAGAAGCCCCTAGGTCTGGGAGGGAGGTGGTTGCACCCTAGACCTCAGCTCTTCTCGAGTCTCTGGACCTGAGGCAGGGGTGAGGCATGGGAACAGCAGTGAGGAACTCAGGCCCCACCCCAGACGGGGACAGGACTCGGAGCTGTCACCACAGCCCAGGGGACCTGGATGTGTCACCGACAGGCTGCGGGGGAAGCGACTCACAGCTGTCTTCTTCCTCTGTAAACACACTGACCACATAGCAGCCGTAGATGAAGCCCAGGAGCTGGAAGACACGGTGGAGCAGGGGTGAGGGCTGCGGGCGAGCGAGCTGCAGTGCCAGGGAAGGGAGCCCGAGGATGGCCCCAGGCGACCCCGCCTCTCCGGGCCTCGGTCTCCCCTCTGTAACAGGAGAACTGATCTACATTGCTTCCTGAGACCCCAAGCTCCGGAAGGGATCCCTGCCCAGGTCAGCAGGAACACGTGGGCACTTGATGGTCACGCTGGCCAGACTCTTGAGCAGAGCCGTGGCGAGGCCCCCTTTCTGCACGCAGGAAGTGTGTGAGGTGGCCTATGTGGTGCCTGCCTACAGAAGCCAGGTCCTCCCGGGGCTACGAGCTCTCCCACCAGCCCTGGCACACAGCCTGTGTAAGAGCTGCACCTGCTCCTGGCCCACCGGCCAGCGGTGCGCATAGACACCGTCTCTGCTGACCATGGGGAGCCGCCCGGAGGGTGGAGCAGAAGCAGGCCGTGTGCCCCCTTTCCTGCACCCCTTCAGGCCCGGTGCTGAGCCCCAGGAGACCATGACTCTGCATACAGCCCCTCCCCTAACCAGGGAACGTTCTGGCCCAAAGATGCGATCTCTGCTCTTCTGGAGCCCCAACCAAGTCAGGATACACACATGAGATTCAACGCCAGCCAGGCAGCCCAGCGCTGGTGCTGAGCGCACACCGAGCAGGCCAGGGAGCCTGCAGACCTGCGGGCTCCTCCAGCAAGAGCCCCGAGGCTGCCAAACCCATGACCCGGCGGATGCTGCTGAAGGCCGACTCAGCACCTTCCTGATCCTTGTGTCCCCCTCTGCCTCCTGCCCCATCAAGTCTACGCCAAAAGGACCCACACTGGACAGGAATGGCAGCCCAAGCCCCAAGAGGCCAGTGGCTCCCTAAGGAGACACAGTGGGAAGGGGACATGGCCACGGCTCTGGCGCCACCCGCCTGCTGCTGTCCACTGCCCCCGGAGTGCCTGAGGGACTAAGGTGTCCAGTTCTGTCCTCTCAAACCGTGGCTCCTCAGTCCAGGGCCAGAGAGCCCCCGGCCAGGTCAGATGTGGATGAGCAGCAGCAACTCAGTGGGTCCAGGCTGGGGTTCAGGAAGCTCTGTCCACAGCTTCTGTGATCTGCACAGGTCAGGGGCAGCAGCAGGACAAGCACAGGTCGGGAAGCAGGATGCTGTCTGTCTGGGGAGTGCATGCGCCTCCTTTCTACAGCAGCAGAGCCAGAGCAGCATCTGGGCAGTCTTTTGCCCGCACCCGGCAAGCAGAACAAAGCGCTGGAAAGGGGCTTGCGCGGCCTGGGCAGTGGCTTGTGCTTCAGTCCTCCGGGGCTGGAGGCCAGGGAGGTGGCAGCAAGAATGTGCGTGCCCACGTCCTCACCTCGTACCTGAGCACGCCTCTTATTTGGGAACATAGACTCTGCAGGGTATTAAGATAAAGTTCAACAGAGCTGGGGGTGTCCTAATTCCATCCCGGCCTGTGCCTGTGGGATGTGACCAGCCTACAGAGGGGGCCTCGGCGCGTGGAAGTCCTGTGCTCAGTACCTGCTCATCAGCCTCTCCTATCACCTGCTCTTCCTGGGGAGATGAGAACTTGTGCCACCTCCCTGAGACTCTGGGAGGCCGAGGCCTGAATCTCATGAAGAGTAAACAAGGAGCCATCAGACCCATGGAGCAGCCTCAACCGGCCGGGCTGCGTCTCCACGTCCTCCACCCAGCCCTGTTGAGCACCAGAGGCTCTGGTTGTGGCTGGGTTGGAGCCCACTGGGGGGGGGGTGCTTCTTGGAGCCCACTGGCGGTCCCTTGGCCTCTTGGGATGACAAGGCCAATGTCCAACACAGAGAAAAGCTGGTCCTTCTGAGCGCAAGGAAGGACCGGAGCCTGGAGGAGTCCCAACCCCACACCCTCCCCATGCCTCCCCCTGTCCTGCTGGCTCTGACCATACTCACAGCCCCCAGGATCTGCAGACCGCTGTGCAGAGCCTCCACATAGCTGTGCTCCAGGGCGCAGAGGCCTCCCGACACCAGGGCCTGGTCAGGCCGGACCCCGAGGCCCGCCGCAGCCTTCTCCTCACGTGCACGCACACAGCCTAGCCCGTGTTCGCGCCACCAGGAGTGCTGCCGGGACAAGCTGAAGGTGAGGAGCTCACTGTCCTGAGGACGGGGTGTGGGGGGAGAGCAGGTTAGCACCGAGAGGCAGCATCACACCCCCCGCGGCCCACCCCATCCGCGGAGGCTGCAGCGACAGGGCTGCGCCTCTGTGGGAAGCGCCTGGCCCTCGCACCCCCTCTTCCAGGAAGGCCCTAGGACTTGCTCTCTGGGGCTCAGACCTCCCTCACCCCTCCTTCAAGCATTTGGCCTCCTGTCAGTCTCTCTGACTGCGCCCCAGGTGTGTGGGCCCCTCAGAGCAGTCACGATCCAGCTCCCCCTCCAGCCTTGAGCCCCAGGCAGGGAGCCAGGCACAGCCCGGGTTCCGCCCGGCTGGCACCTCCACGGCAGGGGAGCAAGGCTGCCAGGGCCCGCTGTCTGCTCGGGCAGGCCCTGCGGATGGCCAGGGCAGGGTGAGGTCTGCTCGGCCTGCACCCCGGCTCTGCCCAGCCCCCTCGGCCCCACCCACTCACACTCCTCTGCCAGGCTGGCCTCGGCCCTGCCCTCAGCCCCTCCTCCTCCCAGACGCCACCCAAGTTCCAGTCCCCCTTTCTCACAGAAAGCCCTCCTGCAGATTCCCACAGTGCCTCCCCAGCCGCTCACCGCAGCACCCGTACCAGCCAAGACAGTCCTGGTGCCGAGAACCAGGCTGTGAGCTGAGCAAGCCCCTGCCCGAGGGGAGATGCGCAGCCAGCGGGCAGCCCCACGGGGCCCCGTCCCATCCTCACTCACCTTCGACAGGCCCCCTACTTCCAGGTAGAAGCAGATGATGAAGACGTTCCAGGTGATCCAGACAGCTGCCCACACAGTGTACTAGGGAGAGGAGACAGGTGGGGGCACAGGTTGAGCCCTGGAGTGTGGGGGCGCGGTCCCCTGCAGAAGGGCCCATGAGCACCCCAGGCCTGATGGCCCCATGGTGCTTGGCTTGGAAAAGCACACTCTGAACAGGCAATAGAGTCCCTGGCAGGCTTTCCACACTGCTGCTGAGCGTAGGACTCCACCCTACCTGGGCACCCCGGCCATAGTGCACTAGGGAGCACAGGAAGGCAGGGACAGGGCGGTCCCAGTCCTGGCTAGCCTGGGATTCACAGTGAGATCCTGCTGCAGAAGGAGGTTGGGGTGGGGGGAGGAAGGAGGGAGGGACCAGGTTGTTGTGGCTAGCCTCAGCAGAGACTGTGGCCTACAGCGCTCACACAGCGAACACCTGATCCACTGCAAAAAGGACTCAGACCCGGCACAGCTGTGCGAAAGTCAGCGCACCGCGTGGGCTGGGACCCAATCATCACGGAACACTGGGCAGGTGCCGGGCGCCCCATCTGTGAGCAGAGGCCACACCCTCACCTGTCCAGCTTCTGAAGCAGTGAATATGCTAAGGGCCTGGGCACTGGATGCACACGGCTCCTCCTGGAAGCAGTCGCTGAAAAAGCGACGTGAAACTGTAACCACTCCGTATGCCACCTTTATAAAACAATTTTTAAGAAGGGAAAAAAAGGGCTGGGAAGGTGGCTCAGGGGTAGAGGGCTCGCCTTGCATGCATGAGGCCCTCAGCACCACATCAGCAGAAACAGCCAGAAGTGGCGCTGCGGTGGTAGAAAGCTAGCCTTGAGCTGAAGAGCTGAGGATCAGTGCCCGGGCCCAGAGTTCAAACCCCATGACCAATACACACGCACGCACACACGCACACACACACACACACACACACACACACACACACACACACACGAGAAAAGAAGAGGCTACAAGTTGGAATTCTAGAGGTCCAGGCAGGGAAAAGTCTGAGAGCAGGGTGTGGCTGGCCCTTGCAGTGTGCCCAGTGGCCTCTTGGACAGCAGGAGCCAGCGCTGCCCTCCTCTCGGCCAGCCCTGCAAGCCAGCAGCACCGGGGACTCACCGCCACTATGTAGCGTGGCCGGTACTGGATGGTGCCGAAGAGCCCCAAGATGACCATGACGATGTGGACAAAGTTCGCCAGGATGGGTGCCCACTGGTAGCCCAGGAAGTCAAACACCTGCCTCTCCAGGGCAGTAACCTAGAAGGAGTCATGCACGAGAGAGCTACGTTAGATGGGCCACGATTCTGACGTGGTCCTTATGCTCAGGCTGGCACTGGAATTCTTCAGACAAGACCCTTCAAGTCTACCTGGCCCACCATCGCCACTGAGGATTTCCTCCCTTGAACGCCCTCCCTCCTCTCTCCCCCTCCACTCCCCATCTGAAGAATGGTAATACCCAGTGAGGGGACCCAACAAAGAGGAAGCAGCGACTCCACAAGCCGTTCAGGCCCTGTGGGGCTCGTACGGGGTGCTGGCCAACAGCGGCCGGAGCCTCACTGAGTCCTGGGGGAATGAACAGCTCCCGTTTGCCAGCTCGGAGGAGCTCTGGGGATAGCAGGGGCTAAGACAGCTCTTGTCCTGGCACGGCTGGCCTCTCCTCCGCTCTGGGACAGCTCTGGACCCTGGCCCTTCAGGCCAGCAGAGAGTGACCAATAGGAAGGAAGGGATGACACGCAACCATTCTTGGGGGAACCCCGTTTCTTGGAGGAAGCCAGCTGAAAAGAGCATTCACCCCTGACCCACACACCACCCACCCACACCCCTCTTTGCAGGGCTCCACACACCACGCACCCCGCACCCCTCCTTCAACCCACGTGCAGGTGTAGACCAAACCCATGGCATCCCAGCACTTCCCCGAAGCCAGGGCGGCTGTGGTCAGGAAAGGAAGGAGCATCTGAGAAGGCCTGGAGAGGCCCAGCCACATCCTGGGAGACAGTGCACTGAGCGAGAAGCAGCCTGAGGCTGAGCCAGGGCTGAGTGCCCCAGATGCCACTGGGTGTCCAGCATCCGCGCGGGGAGGCGTCCCCACACTAGATGTCCTAGAGGGCAGCTGGGTGAAGGGCAGCCTCCCACCCCCACAGGGCGGGACAGGCTGCGGCTCCGTCCCACCCTGGGCCAGCTGGCCACCAGGCTTCGTCCTTCCTCTGCCTGGCCCCTCCTCGCTGCTCGGGGCCTCGTCCTGGAGCCTCTGCAGGTCCGCAGGAAACAGCTGTGGTGGGCATTCCCTCGGGGCTGCCCTGTCTCAGGAGGGGCCCACCCCACACTTCCCTTTAGGGAGGTAGCCATGGCGAGGCCTGCTGGTGGGAGGCAGGAGCAGAGGGGCCACCAGCACCAGGAACTGTCCAGGGGCATCCGTCTTCCCTGACGCCCTTACCCACCTCAGAACACCCCTACCCACCGCCCACCCCCACTGAGCCCCCCCCAGCGCCCATACCTGTTACCCCCACAGCACCAAGGTCCACACCCACTTGCTGGCCCCACGTAGGGGCTGTTCTGCATCTTGTAGCTGTCTGCACCTAGAGGGTCTCTACGTACCAGGTTCCTATCACTAGAGACACGCCCTGGTCTCCAGGGAGAGATGTCCCTGAGCACAAGGGGAACCCCTGAATTGTAGTGGCTGGGCAGTTCCTTACAGGGCCATTCTCAGGACCCAGAGTCAGCTGGTCAGCTGGCCGTTTGGCCCAGCCTCCTGTTCCTGCCAAGCTGACTGAACACAACAAGGAGAGAGAGGGATGCAAGAGGTTCATGGGGTACCAGCTCCCCACTGTGCACCAGCTGCCAGGCTATGATGCTGTCCACAGAAGCTGCTGACTGCTCCAGGCTGCAGCTCGAGCCCAGCCCCCTCCTCACAGATGCCTAGAGTGAGGCCTGAACCGAGGACGCGGGCTGCCGTCTCCGGCAGCAGGGCAGATCTACACAGGAGCGCTTCCCAGGCTGCGGGACAGATCTACACAGGAG
>NW_012267345.1:1735980-1738859 GCF_000151885.1 Dipodomys ordii
CTACACAGGAGCGCTTCCCAGGCTGCGGGACAGATCTACACAGGAGAGCTTCCCAGGCTGCGGGACAGATCTACACAGACAGGAGCACTTCCCAGCTGCGGGACGAATCTACACAGGAGCGCTTCCCAGGCTGCGGGACAGATCTACACAGGAGAGCTTCCCAGGCTGTGGGACAGATCTACACAGACAGGAGCATTTCCCAGGCTGCAGGACAGACCCACACTGGACACTTCCCGGGTGTTCATGGGAAAGAAGGCCAACTTTTCAAATGATTCAGAAAAACGTCACTGTGGCGGCAGTGCATGACGGGGAATGAGGCCCTGGCGCGGGCGAGTCCCAGGTGACGCGGCCGCTGTGGCATTCACACCATGCGATTCCCCAGTAAAAGCTCATGGAGAACAGCCGAGGGTGGGGCCCGGGAGCCCGCAGGTCTGTCCTCGCTGGACCCCACAGCATCTCTTCCTTGTGTTGCTGAAGAAGCCTGCTCTTTGTCCCGCCTCTGCTGTGACCCTGACAGGGTGGACCACAGTCCTGACCTGGCCCCACCCCGACAGGCAGACCACGGAGGGCCTGTCCCTGCCGGCCAGGCAGACGTGGACAGGTGCTGGACAGGCACGTTCACACCACCCCTGTCCAGCCAGATCTGGGGCTCACAGCCACAAGTGCCGGGGGAGCTCACCTGCCGGGGCCTCCATGCTGGCCATAGAAACAGTCCCTGGGACAGCCCGGGCAGGACGGCCTGAGGAGGACCCAGCCTGGGGCCGCTTTTCCTGTGGCTTCAGAAGAGTGCGGGGCACCTGCCTGGGCTGCACATGGGCCCTGTGTCTGCATAAACACCCGCAGGAGTGTGCGGGGAGGGGGGGCCTGCACCCATGCAGGGCGGGTCAGGCCACCAGGCAGCACCGGGGCCTGAGGGCTGTTGACCCTGCTGTTCCCAGACTTGTCACATGGGTGTTTTCCTAACTTTTTTTTAAGGGAAAGATTTTCTGTGATCTGCTGAAGTCCAGAACCGGCCCCTCCTCCGGCTCTGCTCCACGGTGCCCCAGGCCTGTAAGGCCAGCTCACCAGGGCTCAGTGAGCTCACGGGGTGGGGCTGAGGGTGTCTGGCAGTGCCAGGACTGTTGTGGAAGGACTGGAGCCTACCCCCTCTGGGAGCCGCGGCGCTGCCCTTCATACAACGCCCAGCACCTGGGGGCTCTGTCCAAGCCCCTCCTTCGGGCGAGGGGGCCTTGTTCACTGGCCTCCTCCGCAGTCCTGGGGCGTCCTGGTCCCCAGCGATGGCAGCCCTCACTCTGGGCCCACCCAGGCAGAGGGGCCTTCCATCCCCCACACTCCATCCAGAACCGGGGACCTGTGTGCCAGGCAGCACACACCGGCCAGGGAGGGCGGTGACCCAGGGCAGAGTCCACGGCCTGGAAGGAGCCACGCATCAGCGTCACTCTCCAGGACGTCTCCCCAGTGCCCCTAGGAAGCGCGCATGCAGACGGTTCTCACTTAGGAAGTTTTGGCATCTCCCTGCCTTGCCAAGCCCTGGCCCTGGGCAGTGAGGGCAGGAAGGACTGAGGCTGCATGCCAGGCTCCTGCGCACCTGGGGCCCCAAGGATCAGAGCCGGTAATTCCACACTTAGGCACGGACGGGCGCAGTCTCCACGGGTTCTGCAGGCACACGGTCAAGGTGTGGGGAGAGCAAAGATCTGGGGTGGGGGTGGGGCCCACGCCGAGCCAGGGGTCCCCACCAGAGGGGCACACACATGGCTGACAGAATTCAATATCCAAACCCAGGCCTCACCTTCCTGCCTGGAGGACACTAAGCACTCGGTAGAGATGTCTGCCCTCCCTGAGGCCCATGGAGAGGAATGGCGGGAGAGGGTTAATGAGGCAGCTCTCAGCTCACAGGGCCTCCCTGGAGTCTAGGAGGCCCAGGCGGAGGGGCTGCCCCGCCTTGGAGATGGGGGGGGCAGGGTCATCCCTGAGCCAGGGCCGCCCGAGACTCTTGGTGGTCCCGTGGCCATCCACGATCATGAGGCTCTAGTGGCCCTACAGAGCCCTGCTCTAAACCCTTTGCAGCCCGGGGCTCCTCTGTCTCTGCCTGAGAGCAGAAGGCGGTCTGTGAGCGGGTTTAGCATCAGCTGGCTCAGTGCCTGCGGAGTTCACACTGTTCTCCAAGGCTGCTTGGGCTTTTTGTCCTTGTAACTTGGTAACAAAACTCTCACGCTTATCCGAACAAGGTGGGGAGGGGGGAGGCCGGGCCTCTCCCCCAGCAGAGACCAAAGTAGTGTTCCTCCCAGAGCAGAGGAGGGTGGACAGTCCCCAACGGCCCCAGGGCCAGGACAAAAGGCCTTTGACAACTCCCTGCTGCATTCCGGCTGCGGCCCTAATAGACGCAGCCAGGGACAAGGTCTGCCTGGTCCCTGAAGCTGGCCTGGATGAGAGACTAGCCTGGCAGAATCCTGTCCAGGGAAGCCCGGCTGCCCTTCAGCCAAGAGGCCTCTTTTCTTCTCAGCTGGGACCCAATTTCCCAGGTCCTGCCACAGATCCCAACAGTGGCCATAAAACCCCCACGGGACCCGAGCCCCGTTTCTCCTGCCTCATCCCAGACACTTGTCGACCCCAGATGCATCCTCACCAAATTCCACACACTGAACCCAGAGTCAGCGCCCATCTACCCTGGCCAGGCCGGACGCCAGCCCTGGGGGACAGCTGGGCCCAGCCCGAGCCTTCCCAGACCGAAAACGGCTCCCAGGCTGGCGAGCCCGGCCCACCCTCCTCCCCGCGCCCCGCCAACCACACCGTCCAGACGGGGCCCACGCGCGCCCGGCCCGGGGACACGGACCCCAGACCCAGGGCCCTCCATCAGCATCTCCGCGAGGCTCCGCACG
>NW_012267345.1:1740472-1749850 GCF_000151885.1 Dipodomys ordii
GACCCCGCCTCTGGCCCGGCCCCGCCTTCCCGCGGGTCCGCAGCGCTGACCCCGCCCTCGTCCCTGCCCGGCCTCCCCTCGGGGTAACAGCTGCGCCACGTCCCTCCCCACCTCCCTCCCCGGGACCCTCCGCGTGGGTGGGGGGGAATGACAAGACCCCGTCTTAAAGGGGCGGTGGCACTGGCCCTGGACAGACATGGTAGGGTGCGTCAGCCCTAACCCGCACCCCTCTTACCAACCCCTCTCTGACCTGGAGTGGACGCACCCTCCTGCCCGGCGGCCACAGCGAGTTCCCAAGGATTTGGGCTGGTGGCCAACAGCTGGCGGGCAGCAGGGTGAGAGGTGTGGAGCAGTCAGCAGGGAAGATGCTCCAGACAGCTCCTCCAGGCTGGTGCAGGGCGCGGATTCCAGAGATTCTGGAGAGGAGTCACTCCACCCAGCCGGGAGGCCCTCCCTCCCCGGCTGCCAGGAGAGCCAGCATTCTGGTGGGTGTGGAGAGCCTGTCCCCTCGGTAGGGCTGGGCCAGGCTGGCCGGGCCAGGCCTGGGCAGAGATGGGGCCACTGGTGGCATTTGTGGATCCTGAGGCCTTCCTGTCCATGGGGAGTCGTTCAGTGACCAGCACAGGGCTGAGGGGGTCTTTGCAGCACCATCGGTGGGCATGCGAGCCTGGCCACCTGGGAGGGCCTGTGCCAGGCAGGGTGGATGTTAGGGGGCGTGCCGCAGCCACAGCGTGCTCTCTCAGTGTGACAACCACACACACACACACACACACACACACACGACAGCGTCTCCCAGGTCAATCCTGTGCTTGTACAGGGTGAGTTCAACATCACAAAACAAAAAAAAAGTGCCACGCCACATACACTTGGTTGAAACTTTTGGAATGAAAGGTTCTGGACAGGAGTGGAGCCTGGCATAGACTCAAGCCCCAGGCATCCCCCAGGAGTTGGTGGAGAACTGGATTCCCTAAAAAAGACAATCTGGTCAGACTTAACCCGTTGTTCTCTGAGAGAGAGAAGTTCCAGTGTGACTGCTGCTCACCACAATGACCCAGGCCCAGTGGCAGGATGCCTGCCCTGTGCCCTGACAAGTCCCACCTGGGAGAGCGTCTGTCCTGCTCCAGGCCAGTTCAGGCCTGCCATCGTATACAATAACTCTTGTTTCCTCCTCTAACAAGCAGCTCAGTATCCAACCACCATGGGAACCCAGTCCGAGAGGCACAATGGAGAGGAAAGCGGCCGAAGCAAGCGTTTGGAAAGGAGCAGAGATCACAGCAGGCAAAGCAGCCATGAAGATGTGTCTGCAAGGAGTCCTTAGCTGGGTTCAGCGAAGAGAGGCCGGCGCAGGTGGGCAGAGCACTTCCATAAAGCTGCCTGTGGTGGATAGATGGCTTCTGATTTGACATCGACAACAGAATAAGGGGCTGCAAGTTCAATGAATAGTCTCTGGCCAGAGAAGCAAGGTCAAATGCTTAAGTTTCTGCACTTCCAGTGGTTCCTGGTATTTCCAGCTGAGTGGACACCTTTCTGTGACCAGTGGGTGCCACCCCACCTTCTGCGGAGTCTGCGTGAGAGATCGCGTTGGACAAAGAGCTTCAAGGAAGCATGCCCCCAGGAAGGGGGTGTTGGTTCAAGGCTTCCCAAACACTTGGCTGCACCTTTATAGCCTCTACCTTTATTCTTACTATATTCTTCTTGGCTGTACATTCGTTGCCTTTATTCTCATTTTGGCTATTTTTCTATTGATCCGTGAACAGAGCATGTTGTATTTTTCCAGTCCAATAGAGATGGCTTCTCTAAGTAATAAAGACTAAGGCCAAAGATTAAATGTGGGCAATCCCCCAATCAATCTATCATCTGATGTGACGTTGCCTCCAGAAACTCCTACAACTTCACAAGCGGTTTTGCAGCTCACACATAGTAAATATAGAGACTTAAAATTTCTAGATATGTCCAATAGACAAAATCAATAATTTAAACTAAGTTAGAAAGAGCTATCCTAGTAGTTTAGAGAGTTCTAAAAAGAAGAGACCTCTGATTATAAAAGAAAAAGAAAGATTCTCCCAACAGTTATGATTAAGTTTAGTCCAACTTACGTTATAGGGAATAGATGGTGTTTTCACACAAAATATAAAGTTAGTAACATATGTCCTGAACCAACCAAGAACCATTTCCTTATACAGGAGCTTATAAAGATGAAGTTAGTTGGATAAAAATAAAATTAAAAAGAGTACAATGTAAGTACAGCCCTGTTTTAGGTTTGTTAATTATTAAACATAAAAAAGTTGAATAGATGACGTATTCTATTAAACAATATGCTAGACTTGTTTCCCACCACTTAGCTTAAACAGTTGGTGGGATAGTCATTAATTTTCATGTAATTCATCAATGCTTTGCCTTTAAAAAAAATTGATTACGTGCTTAAATAAACAAAGAATCTATGTTACAATCACACACTGTATAAAAATGTTAATTCTCTTCAATAAAGATACACTCAGATGCAACTCTTTTGAGTCTGTGTCTGTTTGTCACTTCGCCGACTCCTTTGCCCACCTATCCCGAGATCCCTGTCCCGTCGGTCCCAGTGCTCCGGCCGAGCTGGTCCGTCGCAAAGAAGGTCATGTCCACGGCTGAGCGGCACAGGCGGGGCCAGCGTGGCTGCGTGGCCTCCACTATGCAGTGTGCACCGCTCAGGTGTGTTTTCACACCTGCCACCCCGGGCAGGCCCGGCCTCCACGCACCACTGTCAGTCAGAGGTACCAGTGCTTCCCTGCCTCTGTGTCCCTGGCCGCCACAGGACCGGGCTGGCATCTGAGATGTGGTGGGGCCCATCTGAGCCTCGGGCAGCTCAAGTCTGGGCTCTCCAGGTCTCCTCCAGACAGGAGGCACCCTCAGACTCTCGTGCCTGGGACTCTGCAGGGCCCACCCTGTTAGGCGAGGGTCCTCCAGTGGACAGGAGGACAGACATGAACAGAGTGGGGTCTTCCGGAGATACATCATGGTCCGGGGACTGCCAACCCCAGGGCCTTGGTGCTCGTCTGGGAAGCTGCCTCTCTGTCCAGAACAGGGGGCTTCCATGGGGGCTTTTGGGCTGCAACTGACCGGGAGTTCAATCAACTGAAGGTCATGGAGGAGCACGGAAAGTGTGGACCGGGACTGTGTGAGGTCTTGGCCCCCTCACGCTGTCCCTACCGCCCAGCCTCATCCCCTCCCCTCTTGTACGTCCTGGTTACATTGTGACCAGCCATTCTGTGGGAGTGGCAGTGAGCAAGTATTAGCACCAGGGCACGTGGATTGGACACGCAGGGACCAGAAGCTGCCTGCTTGTCCAGCGTGCTTGCTTACCACCCCTTGGGGCAAGTAATCTGATCCTAGATTTCAGACAAGGCAGCCATCTCGGGGAGCTCACATCACTAGGAAGAGGAGGACATGGATAAGGATGAAGTGAGTGACATCTTCAGACCTTCGCTGCCACCAGGATTTCACAAGTTGCAAGCGCTGAGCAGGCCTGGGCTTCCATGGGGCTCCTGGGGCCTGTGTAGATTCTTCCAGCACTGGGTGCTGGGAGCGACCTGATGCGCAGAGTGGAGCCCACACCAGACAACGTGAATGCCGACGCTAGCCTGGGTGCCGTAGGTGTGGGGTGGGCCCAGTGTGGGCCAGTAAGGCAGCCAGGAGTCCCTGCCACGCAGCAGGGCTCACGCACCCCCATGCCTGAGAGCCCGCCCCCAAACTTGCAACATTCCCCTGAGACCTCATCTTTAATCTCAGCAACTCCAGGATCAAAGAAGAAAGCAGAGCATGTGGAGTTGGATTTCTATCAACAAAGATTGCCATCTAAGACACTGATGGGAGGGGTGAGGCACGGGTTCGGAGGGCACCGGGCGCAGGGCACGGGCACTGAGGCCTTCCCCAGGACCTGGACGGGGGCTGTGGGCTGCGGCCTGAGAGCAGCTAAGCCTCTATGTGTGAGGTTCAGCACAGCTGCATGTTCCGGAAGGGCCCGGCGGCAGGACAGTGTGGGCTTGTCCAGAGATGCCTGTTCCGCTAAGACCATGTGTGGGCCTGGAACTCGCCAAGCCGCTCTGATGTCCCTGTCATGTCCTCTGTCCAGACCCCGGTCCCTCACACCCTGTTGACAGGAAGTCTGTGGACTGGGCGGGGGGTGGGGGGTGGGGGGTGCGGAGAGGCAGGCCCTTCTCCATCAAGACCCTGTTCCCCTGTTCCCCATCCAGAGATTGAAGGCCGCAGACCAGCAGCCTAATCTGAGTGGACATAAGGCAGCTTAAGTTCTCTTCAGAGGCATAGAGAAGCCATTTCAGACACCCCTGTAGTGGAAGTTTCCATGGGACACCGGTTGCGCAAAGCTAGTGCGTGCTTGCTCGGCCTCATCATCGCTAAGGAAATGAAGTTACAGCGGGGGGTGGCAATGACCCTGCTCGTGACACCACAAGACAGACGGCTGGATGGCGGCGGCCCAGGAGAGATGGTAAGAAGCAGGCACCGGTGACCGGTGCCTAGACTCCTAGCTACCCAGAAAGCTCAGGTCTGGGAACCGTGGCTTGGAATCAGTCCAGGCAGATAATTCCAAGAGTTGCTTATTTCCAGACAACTAGCAAAAAACCAGAAGTAGAGGCATGGCTCAAGTGGCAGAACACCAGACATGAGCAAAAAAGCCCAGCGAGAGGTCCTGAGGTGAAGCTCCAGGTGTGGTAATAAATGCCTATAACCTCAGCCTTTGGGAGGGAGAGGCAGGAAGATCATGAGTTCAAAGCCAGCTCAGGCTACGTGGTGAGACAAAAGGAGAAAAAATATGCAAATGTAGACCCTCAGTGTGGTAGCATCCAGTATGGCTTGGAGAGTCAAGGGAGATGGTACGAGGTGGTTCCCGGGCTTTCCACCCACAGAGAAAACTGCCAGGGGGTTGACAGTTAAGGATTCTCTGGCTGGACCCTGGTGACTCCTGCCTGCAACCTTGGCTACTCAGGAGGCTAAGGCCTGGACAACTAGCTTGTAAGCCAGCCCTAGCAGAGAAGTCTGAGAGACTGTAATTAAGCAGCAGAAATGTTACATTGCCCCAGTTCCAACACCAGTGCGTGGGGACACTGAGTGATGAGGAAAGCCATGGTCCATGCATGGAAAGAGATGTCAGCAATGGTAGGCCATGGCATGATGGCAGTCCTACAGCGGGCATCATGATGTCAGACATGATCCATTCTGTGTGTGTGCGTGTGTGTGTGTGTGGTAAACCTAGTCCTAGCCCACTGCCAGTCGTATAAAGTGGTAGCACATACAATCAGGTATTTGATAAATGCCATTGTTTACATGCCTGTTTTTATTGTTACTTTAGCCGTATTCTGCTGAATAAAATGAAATACTCCCTGTAAAACAGATTGCCGTGTGGTGCGGGCAGCTGCTGCCCCCCCTCCTCATGTTGCTGAATCCCTTGGCCACACCAAGAGGCCACAGCCAGAGCCTGAGATAGGTGGGGGCACTCTGCTGTCTGCAGGACATTGCCTGAGGACACATGTCTCGAAATGTATCCTGTCGTTAATGCAGATAAAACATTTGGGACAGGTCCTTCCAAACTGCTGGCCAGGACACCTCGGAGGGCTCTGACCGGGGGACCACCCACCCCCCTGCCCCAGGAGGGCCACAGGCAGGGTGCGCTGGGGCTGCGGGTGACTCCTCAGACTCAACCCACCCCCATGAGGGAGCTTCTTGTTAGTCATTTGCTAGGGCCTGCTCTGGGGGAAGGGGTGCAGTGCCCCGGGGTGAGTGTATGGCTGGGCAAGCTCTGAGTGGGCCCTGCAGACTCCATGGTGATTGAGGAGAGGGTGCAGGCCTGCCTGCAGCTGTCCTCTGGCTTCTCACACCAGGCTGCCGTGTGGTGGACTCACAGTTAGGCCAAATAATAGGTGATCACTGATAGGAACTGTGGTCATCTCCTCCCGATGTCTTCCTCAGACTGACTCGGGGCACATGAGCCTTCCTGCAGGCTCTTTCCACTGTCACATCTTCCTCTGGTTCACACACACACACACACACACACCCTGAGCCCAGGCCACCCCATCCCATGCCTGCTCAGGGGACAGGAACGCAGCTGCTTCTGGGGAACTCGGGGAGACATCAGCCGGGAAGGCAACTGCTCTGCTGCCCTTGACTGGGGAAGGGCTCTTGGGTGCTGTGAAGGTCATCTGTGAAGGTCATCTTCCCCAACGGCGGCGTGAGCTGTGGGAGGGGTGCACACGGAGGGTGGAGGAGGAAGGGAGTCCTGGCTAGCCAGCCAAAGCACCTAAACAAAACCCGGGTGAGCCGCCCTGGTGAGTTACAACCCTATGAGCCGCCCTGTGAGCCACATGCAAGCATGTGTGCAAGCATGTGTGCAAGCATGTGTACACAGTGTGTGTTGGGTGCATGCACAAATTGCTGAGTAAGCTGCCCTCACCAGGCGTAGCTCTTTCCTCAGACCCCGCAGCCTGCTGGGGGCTGGGGGCCTTGGGGGAGCTAACCGGGCTGGGTGTTCACACAGGCCCAAGAGCTGTGCTCAGGCCCCATCGCTGTTACGTGCAACTGGAATACAACCTCTAGGGTTCTCCCTCTGCCTCTCAAGCTTTAGCAAGGGTTTATTGTAATTACAGGATTGCAGTAGGGAGAAATAGAAACAAGAAACACTTCTTGCTCCCCAGGCAGGAAATGGGAGTTAACGCGCCCCCCCCCAGGGTTTGGCCTTCACAGGTACCCAACCCAGGGTGCAGTGCCACGGCCTCGCTTCCACTGGGCAGCGCTGCCTGGAAGTCTTGGCTCCACGGCTCGTTTGTTCTTAATTTCTTCGCAGTTCTGGGATTGGATTCTGAGCCTTTCCTGTGCCAGGCCCTCACTCTATCACTAGAGCCACACCCCTAGTCCCCTTTTGATCCAAATTACTAGACAGTCTGCCACTCCTTTCGGGGGAAGCAGGGATGCCCGTCGGAAGGAATGTGTAATTGCTGTGCAACGTATCTGGTCCCGGGCTCAGGGCCTGATGGGGAGCCTGCACCAGGAACAGGTGCACCTACTGGGTCACAACAACCTCCCTGGCCATCGGGACTCCTGCCTAACACTCAGCAGCTTCGTCTCTGCTCACTCAGTCACTGGACTCTCTAGCTCTACACTCTTCCCCTAGAAATGTTCATTTTTACTGCGCTGTTACTCTGTACAGGTCTAATAGAGACAACCTGAGCACCTCAGGGCAGAAACCACAAAGATACCACATTACTATAACTGAAATTAATGGACATCTCCCCCCTTTCTCTGTACCCTTACCACTGCATAAACAGTGACACAGTAGAGCCAGAGGAGGTCATGGGAACTCCAGGAAAGGCCACACCTCCATCTGAACTCTGCGGATGAGGATGAATGCAGCTCCAGACCTCCTAGAGCCAGGGAGCCAGCCAGCGAGGGAGAGAGAAAGACCGGCAGACAAACACAGACACAGACACCGATGGCTGGGTGAGGAGGCAGCGGTGACCTGTTTGTGATCCCCAACCAGAAAGAGCCTCCGCTGGTGGTCAGAGGTCTGTGTGGCAGTGCCTTCCCAGGAACGCTTTCCGTTTCCCTCCTCTTTTCAGTTTGCTCTCTCTCCTCTCCCAGGAAGCCTGCTGTGACTACTCAGCTGGTCGTCCTGCCCGCTGGCCACCGGCTCGCACTTGCCACACTTGCCGAGATGCCGCCCAGGCCCACCCATCGCCTTGGCCCACACCCTTTCTGTACATTTTACTAAGTGGGCACTCCCTCTCAAGCACGCCCTCTGGGGGTGTGTAAGTGCAAGCAGCTGTAAGGGTGTAAAGAGCCCCTCTAACCAGGGAGGAGGGAAACGCCAATCAACTGCAAGGACAGGATTTGGTGCCTCCTGCCTGTCTGTAGTATTAGAGCTCTCATATGGATGGCCCAGCCATTCTGGAAAGCTGTTTGGTACTGTTATCAAGGCCAATCTACATCTACGAAATTATCCAGGAGAAACAGACAAAATACTCATAACATTCAAGGCTTTATTCCTAACAGCTTTATTGAGTGGAAAAAAATCTAGAAACAGGGGCTGGGAAGGTGGCTCAGTGGTAGAGCGCTTGCCTTGCATGCAGGATGCCCTGGGTTCGATTCCTCAGCACCACATAAGCAAAAAGAAAAAAGCCGGAAGTGGCGCTGTGGCTCAAGTGGTAGAGCGCTAGCCTTGAGCTGAAGAGCTGAGGGACAGCACCCAGGCCCAGAGTTCAGGCCCCACGACCAGACCCTTCCCCCCCCCCAAAAAAAATCTAGAAACAATCTCAGTGTGTACTCTATGAACAGAGGAAGACCATGCAGCAACAGAGTGAGTAGTGGCAAAACGAGGGGGGATCTGAGCATCATAATGAACTCTTTTGTGTGTGATTCTATTTATATGGAGCTCTAGGCCAGGTAGGGACAGAAATGCAGGGTACGCTCTATTATTCAATGTAGAGGAGACAAAAAGGGGTTACGTTTACCAAAACCACTCAGTGAGCTATAAGCTTTATTGAAAGTGGATTTTTCCTCAATAAAAATGTATATTACTTCCAGGAGATGGTGACTCACGCCTGTAATCCTACTTGGGAGGCTGAGCCCTGGAGGAGTGCCAGCCAATTAATGAACAAAAAAAGACTGGTGTCCCAAGTGGTGGAGGGCCAGGCTGTAGGAAAGGCCAGTCCCGGAGCTCAAGTGCCACACAAAAAGAAAAAGAAAGAAAGAAAGAAAAGGTTCTACTGACTAATGAGGGACAGGTAGCAGAGGAAGGCACAAAATAAACACTACCAAAAATCCACCTGCAGACACCCTCCAGAGGCAGGCAGAGTAGCAGCTCGTCAGAGCCTATCTTCACCCAGAGCCTAGGCCTCAAGGGCCTGTGGCCACAGCCAGCTTCCTCTGGGGGAACGAGGGTGCCCTCCCATGCATGCCCATCTCTGCCAGCAGCCCAGGGGAAGGGGGCGGCGCACTCCTGCTGGACACTCCCAACCTGGGCACCCCACACTGCGCACCCCACACACGGGCACCCCTACACTAGGCATCCTCACACCGGGTCCCCCCATACCAGGGACCCACACACACCGGCCACCCCCACACTGGGCACCCCCACACTGCGCACCATCACACACTACGCACCTTCACACACCGGGCACCTCACACACCGGGCACCCCACACACTGGACACCTTCACACACCAGGCCCAAACACACCGGGCACCACACACACCGGGCACCCACACACACCGGGCACCCACACACACCGGGCACCTTCACACACACCGGGCACCCTCACACACCGGGCACCCTCACACACCGGGTACACACACACACCGGGTACACACACACAGGGCCTCCCACGCCG
>NW_012267345.1:1751399-1764550 GCF_000151885.1 Dipodomys ordii
CGACCCTGCCAGACCTGACCCTGCCTCGCTTGGCCCTACCGGGCCTCCGGGGTCCGACCCTGCCCGGCCCGCTGACCCCGCCCGACCCTGCCCGGCCCTGCCTGGCGCGGGGAAGGCCTCTGCTCTGAGGCACAGCTTCTCCCGGAGCCTGGCTGCCTCGGGCCAGGCAGCATCCCCGAGCCCCCGAGCAGGTCTCAGCGAAAGGACCTGGCATCTGTGGCCCGACGGGTGGCTGTGTGAGGTCTCTTTCTCTCTTTTTCTTTTCTTTTTTTGTGTGTCGTGGGGCCTGAACTCTGGGCCTGGGCGCTGTCCCTCAGCTCTTCAGCTCAAGACTAGCACTCTACCACTTGAGCCGCAGCACTACTTCTGTTTTTTTTCTGCTTATGTGGTGCTGAGGAATCGAACCCAGGGCCTTGTGCATGCAAGGCAAGTGCTCTACCACTGAGCCACCTTCCCAGATCCATCGAGTTTCTTCATTTCTTTTGCATGTAACCACACTGACGTCTACTTAAAGCCGCAGCAACACTGGCTTTAGGTGTTCCGAAGTCTAGAGCTATTTTTTGTGCTAGGCTCCAGTTATGCTCTTGAAAGCCAGCAGGTATTTGCTTTGCTATTGCTAAAGGTGTCATTTCTGGTTTTCAAACTTCCAAGACTGGTGCCTGGTGGAGGGTGCTCCAGACCCAAGGCCAGCCCGCTCTTCCCATTTCCCCCCTGGGGTTCCGTTCTGTGAGCATCCTTTGGCCTTGTTTTGGCCTTGCCAGCTCAGCCCCTTGGATTGCCTCTGTGAGGTTGGCTAGGGTGTGAGCCCCTGACAGTGGGCAGTGCCGCTGCAGGAGGCCAGGCTGAGTGCGGCTGCCCATGCCAGTGGGCGTGTGGCCTGGGAGCTTTGTAAACTCAAGCCACATACATATTTATGAGAGGCTTGGTCTAGTGACAGTGGACTGCCCGAGTCACACGGGCCTGGGGCCTGCAGGTGGGAGTTGGCACTTGTGTTCACCTCCTGTCTGTAGTGTCAGGGCCACATCCTGGCACAGACAGCCACGCGATGGAAGGAACGGAAGGGGAACGTACACTTTTTTTTAAGTCAGTTACAAAAAACACTTCGTAACATCAGGTAGCTTAGGAGTGTGTCCTAGTGGAGGTGAAGTAATGAAGGTTTGGTAGGTTGAGAGTGCTTCCTTCTGTGGAGACCCCTTCTCTGCAGACTTAAGATGAAAAATAATATACAAAAGGCTCTGGTGGCTCACACCTGTAATCCTAGCTACTCAGGAAGCTGAGATCTGAGGATCACAGTTTGAAGCCAGCCTGGGAAGGAAAGTCCATGAGACTAATCTCCAGTTAACCTCCATAAAACCAGAAGTGGTGTTGTGGCTCAACCTTGAGCAAAAGAGCTCAGGGACAATGCCCGGGCCCCAAGTTCTAGCCCCAGGACTGACCAAAAATAAATACAGAATATATCACAGCTGTTCTTTTTGATTGTTTGTTTTCAACGTGTCCCTCACATTGAGCTCGACTTACATCATAATAGAAAGCCAGTCTTAACTAGTTATCTTTAGACCCCTAGTACAGTGCCACTGAAAATGTTGCCTGAGTATAGCTTCTGATACTTACTAAGTCCTCCTGAGTGTGCTGTGTGTGGGAGAGTGTTACCGAGTGCTGGTGAGTGTGCTGTCTGTGGGAGAGTGCTCCTTCCCGAGTGCTGGTGAGTGTGCCGTCTGTGGGAGTGTGAGAAGCCCACACCCTCAGTGGTGGCGAGGGCATGGCTCGGGACCCAGGTCCAGCTTTGATTGTCCTGGCCCTGAATTAAACAGGCCACTGGTTGAATTTGAGCCTTGCTAAAACCAGTAGATATATAAATAAATAAGTAGTAGCTTTCTCTTCAGCCTGAGCGCTGGGGCCACCATGCCCACTAGTGTTCCAGACAGGTTTTTTTTTTTTCTTAAACCAGTCCTGGGCCTTGAACTCAGGGCCTGGGCGCTGTCCCTGAGCTTCTTTTGCTCTAGGCTAGCACTCTACCACTTGAGCCACAGTGCTCTTTCTGGCCTTTTCTGCATATGTGGTGCTGAGGAATGGAACCCAGGGTTGTATGCTTGCTAGGCGAGCCCTGTGCCACTGAGCCACCTTCCCAGCGCCCAGTCAGTTTTTTGACAGGCCTTGTGGCTGGGGCCAGCACCCAGGAAGGGCGGGGGTGTGGGTGCCGGCTGTCGGCCCCTTCATGGGCTGGTCCCCTGCACATGGTCAGACGGCTGCAGAGCTGGCATGGGCAGAGTGCCCCCCCTGCCGTCCTGGTGTCGCTGTTGCAGCCGATCTGCTCGTTTTGTGAAGCCCTCCCCCTCTGAAAGCTGTCTTACAAAGCATGGTGTTGGTGACACACAGTGCCAAGTGGAGAGACACCCCAGTAGTTCCTGGTTTCCTCGTCACCACACCCGCCTTTCTAGCTGTGGGTTCTGGAGTGGCCTGTGGAAGGTGCTTTCTCAGAGGGGTTCCGGAACTCCCAGCTTCTTTCCTTTCTTGTAAAGTAACCTGTTCATAAGCTGAAGGGCTTGTCTTCTTCTTTGCAGCATCATGGCCAGTCCAAGAACCAGGAAAGTTCTTAAAGAAGTCAGAGTGCAAGATGAGAACAACGTGAGTGTGTTGGTGCGGGTGAGCTTCCGGCCGCACTGTCCCGTCGTGGCTGGCCTGGGTATACCTGGCCCTCAGCCGCCCTGTGCAGACTTCTGAGGACCATTCATAGCCCCTTCACACTCATTTCTGGGAAGACCCTTCTGTAGCTTTTCCCTGACTCATGCCCTAGGGCCAGCCAGGAAGCCCTGTTAGTTTCCCTCCCTGCCCTTTAAATGCTGTCCGTTCCTCCCCTGCACCCGCGTGGGACAGTTGCCGGGTCGTTAGGCCCTGCCTACCTTGGGCTGCCTGGTAATCTGCACGTGGCCGCTTTGCAGGTTTGTTTTGAGTGTGGCGCATTCAACCCTCAGTGGGTGAGTGTGAGCTACGGCATCTGGATCTGCCTGGAGTGCTCCGGGAGACACCGCGGCCTCGGAGTGCACCTCAGGTCAGTGTCCTCTCGGCCTCCGCGGTTGGCGTCTGCCCCAGCGCCCCTGTCTCGCCGTCTGACTGGTCCTGCTGGTGGCCTGGTCAGTAGCACCACCGCCCATCTTGTCACCTGCCTGGCTGTTCTCTGTGGAGCTCCGGCCTGGCCTGCCGTAGGAAGCACCCTGGCCAGTTCTCAGCTTGACCCTGGCTGGGGGCTTCTGGCTCTCTCCTCCTGTTTGGTGACTCTGTCACTCCGTTTCTAGCTTTGTGCGCTCCGTTACGATGGACAAATGGAAAGACATCGAGCTGGAGAAAATGAAGGCTGGTGGGAATGCCAAATTCCGAGAGTTCTTGGAGGCACAGGAGGATTACGATCCTGACTGGTCCCTGCAGGACAAGTACAACAGCAGGGCTGCAGCACTCTTCAGGGATAAGGTAAGAGGCCCGGCTTGTTCCACTGTAGGCTGTGCCCCCCGGGGTGGCGGCCATGTGGCTTTAGTGGCCCTGGGAGGCAGGTTTTCTCCTGTCACGCACAGGCCCTTGCCTTTTCCAGAGCAGGCTCTTCCTGCCCAGAGGAGATTACTGGTAGAAAAGGAGCTGATCATAGTGCTTCCAGAGTGTCTCGGAGACGCTGTGAAGCCACTGTTTGGGGTCCCAATAAGTGGGTCCCTGTGCTTTTGAAATTGGAGCTGGACTGGTCAGGTGCTCACCAGACTGTGGTTTAGTGCAGCCCTGCACTTACCCTTGGTGTGTAAACCTGAGCCGTGGCTTCCTAGCCCAGACAGAACCTGCAGAGGAGCTGGCGGGGAGGGCTGGGCGTGCTGAGAGGACGGTGAACATGCCCTCCTGCCTCATGTCCCTGTCTCAGGTGGCCACGCTGGCTGAAGGTAGAGAGTGGTCTCTGGAGTCATCACCTGCCCAGAACTGGACCCCACCACAGCCCAAGATGCTGTCATCCACTGCCCACAGGTAGCTGCACCTGGCCTGCCGTGTGGGCTCAGCTGTCCTCAGCTCAGCCTCAGTCTTAGCTGTAGCTCAGGGATCCCAGCAAAGCCTCACTGTTCCTGTTGAGAGCTGCTTCTGAAAGTCAGTGTGGAGACCCCTTTTCAAAAAGACGTACCTAGTAAAGACATGCCTGGGATGAAGAGCAGCGCCCCCATTCTCAGGAGGTCGTGACCCTGTCCCTGTCCCCATCCTCAGGAGGTCATGGCCCCATGCCTGTCTTCAGGTCATGACCCTGTCCCCATCAGGAGGTCGTGACCCCGTCCCCATCCTCAGGAGGTCGTGGCCCCGTCCCCATGCTCAGGAGGTCGTGGCCCCGTCCCCATGCTCAGGAGGTCGTGGCCCCGTCCCCATGCTCAGGAGGGCGCAGCACACTCCAGGTGGTGCCACCTGTGAATGAAGGCATGTTGGGATGGTGTTGGTTTCTCACAGTCACTGGTTTCTGAGTCTCCGGTCACTGGGCAGCACAGCCTCTTGACACCGCAGCCCCCTAGGTGTGGATGCACCCCACTTCCTGTGGGGGAGTCAACCCAGAGGCTGGTGTAGGGCCAGCAGCCCGGGAGGACCCTGTGTCTGCTGGGTGACAGTGCCCCGCTGCCTGCCTCTCCCCTGGCCCTGCCTTCGATGGCCTCAGCCTGGAGCCCGGGAGGACCCTGTGTCTGCTGGGTGACAGTGCCCCGCTGCCTGCCTCTCCCCTGGCCCTGCCTTCGATGGCCTCAGCCTGTTTCTCAGCCTGGAGCCCTCCCTGCCTTTCCCAGCTGCCACAGATCCTACTCTGGGCTGCTTTTGAGGACAGTGAGTTTGGGTGCTGCTGGGATTTTGGTACCTGAACCGGATCATCCTGTGGGTCAGAGCTGGGGGTGGGCCTGGCCGTGGTGCTTTCCAGGTGTGGTGTGAAAGGCCCCCTCCCGTGGACCATGTGGCTCAAGCGAGCATTGCCGGGCCACCCACGGTCTGTGAGCCTCCGCCTGCTGCTCCCAGGACTGGCTCCTCTGGACTTTGACTCTTGGTTTCAGGCCTACCGGCCAGTCTCAGCACGTGAGCGCCTCTGGGGACAAGGCCTTCGAGGACTGGCTGAACGACGACCTCAAGTCCTATCAAGGGTAAGGCTCGTCCAGCTGCCATGGTGTCTGGTCAGGCCCCTCTCGAGGCCGAGCCACGGGGCTAGGGCTGCCTCCTGTGTTCCACCACAGCATGTGTGCGGCCAGCCCTGAGTAGCCCAGCTGTGAATGGAAGGCTTTCTGTTTTACAGTACTGGTGTTTGAATTCAGGGCCTCAGGTTTAATGGATAGGGTCAAATATTGAGGGTTGTGAAGGTAGAGAAGACCTAAAACTTCAGAAGAGAAAAAAAGGTGTGTTTTATTTCTTAAAATATTTATTGTGGGCCAGGCACCAGTGGCTCATGCCTGTAATCCTAGCTACTCAGGAGGCTGAGATCTGAGAATTGTGGTTCAAAGCCAGCCCAGGCAGGAAGGTCCATGAAACTTATCTCCAATAAGCCACCAGAAAACTGGAAGTGGTGCTGTAGCTCACGTGATAGAGCGCTAGCCTTGAGCTGAAGAACTGAGGGACAGCGCCCAGGCCCAGAGTTCAAGCCCTATGACCACCACCACCAACAACGAATTATTGTGGCTGTGGGTGTGTACTGGGACTTGCACTTGGGGCCTTGAACTCTTGCATGGTGTTTTACACTCAAGGCTGGCACCTTCTGCCTGAGTCACACCTTCACTTTCAGCTTTTTTTTTTAATTTTAATTAATTAATTAATTTTTTATTTATGAACATACTGTACAGAGGGGTTACAATTACATGGGCAGGATAATGCGTACATTTCTTACCAAGCATTGCAGCCTCCTCCTTTGTTTTACCCTTCACATCCCTTCCCAGCCCACTTTCAGCTTTTTGCTGGTTACTTGGAGACTACCTAGGCTGGCGTAGGTAGATCTCAATCTCCCAAGTGGCTAGGTGTGAGCCACCAACACCCAACGAACAGGTGCCTTTTGTAAGTGGGTTTTTATTCCTGGAACCATTGTTTTGATGTTGCTGTCAGGAATGTTGACTGCTGGTTTGAGTATTGGTGGAGACTCTCGGGTGATGTGGCAGAGGAACTTCTCTTGACTTCTAATATCAAGTAGCTTAAAGATAGATAGGCCCTAGTGGATGTTCAGAGGCAGCGCTGTGTAGTTCTGGTCAGTACCTCCTCCAGAGGCCTGGAGCCTTGCTGCTGAAGAGCAGAGGTTCATGTTCTTGCCTGGTGTTTTCTTATTCACCCTCAGGGCCCAGGAGAATCGCTACGTGGGGTTTGGGAACACTGTGCCACCTCAGAAAAGAGAAGATGACTTCCTCAACAATGCCATGTCATCGCTGTACTCGGTGAGGCCAGCGGCCAGCCAGCCAGCGCGACGCCGGGGGAGCTGCCTGCAGGGGAGCCTGCCTGCAGGGGAGCCTGCCTGCAGGGGAGCCTGCCTGCAGGGGAGCCTGCCTGCAGAGCCAGGCTGCCTCAGAGAGCCCAACAATAGTTGTTGGCCCCGAGGAGCCTCCCTGTCCTGCAGGTCTTCCAGTCACTCGGGAAGCCTGGGACATCCCTGACTGGGCACTGGCAGCCATAGTCACTCTCCCTAGTCAGGCCACGTCTGGTGTGGGTAGGAAAAGCAGGCTTTTCACCTAAAGCCTGTCGTGGTTTTTTTCTTTAATTGCACCCCAAAGTCGTGTCTGAGCCAGCATCTTTCCCTCCTCTGCTGAGGACTCCTGTGGTGGTAGAACCATGTGCTATGCGCCTCTGACAGGTGGGGTGCCTTGCACACACACACACGCACGCGCACACACACACACACACACACACACACACACACACCGGCCCCCGTGGGGGGTGCAGGTCGAGTTTGATTTCAAACAAGGCTGTCTTTGAATAGCCGCAATTTGCCATGGAGGGCTTAGGGAAAGCAGTTGTGAACTTAAGAGTGGCCTGAGGTGAGCTCTGTCCATCTGTCTGCTCTGTGTGAGCGGGGAGGGCCAGGAAGAGGGCTCCCCAGAGGCCCTGGGCCAGGCTGCAGGGCCAGAGATTCCCTGGGCTTGGAGCCTGGCCCCTTGCTCTTGCCAGTTGGTCCTCTTGGGGACAGGCAGTGCGGATGTGAGTTGTGAGGGGTGAGGGCGGCTGCAGCTTCCTCACTGGACACGGGGGCTCTGGAGGGCCTGAGGTGCTTCTGTCTAGCCTCGTCTCTGCTGCAGAGCTTTGTCAAGGGGCCAGGAGCCCAGCATGCCCAGGTCTGACGTGGCTACGCAAGGAACTGTGCAACATGGCTTGTTCTCTGTTGTCTCCCCAGGGTTGGAGTAGCTTTACCACTGGAGCCAGCAAGTTTGCTTCTGCAGCCAAGGAAGGTGTAAGTGACCGCAGAACATAGGAGTCTGGGAGCTTTGACTGCAGGGCTGCCCACTCCCCAGCAGGCGGCCTGAGGCCTTGGCACCAGGATGGCCCTGCCCTGCCTGTGGTAGTGGGTGTTCTCTGTTAGGAACAAGGTGCCTGCAGAGTTGACTGATGGTCCCGTCTGACCCCCAGTGACATGTGCTTAGACACCTGTGCACCCTGAGTTTCTGCACCAGGCTCTCTCTCGCCTTTGCCTGGAATGAGGAGGGAACTTGGTCTCACTAGACACCCATGTAGGAGAAGCATGTCTGGCTGTGGCTGTCACCTACCAAGTGCTGGTAGTGAAGGAAAGGGGGTGGGCTGGAGGAGTGAGTGGGTGTGGGGCAGGGGGTCAGGGACAGGCAGCATCATCCCCTGACCAAGCAAACAGGCCACAGCGCCCATAGCTGTCTAGTCAGCCAGTCAGAAGCCATGTGACACCGGTCAAGGCCCATGAATGCAAGCCTGGCTTCTCAGGAGGCTTGGAGCAGCTCAGGCTAAGGAATCCTTGAGATTTTTACCTCCAGTTAACCAGCAGAAGGTTGGAACCTGAGACATGACTCAAGTGGTAGAATGTCAGTCATGAGCAAAAAAGCCAAGTGAGAATGCAAAGCTCTGAGTTCAAACCCCAGTGCCTGCATCCAAAAAGAAAAGCCACTTGCTTGGCTCTCACCATTCTCTTTGCCGCATGGCTGCTGCGGGGCCTCTTGTCTCATCTGTAGAGAGGCTGGAGGTCAAGGAAGGGCCAGGCATCTTCCCTCCGGGCCATCCATGCTAGTCTCTCCTTCCTTTCCTGGTGTGTCAGCCACAAGTTCTGTGCAGCCACATGTGCAGACAGGCGGGGTGGTGGGAAGGCCAGCTTCTGGACCTAGCTCCCTAGCTCCCACGGTGGGGCCGTGGCTGGACAGCGTCCGAGAGTGGAGGAAGTGCCATGCCAGGGCACCTGGGAGCCGCCGCTGCATTACCAGCGTCAGGACAGAGTCCTGGAAGCCACAGGCCCTGAGGGAATAAAGCCTGTGGCCAGGGTTAAGAAACTCATCTTTGCTTTTCCTTTTAGGCTACAAAATTTGGATCACAAGCAAGTCAAAAGGTAAAAAGCAGGAGCTTGCCCCTTCTAGTGTGTTAGAAACCTTTTGCATCTGTGATGACATGTGCAGTGTCCAGGAGCCTTTGGGCCAGACGCCAGGTCTGAGGGTCCCGTGCACAAGGCCCGCACTGTGCTCACACGTCCAGGTCTGAGAGGGTCCCGTGCACAAGGCCCGCACTGTGCTTACACATCCAGGTCTGAGGGTCCCGGTGCACAAGGCCTGCACTGTGTGCTCACACGTCCAGGTCTGAGAGGGTCCCGTGCACAAGGCCTGCACTGTGTGCTCACACGTCCAGGTCTGAGAGGGTCCCGTGCACAAGGCCCGCACTGTATGCTCACACGTCCAGGTCTGAGAGGGTCCCAGTGCACAAGGCCCGCACTGTGTGCTTACACGTCCAGGTCTGAGAGGGTCCTGGTGCACAAGGCCCGCACTGTGTGCTCACACATCCAGGTCTGAGAGGGTCCCGGTGCACAAGGCCCGCACTGTGCTCACACGTCCAGGTCTGAGAGGGTCCCAGTGCACAAGGCCTGCACTGTGCTCACACGCCCAGGTCTGAGAGGGTCCCGTGCACAAGGCCCGCACTGTGCTCACACGTCCAGGTCTGAGAGGGTCCCAGTGCACAAGGCCTGCACTGTGCTCACACGTCCAGGTCTGAGAGGGTCCCGTGCACAAGGCCTGCACTGTGTGCTTACACGTCCAGGTCTGAGAGGGTCCCAGTGCACAAGGCCTGCACTGTGCTCACACGTCCAGGTCTGAGAGGGTCCCAGTGCACAAGGCCCGCACTGTGCTCACACATTGGCACGGTCACTGTGGGTCTGGCAGGTAGAGGCAGCAGCCTCCTTGTTGGGAAGGGAGTCAGACTGCCTGGGTCACGGCCACTTAGCAGGAAAGGTTGCTGCCGCCACCCAGCACCTCTGTCAGGTTCCTGTGGGTATTCTGTCTTGGGCGAAGCCATCTGGGCCTTGCCATTTCTTTCTCTCCCCTTCGCCTCCCCCCTCAAAACTTGATGTAGCCCAGCAGTAGCCATGAGGACTCAGTGTAGCTCAGCAGTAGCCGTGAGGACTCGGTGTATATCAGCAGTAGCCGTGAGGACTCGGCATAGATCAGCAGTAGCCGTGAGGACTTGGCGTAGATCAGCAGTAGCCGTGAGGACTCGGTGTAGCCCAGCAGTAGCCGTGAGGACTCGGTGTAGATCAGCAGTAGCCGTGAGGACTCGGCATAGATCAGCAGTAGCCGTGAGGACTTGGCGTAGATCAGCAGTAGCCGTGAGGACTCGGTGTAGCCCAGCAGTAGCCGTGAGGACTCGGTGTAGATCAGCAGTAGCCGTGAGGACTTGGTGTAGCCCAGCAGCAGCCGTGAGGACTCGGTGTAGCCCAGCAGCAGCCGTGAGGACTCGGTGTAGCTCAGCAGTAGCTGTGAGGACTCGGCGTAGATCAGCAGCAGCCGTGAGGACTCGGCGTAGATCAGCAGCAGCCGTGAGGACTCGGTGTAGATCAGCAGTAGCCGTGAGGACTCGGCGTAGATCAGCAGCAGCCGTGAGGACTCGGTGTAGCTCAGCAGTAGCCGTGAGGACTCGGTGTAGATCAGCAGTAGCTGTGAGGACTCGGCGTAGATCAGCAGCAGCCGTGAGGACTCGGTGTAGCCCAGCAGTAGCTGTGAGGACTCAGTGTAGCTCAGCAGTAGCCGTGAGGACTCGGTGTAGATCAGCAGTAGCCGTGAGGACTCGGTGTAGATCAGCAGTAGCTATGAGGACTCGGTGTAGCTCAGCAGTAGCCATGAGGACTCGGTGTAGCCCAGCAGTAGCCGTGAGGACTCAGCGTAGATCAGCAGTAGCCGTGAGGACTTGGTGTAGATCAGCAGTAGCCGTGGGGACTTGGCGTAGATCAGCAGTAGCCGTGAGGACTCGGTGTAGCTCAGCAGTAGCCGTGAGGACTCGGTGTAGATCAGCAGTAGCCGTGAGGACTCGGTGTAGATCAGCAGTAGCTATGAGGACTCGGTGTAGATCAGCAGTAGCCGTGAGGACTCGGTGTAGCCCAGCAGTAGCCGTGAGGACTCGGTGTAGATCAGCAGTAGCCGTGAGGACTCGGTGTAGATCAGCAGTAGCCGTGGGGACTCGGTGTAGATCAGCAGTAGCCGTGAGGACTCGGTGTAGCTCAGCAGTAGCCGTGAGGACTCGGTGTAGATCAGCAGTAGCCGTGAGGACTCGGTGTAGATCAGCAGTAGCCGTGAGGACTCGGTGTAGATCAGCAGTAGCCGTGAGGCACACAGGCCTCTGGTCTTGCCTTCGTGGCTCTGCAGGTACTTTTCTGTGCTCCGCCCTCACACCCTGAGGGACAGCAGCAGTTCTCATGAGGCTTCTTCCCTGCAGCCTGCACTTCTGCTCCGAGGGCCTCTCGTCTGCCTTTTGTGCTGAGTCTATTCCGGGCCATGTCTTTGACTCCAAGTTGGGCTTCTGAGGCTCTTGGGATTCTGGACAGTGGCAAGTTTGAAGCAGAAAATTGTTGATGCAAGGGCCCAGGGCAGGCTGGCAGGACCTGGTCCCACCATTAGGAATACGTCAGGTTGACCATGGTGGCACATGACGTAAGCCCGGCACGGGTCAAGCTGAGTGTAAGTTGAGGCTGGAGACCCTGTCTACAAATAGAAAAGCCAGTTCTGTGGAAGAGTGGTATTCTTAAGGGTTTTCTGGGTATTGCTAAATCCTGCTCCTACTCCCTTGCTCTCTCTCTGCTAACCTGCTCCGGGCGATCTGGGTGAAGTTTTGGGGTTATAAGCAGCAACCAGAGCCGGTAAAGCCCGTGTCTGCTGGTGCATGCAGCCCACAACTGCTGAGAATGCTTTGCTCCTGGCTGCTGCCTGTCTGTGTGCTTGGTCACCTGTGTGTGCTGTGCTTGCACCTCTGTGGCCTGCTGGAGCTGGGGGGTGGGCAGCTGGCCCCAGGCCCAGAGCCCAGGTACTTGCAAACATAATGCCGGGGAGCCTTGGGAATTCACCTGCTGGGAGGCTGTGTGGGAGGGGAGAATGCATCACTCCCTGGGCAGCTCAAGGCCGCTGTCACCATGTGGTGCAGGGAGGCTGGGCCCTTCCCTCTGCCTCCCTCTGCCTGGGCCTCTGTCTGCCTCCCTGCCTGTGGAGGGAGAGGAAGGAGAGGCCTGTGGTCAGCAGGGCCCACGGCCTTCCCTGTCGTGGGTGAGTGTGGGCTCAGGCTTGTTCCCGTGAGCTGACCGTTGTGCTGCGTGTGAGGAAGGCCCAAGGGTGCGGGCTTTGCCCTGGCTCCGCGCTCACTCCGGCCGTGCCACCGCTGCCCCTACCTCGGCAAAGCCCGTGCGCTCACGCCTCGCAGAGCCTGCCTGCCGTGAAGCTCACGCCACACCCTTTCCGACAGGCTTCAGAGTTGGGCCACAGCCTGAACGAGAATGTCCTCAAGCCTGCTCAGGAGAAGGTAGGGGGAGGCCCTTCATTTCCAAGGGGAGCCGGACACGGGGCTTGTGGCCCCGCCCCTTGCGTGGCCCTGCCCCTCGCGTGGCCCGGGAGGCCCGGCACCTCTGCCCTCCAGTGTGCTCATACATTCCAGGCTCGCTTCTCGGCTAGGCCCCCAGTGCATGGGTTGCCTTTGCCTGTTCTCCACCGGCCTGCTGAGCCTTGAGAGTGCACAGATCCCAGGCCGGGGGGGGCACCACCCTCCTCCACAGCAGAGGCCGGGCCCAGACACCGGGGTCCCCTTGTAGTAGCGGGTGAGGTCTCCTGAGGCGCGATTGATTGTTGTGACAGTGTGACGGGTTTCAGATGACCCTCCCTGAGGTGCTCCTCCCCTGACTGTGCTCTTTAAACCGCACAGGTGAAGGAGGGAAGGATTTTTGATGATGTGTCCAGTGGGGTCTCTCAGTTGGCATCCAAGGTAGGGCAACCCTGCCAGCATGGGCGCAGCTAGAGCCAGTCTCCATACTCCAGGCCCCGGGGCCAGTGTCCCTGGAGGGGCCGGCACTGGTGTCCACGCGGGCCGGGCAGGAGCGGTAGTGCCTGCTGCCGAGCCCCAGGCTCGAGGGTGCAAGCAGCAGCACTGCCGGCCACTAACCTGTCGCTCTCCTTCCGCTTCTCTCGCTGCCCTGGCCTTTCCTGTGGTAAGTGCCAGCACCTGTCTGCCACAGCCTTGGCTTTTCTTCTCTGCTAATGGTGGCCCACCGGTGGCTTCAGGAAACTGCTGAGGGCAGAGTGTGGGGAGGGAAAGGGAAGCTGCCACGGCCACGGAACCAAGCTGGGGCCTCCCCTCCTGCCTGAGCACTGTGGTCTGACCCAGGTCTTCTCAGCAAGGCCTAGGTGTGCTGTCTCAGGCCAGCCCACTGGGGGCTGCGGGCCTGCAGGACCCTGGCTAGCTAGCCTCTTTCCCTTCCAGGTTCAGGGAGTTGGCAGTAAAGGATGGCGGGATGTCACCACCTTCTTTGCTGGGAAGGCAGATGATCCCTTGGATAGGTATGTTGTGATCCCTCCCCCCCAGACCCCTTGGATAGCTATGTTGTGATCCCTCCCCCCCAGACCCCTTGGATAGCTATGTTGTGATCCCTCCCCCAGACCCCTTGGATAGCTATGTTGTGATCCCTCCCCAGACCCCTTGGATAGCTATGTTGTGAT
>NW_012267345.1:1764787-1766070 GCF_000151885.1 Dipodomys ordii
CCCCTTGGATAGCTATGTTGTGGTCCCTCCCCCCAGGCCCCTTGGATAGCTATGTTGTGATCCCTCCCCCCAGGCCCCTTGGATAGGTATGTTGCGGTCCCTCCTTCCACCCTCCCCCCAGACCCTGGGTCTTTGGGTTCTCCCGGTTCTTTGAGGCTGTCAGCCTCCAGTGCGCTTCCTCTGGGCCTGGCACCGTGTGCAGGGCTTCCTGTCAGGGGCACAGGCTGCCTTCCTTTCCTGACGTACTGCGGTGCAGGGCGGGCTCTCTGTCCTTCCATCCGGTTCCAGGCCCTTGGCACCAGGGTAGAGCCTCACCAAGGCCAAGTTTGCTCTGTGTATGTAAAGTGCTCTCACCCCGTGCACGCGCATGCTTTGACGGGGTGTGTGGGGGACTTGGGAGGGCTGGCATGGGAAGTGCCAGGTGAGTCTGGTTCTGTACCCACTGTTGAGAGCTTTTCTCTCTGTGCAAGGCCCCTGGAGGGCCAGAGCTACCAGAACAGTGGCGGGGACGGCTTCCAGAACAGCGCCATAGACCAGAGCTTCTGGGAGACCTTTGGGAGCACCGAGCCCATGAAGACCAAGTCGCCCAGCAGCGAGAGCTGGACCTGTGCGGACGCCTCAGCAGGGCGGAGGAGCTCGGACAGCTGGGAGGTGTGGGGCTCGGGCTCTGCGTCCAACAACAAGAACAGCAACAGCGACGGCTGGGAGAGCTGGGAGCCCAGCGGGGAGGGCAGGGCCAAGGCCGGCAAGCCAGCCGCGCCGTCCACAGCTGCCGACGAGGGCTGGGACAACCAGAACTGGTAGGCCCCCTCTGCCCGGCCCAGCCATTGGGGCGACTGGTCTGTTTGCACTTTGCCCTTGTTCCTCTTCCCATTAATCCAAAAGCAGCGACCTCGGTGAGAAGACGGGAGGACTCAGTGTGCGGCGCTGCCCCAGGGCCCCGCGGAGCGCGCCACCCGCCGTGCTGTCTGCGTCTGCGTCTGCGAGAGCAGGCTGCTGTGGGGCCACTCCGCCACAGGAGTGCTGTCAGCAAGGCCCGACGTCACCTGCGCAGTTGACATGGAACACGAAGGGTTTGCTCTGGTTTTTCTGTGTGAAGAAACCTGGAATCTTACAAGAAACACCAAAAGCAATACTGGAGCTCGTACTGCCACCCGACGCCCCTCCCAGTCCACGTCTCCTTGTGGCCTGTGCTGTGAATCGCCCACCATGATGACCCTCCTGCATCGCCGGAGCTGCCGTCCAGCCCCTGGTTCCACAGGATGCCCCCCTTCCCCCCCCCC
>NW_012267345.1:1766120-1767060 GCF_000151885.1 Dipodomys ordii
CCGTGGCCCCATACAGCCACGAGGGCTCCATCCCTGACCTGAAGTCACAGCTGGTCTCCAGTCTCCATGTTGAGCTTATCCCTCCCGGACACGCTGGACAGCTCAGGGATGAAAGCAGAGCCACTGGGAGGGGGCGGGGAGACGTCTGCCCCCTCCCACCCCTTGTGCAGGGGCTGATGTGGGAGGCTGGGCATCAGCAGGCAGGGCCTGTGTCGCGGCCAGGGTCAGGACAGCACCTTGTGGGGACACTGTCCAGGAGGGGCAGTTTGTTGGACATTTTGCTGTGTGTTGTGTCTGCACAGCTGGACTTTGGAGGTTCAGGGCCGCTGAGCACCCTGGGCACGCCACTGCGCCGTGGCTCTGTCCCTCAGGCCTGGCCCCATCCATGGGCATTGAGTGCCAGTGACCCTCCTGGAGCCCTCCCCACTTTTAACCAGTGACTGTGTGAAGCGAGTGCTGCGCCGGCCTGCTTGGTGGACTTGTGGAGCCTGGTGCCCTGCAGATGAGACGCTTCCCTCCCAGAGTTGGGGGTAGAGTCGCCTGGAATGCTGGGGGCACGGCTGGGCCTCTGACCCCCACACCCACTCCTTTTCCGATCCTCAGTTTGACCAGCAGTGCATGAACTGAAGCTCCTGTGTCCTTTGTGTGTGACAGCGCCCACACCTGTCGCGGCCAGCCGCTGCCTATAGTCTCTACCCAGGGCCCGCAGTCCTCCCCCTGGGACAGGCGGGGCTCTGTCCACCTGGGGACCCCCTGGGACAGGCGGGGCTCTGTCCACCTGAGGCCTGCAGTCCTCCCCCTGGGACAGGAGCGGCTCTGTCCACCTGGGGATCCCCCTGGGACAGGAGGGGCGCTGTCCACCTGGGGACCCCCTGGGGACAGGAGGGGCGCTGTCCACCTGGGGACCCCCTGGGACAGGAGGGGCTCTGTCCACCTGAGG
>NW_012267345.1:1768170-1772719 GCF_000151885.1 Dipodomys ordii
GAGGGGCGCTGTCCACCTGGGGACCCCCTGGGGACAGGAGGGGCGCTGTCCACCTGGGGACCCCCTGGGACAGGAGGGGCTCTGTCCACCTGAGGCCTGCAGTCCTCCCCCTGGGGACAGGAGGGGCGCTGTCCACCTGGGGATCCCCCTGGGACAGGAGGGGCTCTGTCCACCTGGGGGCCCCCAGTCCTCTCCCTGGGGACAGTAGGAGCTCTGTCCTCTGAGGTGTGTTCCCTGTGGCTGGCCAGGTGCCAGGGTGTTCCAATCAGGAAGGGCAGGTGCACCGAGGTCAGTCTGCAACCCCGGGCAGGCCTTCACTGTATGTATGTGTCTTTCTCACAAGGGTTTTTCTTTTTCATTTTTTTTTTTTTTTTGGTCAGCTGTGGGGCTTTCAGCTCAAGCCTAGCTCTCTACCACTTGAGCTACAGCACCACTTCAGTTTTCTGAATGGTTTATTGGAGATAGAGTCTCATGCCTGGGCTGGCTTTGAACTGCGATCCTCAGATCTTAGCCTCCTGAATAGCTAGGATTACAGGCGTGAGCCACTGGCACTTGGCTTCTTTCTTTCTCCCTCCCCTCCTTCCTCCTTCCCTCCCTCCCTCCCTCCCTCCCTTCCTTCCTTCCTTTTGTCTGTCAGGGGGCTTCAACTCTAGGCTTAGGCATTGTCCCAGTACTCTTCAGCTCAAGGTGAGCACTCTACTGCTTGAGTCACAGCGCCACTTCCGGTTTTTGAGTGGTTTATTGGAGGTAAGAGTCTCACGGACTTTCCTGCCTGGGCTGGCTTTGAACTGTGATCTTGGGTCTCAGCCTCCTGAGTAGCTAGGATGACAGGCGTGAGCCACTGGTGCCCAGCTGAATCTTCTTTCGTAAAACTCCCTACGCCCCACCTGGCTGCCCTCAGGATGCCCTTCCCCATGCCACTTCTGGGTGGCAGCAGCTGGCAGGATGGGCCTCCCCAGGAGCCCATGGCCCCACAGGCCCTGCCCCGCACCTCTGGGCTTTGATCCACTGCCGAGTGAGGACTTGTGTGTTCCTTCCAGGTGTCCTCAGGTGAGCCGGGACTGCTGGCATGCAGATGAAACACAAACACCTGCTGCTGTGTGTCCCGGCCCCAGTGGGGGTGCAAGGGGGGCTGGTCCAGTTCAGCAGAACCCATCTGCAGGGCTATGGACCCTGCTGGGTCTCGGCGCAAGGCCGGATGGGGTCCAGGGACACAGGCCGCAGCTTCCCTTGCATGGGCTGCCAGTGGTTGCCAGCCTGGGCTGCAGGTGGCTTCCAGGTGTGCTATGGTCGGATGGCATCACGAGGGTCCTCTGTGGCAGGTAGCAGCCTGTCTTTCCCCAGGGGATGGGGACTGGAGTAGAGAAGGAAGTAGCTCTCAAGATCTCTATGGAGCTGGGCACCGGTGGTTCACACCTGTCATCCTAGCTACTGAGGAGCCTGAGATCTGAGGGTCTCAGTTCAAAGCCAGCCTGGGCAGCAAAGTCCATGAAACTCTTATCTCCAATAAACCACCAGAAAACGAAGTGGTGCTGAGGCTCAAGTGGTAGAGTGCTAGCCTTGAGCTGAAAGGTTGAGGAACAGCGCCCGGGTCCAGAGTTCAAGCCCTACAACCAACCAAATAAATGTAAAGATCTGTGGATGAGCCCAGGACAGGAAGACAAGCTGCCCAGCAATGAGGTCCGTGGGGGCCTGCGGGACAGCCTTGTCTGGCGGGGGGAGGGGGTCCTCACCCATGGATCTGGCCTGTGGGAACCAGCAAGAGCCAGACCACTGGGCCAAGCCGGTGGCTGCTGCCCTGAACCTCCCCGCCCCCCTCTGCCCCAAGTGTCTCTGAGACGGGATGGGGTGATTGGCTTGTGTCTCCGCACCTTCCTCGCCTGGCAGGACCCCTGCCTGTGTGCGTGCGGTGGTGGGGCGTGTGTGACTGCTGTTTCCCATCTGGGTGCCCCGGACGCCAGCAGGCGGAGTGAAGGGGGGCGGTGACATTAAGAGAGAGGGCCCTTCATAAGCTTCATACTTCACGTGGCCACAGCCAGCAGATGGAACCAGATGGCCCCGAGGAACAAGGGACGCTGCCTGTGGAGCAGGAGGTGGGTGCGGTGCCTGTGGCCCTGGGCCCCAAGGGATCCCCAGGTCCGACAGGGCCACCCCGATGGGCGCTGTCCCCGGATGCAGCCAGGTGAAGCTGGGCACGCTGGAGCCACGGCCGCAGGCTTGGGGCCTGCGGGGGTGGGGGGAGTCCAGCAGAAAGGGGCGGTTGTACTGACCCCTTCACCGGTGGTGACGACAGTCTGGCTTCGGTGTGCAGATGGAGAAGGGCCGTGCTCTGGGAGGGCTCTCACATGTCCTGTGCTTCCCTCCCGGTCACGGGCGGTCAGCCCACGGCCACCTCCCCAAGGCTGCCTGAGCCTCAGTACTGGAGCCTCGCTTCAATGTGGAAGCGGGCAGGTACATGGTGGGGGCAGAGGGTGTGTTTCCCAGCAAGCCACTGCTGGAGGCCTCTGCTCAGGGGGACCGACCCCCTGGTGGGGACACCCTGGCGCTTGTGCAATGAGGGGGGCCTCCGGGAGAGGGGCTTGGGTCCCTCAGGCCACTGGGGAGGACTCGGGGATGCCTCTTCCGTCCTCAGCTGTCCTGGGTAAGCAAGGGGCAGGGGCAGAGCTGGGCCTTGTCTGAGGCCTGCCTCGCCTGCACAGGGCTCTCAGTGCTGGGGACGGATGGCAGGTGGTGTACTCTGGTTATCTCCAGTCGGCATGGCCGCAGCCCGTTCCTGCCTGGCCAGAGTGTCCCGGACCTACCCTGTGTCACCTGAACTGGGTCTGGCGTCAGTTCTGCCTTGAGAGCAGGCTGAGGCTGGCAACGACTGCTGTGTACCACGACGAGGCCTCTCTGGCCCGTGGCCCCTTGGGAGCAGGCCTGCTCTGCCACGCTGGCCCTGGGGCCCAGGGCCCTGGCCTGGTGTCACGAAGCACGACCTCTTCCCTCAGGCTAGACGCCATGAGCCAGAGAGTGTCCCGCCTCAGCCTCTGCCTGTGGGCGTGGATGTGGCTGAGCATCACCCTGGCCCACGGGCAAGGGCGAGGTAAGGAGTGGAGCCCGGGGACCTGCCCGCCCGGCAGGCCCGGCCACTGCCCCCCACCTCCCCTCACAGCCCTTTCCCCACCATGGAAGATCTGCTTGAGTAAGAGCCCTGGAGACAACAGATGAGAAGCAGGAAGGGCTTCTCGGCCAGTCCTCTGCTTTGGCCTTGACCTCTGACCTCTGGCCTTTGGTCTTGTAGTCTTTCAGCCTTGTTTCATAAGCTTTTGTGTGCTCTGTGCTTCTGTGCAGGCTATCAACGTACTCTTCATTTAACTCCATTAAATGTTTCCCTTAATCATTCCACAAAGGCCTTACGATTTCAGACAGCACACATCTGGCGTGAAGAGAGGCCCTCCATCACCCCCCCCCGTACCCCCCGCCCCGCTCCCCTCCAGCCCCGTCCTGCCGTGTAGTCAGGGTTTAACTGGACTGAGGGCTGCCTCCCCAGAAAGAAAGGCTCTCTGTCCTCTGTGAGCAGAGGGCATGCAGGGCCGCCGGGCTCTGTGCCAGGCCCTCCCCCCTGCTGGCCCAGGCAGATTCCTGGAGGGCAAGTTCCGGCGTTCCCTGGGTCCCTCAAGGCCCCATTCATGGCCTACACTGCTTCCCGGCCAGGCAGCCCCGGCCTCTCCGGGCACACGTCACTCTGCAGAGCGGCGTCCACTGCTCGTTCCTGTCTGCATCTGCCTTCTGGGCAACACGAAGGGCTGGTGACCTCCAAGTTAGGATCCCTGCCATCCACAGCACGCCCCGCTCCATGGCCTTGTCACCCCTCCCTTCCTCTGCCGTCCACAGCCCCTGACCACCTCACCCCTCCCGTCCTCTGCCGTCCACAGCCCCTGACTCACCCCTCCCGTCCTCTGCCGTCCACAGCCCCTGACCACCTCACCCCTCCCGTCCTCTGCCGTCCACAGCCCCTGACCTCACCCCTCCCGTCCTCTGCCGTCCACAGCCCCTGACCTCACCCCTCCCGTCCTCTGCCGTCCACAGCCCCTGACCACCTCACCCCTCCCGTCCTCTGCTGTCCCTGTACAGAGGTGAGCTGAGGGGACCCTGAGGAGTCTCGGGCAGGGGGAACAGAAGGCTCTTCATGAGCAGGAGAGGGACCCCTCTCACAGCTGGCCCCCCACATTCCTGCCTGTCAGTGGGCACCCCCAGGGCAGCGGGCCCCATCTGGAGATGCTTCGAGTGCGCCCCACTCTGAATGGACCATTGTGTCTGCCCCGGGACCGCTTGGCTGTGGCCGTCTGTATCCCGTTACAATGAAGCCATCTCTGTCCTCCTTTTCCACAACCAGCCCTTCACTCCACGGCCGGAAGCTTCCCGGAGGCCAGCCCAGGCCCGCGCCCTCCCCGGCTGGCTCTGGGCAGCCCCTTCTCCGCAGCGGGAGTCGGCCCCGGCCTGCGCGCGCGCGGACACTGCATCCGGAGGCACGCCAGCGGGCCTGGGCTAAAGCTTCCATCCGGGA
>NW_012267345.1:1777034-1778755 GCF_000151885.1 Dipodomys ordii
CCGGCCGCGTGCCCCGGGCCTGCGGCCCTGCGGTTGGCCGCTGAGGTTCGCGTGTGGAGCTGGCCAGCGGGCGTCTCCGCGGTGCTGGTGTTTCTCGCCCCCTTCGCGGTGGGAAGACTGGCCGGGTGCGGCTGGGGCGCCCGCGCCCCTTTGCTTAGTGGCACCCTGAGGACTGTGCGTGCGCGTGCGCGTGCGTGCGTGCGCGTGCGTGCCCGCTCCCGTGCACACACACACTGCAGTGGCTGCTCTGCACCTGGCGCTGCCCCCGCCCAGAGCACCCCACCGTGGAGGCTGCCTCCATCCTCACGGTCGTGCGGCAGGACTCGTGTCCTACTTCGTTCTCTGCTTCTGGAACGGTGAGAACAGCTCACTTGGCTCATGGTTCCAGAAGCTGGGCATGTAACAGGGGCCTGCAGGGTGTGCAGTGCAGAGAGAAAACAGGGCAACCGCCATGACGGCACCCCAGTCGGCCTCCCCGGGCTTGCTCACCTCCCAACAGTGTGTGGACTTCCTAGGAGATGTGAAAGGGATGCTGCCTACAAATTGTGATGGTGCCCACACATCAAAGAAGGATTTGAGCAGCGCCAGCTTGCCGAGTAAATAAATACCAGGGTCAGCTGAGCGCATCACCTTGGGGAAACCGTGCCTTGGGGTGGCCGGGGCTGCGTCGGGCGTGGGAAGAGTAGCTCTGCTGCCTGCGGTCTGACTGTGGACTCAGAGCGAGGACAGCGATGCCGCAGCCACTGCAGGCAGCTGCACTTTGGCTGGCGGGGAGCACCTTCTCTGGGCACAGTCACAACCGCAGTTGAGTCTCACACACACTTGGAGAGGACGTTCATCGCAGGGTGGGAGGGGGGTCAGTCACATGGCCAATGCCCAAAAAAGCCAACTGTGGCTGCAGTGGGGCCACCTGCAATCCCTGCACTCAGAAGGTGGAGCAGGATGGTGAGCTCCAGGCCAGCCTGGGCTACAAGACCCTGTCTCAAACCCAGACCAGAGAAAGCCAAGTTAGCCGTCAGTACCAGCAAGGTGCCCTCCTACCTGGTCTACCCCGTGTGCTCAGGAGCACAAGTGTCAGCCCCAGGGGTGGGTCAGCACAGGCTGCTTTCCTCCAAGGGTCCAGTGTGACTCCCCTCCTGCTGCTTGAGGCCGAGGCTCCGGTGTGCCTCTGCCGTGCTGCCAGGCCACTCCTGGCTCTGACTTCTGGAGCAGCACAGGGCCCTCTTTGGAGTGGTTTGTGTCTGTAGTGGGCCCCGAGCGGGCCGTGTGGGTGCGGGGAGAGGCGGGGTCCCTGGAGGGCTCTGCGGGCAGTGCAGCCCTTTTCCTTCCTGCAAGTTCCCGGGAGAGCCAGTCATCCCCCTCGCCTCCCCCCGGGGGCGGCCTCCAGGGAGACCTGCAGGGCATCCTGCCCTGTGTGCACATGCCCCCACACACATGACAACACAGCACCTGGATGCAGGCACACACGGTCACACGAGGCACAGACACAGCCAGAAGACGTACGAGCACACACCCCATGTGCACACGATGCTCCCACACACAGATGTGAGAATCAGCGTGTATGTACACACACACGGACACCATTTATCACCCACATATGCATTCTCAAGGCACGGAGGTACGCAAGCACGCACCACAGGCGTGTGTGCACACACATGCACACCAGTGCTCACAGGACCACAGTCAAGTGAGCAGACACAGCACACGCGTATGCACGCACC
>NW_012267345.1:1778835-1782693 GCF_000151885.1 Dipodomys ordii
CACAGCACACGCGTATGCACGCACCACAGGCGTGTGTGCACACACATGCACACCAGTGCTCACAGGACCACAGTCAAGTGAGCAGACACAGCACATGTGTATGCATGCACGCACAAACACATCTACCTCACACATGTATGCAGAGAACACGTGGCTACACGAGCACATATCACAGACGTGTGATGTGCTCTATGAAGACATGCATACATGTTCACACTCACTGGACAGCACCCACAGCTCTCCCCCCCCCACCCAGGGGACTCGGGGCAGGAGGTCATGCTGACCACCAAGACCCCGAAGGCCACTGTGGGAGGCCTGAGCCCCTCCAAGGGCCACACCCTGCAGATCTTCGAGCTCACGGGCTCTGGGCCTGTGCAAAGGGATTTTGTGAGTAAGTCCGCTGTCCCCCGCTGGTCCAGGCTGGGTGGGCGAGGGGGAAATGCCCCTGGATTCGGCCCAGGCCCTGGGTCAGGTCCCAGCTTGCCCACAAGATGTCTTGGGGTCTTGTCACCTGCCCACTTCCCGGGGACAGTTCCTGGGGCCCGCGGCAGTGTCCTCCTCCGAGGCTGGTGTGCATGGCCTCAACCCAGGCCCTCTGCACCTCCCCAGAGGACCCTGACAGCCCTTCTCTCTGCAGTCGACGCTCTGAAGAGGAACTCCCCGGGCAGGAGCAGCCGGAGGCCTGCAGGACCCGCCCTGGAGCCCAGCCCTTCTCTGGGGGGCCCAGACCTCGAGCCGACTCCGGAGCCAGCTCCTCAGCCCAGCGTCACTTTCGCTTCACCACTAGACCTACCCACTGTTCATCCGCCCAAGCCAAGAGGAAGTGAGCCCTGGGGAAGGGAGCATGCGTGGCCCAAGAGAAAGTGAGCCCTGGGGAAGGGAGCATGCGTGGCCCGCGGCCCACCCTGCATCCGGAATTCTCCTCCTGGCTGTATGGTCTAGCTTTAACTGAAGCTCGCCCATTGAGTGCCTGGGCACCGGAGGCAGCCGCCTGGCCAGCCCAGGTGCTGAGGTGCGGGGGGGCTGTGTCCTCCCGCAGGAGTGCGCAGCGTGGGTCAGGAGCCAGAAGCAGAGCCGGTCCCAGGGCCCTGCTCCAGACCTGGAGAGCCGGAGCCACGACCCAGCCTCCACCGGAAGGAGAGGGAGGCCGGGTGCATGGGGTGCGTGGGGTGGCCCTGTGGTGGGCCCAGGGCTGTCTGTGACCTTCAGTGTCCTCAGGGAGAGGGCCCTGCCCGTCTCCCAACAGCTCAGGAGTGCCTTGCGTGCAGACCTTGTGCCCAGAACTCGGGCCCACGGCGGGGGTCACCACCACCAGTCAGCCCGCCGCAGAGGTGTCGCCGTGCTGGGGGCCAGCCTGGCTCTGGGGCTCGGCCACCAGCGCTGTCAGGAAGGCTGGAGGCACCAGCCTTGCATCTCCAGAGGAGCTTCCTGGCGTTGTGGGAAGTGCTGACCTGCCCCAGTCCAGGCGGGGTCCCGGGGGCAGCTGGATGGGCAGCCTGGGCGTCAGAGCCCCTCAGCTGAGGGACCGCACAGTAGCAGCTGGCAGGACCTTGGAGGGCAGGGTGGCCGCTGAGGCCATTAGCTCTCTTTGGGGAGGTCTTAGATGCACTGCCACGACCAGCATTCTGTGAGATCTTCCAAGTCTGGTCAGACCCAAGGTCCTCAAAGACCCTGCTGTGCCCTCCTTGGAGGAAAGGCTACAGCCAAGCCCACACGCTCGAGGTCCATAGAGGCTACAGGCCTCACCCACCCCCTCCTGCTCCTAGCCGGCCCCCACTTCCGCTGCACACCCCCCGTTCCCACGGACATGGTCTTCCTGGTGGATGGGTCCTGGAGCGTCGGCCACAGCCACTTCCAGCAGGTCAAAGACTTCCTGACCAGTGTCATCGAACCCTTTGAGATTGGGCCGGACAAAGTCCAAGTAGGTGAGCTGTGCCCCCTGCTGCCCCTCTGTGGGCTGGGCCTCGTCCCTGGGGCTCCCTCGGGAGGGCCACCGGCCACCTGCGCTGAGTGGCTCACGCCAGCCCTGCGCCAGCTGCAGCTGCCGAGCTGGTCTCCTGGACCAACTCCAGAGGCTTCGGGAGGCTTCTGTGTCTGTTCTGGGCCTGCAGCTGTGTCTGGGAGGAGCTGCCATCTGCCCAGAACTCTAGCAGTCCACACGGGCCACGGTCAGGGCTCGGCCAGGTTGTGGTCTGGCCATGGGCAGGATGGGGCATGTGGACACACTGCACGCCACCTTGTCTGTTGTCTGCTGCACTCAGCCCTGTCTGCTGCACTCAGCCCTGTCTGCTACACGCTGCACTCAGCTGTCTGCTGCACACTTCACTCAGCTGTCTGCTGCATGCTGCACTCAGCTGTCTGCTGCACGCTGCACTCAGCCCTGTCTGCTGCATGCTGCACTCAGCTCTGTCTGCTGCACTCAGCCCTGTCTGCTGCACTTAGCCCTGTCTGCTGCACGCTGCACTCAGCTGTCTGCTGCACGCTGAACTCAGCCCTGTTTGCTGCACTCAGCCCTGTCTGCTGCATGCTGCACTCAGCTGTCTGCTGCATGCTGCACTCAGCCCTGTCTGCTGCACTCAGCCCTGTCTGCTGCACTCAGCCCTGTCTGCTGCACTCAGCTGTCTGCTGCATGCTGCCCTGTCTGCTGCATGCTGCACTCAGCCCTGTCTGCTGCATGCTGCACTCAGCTGTCTGCTGCACGCTGCACTCAGCCCTGTTGCACTCAGCTGTCTGCTGCACGCTGCACTCAGCCCTGTCTGCTGCACTCAGCTGTCTGCTGCACGTTGCACTCAGCTGTCTGCTGCACGTTGCACTCAGCCCTGTCTGCTGCACTCAGCCCTGTCTGCTGCATGCTGCATGCTACACTCAGCTGTCTGCTGCACGCTGCACACTGCACTCAGCTGTCTGCTGCATGCTGCACTCAGCCCTGTCTGCTGCATGCTGCACTCAGCTGTCTGCTGCATGCTGCACTCAGCCCTGTCTGCCGGGTGCCTCTCCCCAGGCCTGACACAGTACAGTGGGGACCCCCGGACAGAGTGGGAGCTCAGTGCCTTCCGCACCAGGGAGCAGGTGCTGGCCGCTGTGCGCAGTCTCCGCTACAAGGGAGGAAACACCTTCACAGGTAGGCCTGTGTGGCCTGTGTGGCTGTCCTGTCGGGCCTCCGTCCTGTCTGGCCTCCATCCTGGTGTCCTCGCCCTGAGCATGTGTGCTGTGCAGACTCCCAGCCCTGTTTGCACCCTCCTTTACCGCGGCCCGGCTGTCCGATCAGACCCTGCCTTTGTTTGGGTCCTCCCCCCTGCCCGGCTGGGCAGCGGATGCCCTCAGAGGAGGCGCTGGGGGGAGGGGTGGGAGGAGGGCACCAGGGCAGGGCTGCTGCAGGCTGCCCAGTGTCTTGCTCCCCAGGCCTTGCCCTGACCCACGTGCTGGGTTGGAACCTGCAGCGGGCGGCAGGTCTCCGGCCGGAGGCCGCCAAGGTGGTGGTTGTGGTGACGGACGGCAAGTCACAGGACGACGTGCGCACAGCTGCCCGTGTCCTCAGGGACCTGGACGTCCATGTCTTCGCTGTGGGTGAGCCATGTCTCCCTGGCCCTGGGTCAGCCAGGAGAGCTGACACCCTGGCCTCACCCTGCTGGCTTCTGACCTAACCTTGGAACTGGCCCAGGACCACGTCCCTCCTTCGTGGGCACTGTGCCCGTGTATCCGTGGCCCAGCCTGGGACCACGTCCCTCACTCATGAGCACTGTGCCTGTGTATCCGTGGCCCGGGACCACGTCCCTCACTCATGAGCACTGTGCCCATGTATCATGGCCCGGGACCACGTCCCTCACTCATGAGCACTGTGCCCGTGTATCCGTGGCC
>NW_012267345.1:1783198-1791829 GCF_000151885.1 Dipodomys ordii
CTGTGCCCGTGTATCATGGCCCAGGACCACGCCCCTCACTCATGAGCACTGTGCCCGTGTATCATGGCCCGGGACCATGTCCCTCACTCATGAGCACTGTGCCCGTGTATCCGTGGCCCAGCCTGGGACCACGCCCCTCACTCATGAGCACTGTGCCCGTGTATCATGGCCTGGCCCGGGACCACGTCCCTCACTCACGAGCGCTGTGCCCGTGTATCCGTGGCCCGGGACCACGCCCCTCACTCGTGGGACCACCCACCGAGGCTCAAGGTTCACTGGACAGGCTGGAAGACCCTGGCTCCAGCTTCCCTCTCTCATGGCTCTGATTCCTCCCTCTCCTATGTTGGGGGGCTTGGAAGGGTCCCCCACCTAATCCTGTTTGGATGGAGGAGGATGAAGGTCAGGTGGCAGGCAGCCCTACACTCTTAACCCTCTTAACCCCAAGCAGGTGTGAAGAATGCCGACGAGGCTGAACTGAAGCTCCTGGCATCCTGGCCTCTGGACATCACTGTCCACAATGTGCTGGACTTCCCCCAGCTGGCCACCTTGGCTGGCCTGCTCAGCCGCCTTATCTGTCAGAAGGTCCAGGGCAGGAGCCCAGGCAGGAGCCCAGGTAGGGGCCTGAGCAGAGCCTGCCCCACCCCCTGGGGCTGTGGACTAGCCTGTGGCCGGCTCTCCTTCCTTTCTCTGAGTGGCCATGGGGGACTTGGGTCCTGACGGTGGCCTACCTACCCACAGCCACACGGGCTCCGCCCGTGTCAGCCCTGCCCCCTCTCCCTGCATCTGCCAGCCTGGACTTCACCCGGGTCACCTCCTCCAGCCTCCACCTGTCCTGGACTCCGGCCCCGCAGCCTCCCCTCAAGTATCTGGTTGTGTGGCGATCTTCCAGGGGCAGCGTCCCCAGGGAGGTAAGGGCCTGGCACCCCGCCCGCCCCAGACGGCAGCTGGCGGGGACCCTGCCAGCCACACTCGGGGTCTGGTGAGCTGTGGCTGAACACTGGACTCGAGTCCACGGATAACCAGGTCCTGTAGACAAAGGGGGCCAGAGTGAAGGGCAGGTTCCTTGAACACATGGGTGGGGCTGGAGGGGGAGCACTGGTGCTGGCCGGGGGCGGGTGGGCTCTGGTGCCCGAGGCTTCGCTGTCAGAAGGGCTGGATTGGGAGGGTGTGTCCAATGCCTGGGCCTGGGTGCACGTCTTATGTCCCTGAACCTACGCTCTGTCCTGCAACCCTGCCTCCTGCACCTGCCCGGCCCGGCCCAACGCGGCCCTCTGTCCAGCTGCTGGTGGAGGGGGCCGCCTCATCCTTGGAGCTTCACAACCTGACTGCCAGCACGCAGTACCTGGTCTCCGTGCTCCCCGTGTACGAGGGAGGGGCTGGTGAGGGCCTGCAGGGCCTGGCCACCACAGGTAGGTGCGGGCGCCTGCGCCCACCGTCCTCCCTGGACATGGCTCCATCAGCACAGTGACCCTCGCAAGACCCGGCCCCAGGCGTGCTGGCCTGTGTCCTCCACGGGACGCCAAAGGCGTTCCACTGTGGCCGGCGCTGCCCATACCACGCAGCCGGGTCCAGGCTTCTCGGGCCACGACCACGGCCGAGCCAGGTTCTGTCAGCCCCAGGAACGCCACAGGTTACAGCTCCAAAGGAAAACCAGTTCCCAAAAGAAAGCCACACCCTCACCTTCACCCAGGCCCCTTGCCCGGCCCTGGCGACCTCTGACCTCTCTGCCGAGCTGGCATTCATCCATGGCCCTGTTCCCTGTGTGGCTTTTAGTGAGGCCCTTCCCGCCAGCGTCCCCACCCCCACTGCCCCAGGGGCCATGACCTCCATTTCTCAGTGTGGTTTGCCTTCCTAGAACTCTGAGCCAAAACGCTCAGTCAAATTGGGCTGGGCTGGGGCTCAGCACCCTGTGCCCCCCTGGCTTTCCCCAGCCCCCCGAGCCCCTCCAGCCCCCTCCAGTCCCCCCAGCTCCCTCCAGCCAGGCTGGGATGGGGCTCAGCACCCTGTGCCCCCTGGCTTTCCCCAGCCCCCCGAGCCCCTCCAGCCCCCTCCAGTCCCCCCAGCTCCCTCCAGCCAGGCTGGGATGGGGCTCAGCACCCTGTGGGCCCCCTCCCCCCGCCCCACGGGTCCCCCATCTTACCCAACCCCATTTCCGGGAGGCACTGCACAGGCCTTGCCCTGTGAGAGGGCCCCTTTGTGGGTTTGATTTCTGCATGTGCCGTGTGTCCCGACTCCCCGCTGATGGTCACCCTCCCCCCCAGCACCCCTGCCTCCGCCCCAGGCCCTGACCCTGGCCGCAGTGACGTCCAGAACCCTTCACCTCACCTGGCAGCCCTCGGCCGAGGCCGCCCAGTACCTGGTGAGGTGCCTGCCCGCCTCCCCCCCAGGCGAGGAGCAGAGAAGAGAGGTGCGAGGCTGGGCGAGGGAGCTGGGGGCCAGGGAGGCGTCGCGGCACCAGCCTTGATGCTCCGTCCCCCAGGTCCGGGTGGGGCGGCCAGAGGTGCTGCTGGGTGGTCTGGAGCCAGGCAGGAGCTACGAGGTTTCCGTGCAGAGCCTCCGCGGGCCGGAGGTCAGCGAGGCCCGACGCCTCCGGGCCAGGACCTGTGAGTGTCCCCTCCCCCACAGCCGCCCTCCGTCCCCTCCCCACAGCCACCCTCTGTCCCCACAGCCGTCCTCGGTCCCCCCCCAGCTGCCCTCGGTCCCCCCCCCAGCTGCCCTCCGTCCCCTCCCCACAGCCGCCCTCCGTCCCCGCACACGGGCCACTGGGCCGGAGTGTGCACGGGGGCTGGGGCTTGGGCGCTAAGGCTCTGCGTGCCCACAGCGGCCCCGGCACCCACAAGACACTTGAACTTCACGAACGTGAGCCACAGCTCAGCCCATGTGTCCTGGGAGGCCACCCGGAGGCCCCTCCGCCTGGTCAGGGTCAGCTACGTTTCCAGTGACGGTGGCCACTCGGGGCAGGTGAGACCAGAGCTGCCACGGTCCAGTGTCCAGAGTTTACACACCGACCTCGGGGACCCAGGGGCCCAGCATTTACACACTGACCTTGAGGACCCAGCGTTTACACACTGACCTTCGGGACCCAGTGTTTACACACCAGCCTTGGGGGCCGGCGTTTCCACACCGACCTCGGGGACCGGCGTTTCCACACCGACCCCAGCAGGCCCCCGGTGCGCCCTCGTGGGCCGGCCTCGGGCTGAGGCTCCAGGGCTGCACTGGGCAGCTTTGGGGGAGGGGAGGGTTCACACAGTGGACAATGCAGGGAGACTGCGGCTGGGCTTGGTGTGGGCAGTGGGGGGGAGGCCCCACCCATGGGTTATCCTGGGGTTCCTCATGTTGAGGACCCTGGGCCTCCACCCTGGCAGCAGCTCCGGGGACTGTGGGTCTGCCCGTGTCCCCACAGATGCAGGTCTCTGGGGACGCCACTTCCGCCGCCTTGGGGCCCCTGTCCTCTTCCACCACGTACGCCGTGCGCGTCACCCACCTCTACCTCGGGGGTGGCTCTTCCTCCCTGACCGGCCGTGTGACCACACGTGAGTTGGGGAGCAGGCTGGGGCCAGAAGTGACACGCTTTAAGTCCCCAGCCTGCCCTGACGTCTGAGCCACACGGGGACCAGCGTCCGGTGGCCGTGGCGGGCGGGCTGGGTGTGGGGCGCCCCCACATGGGTGTGAGGAACAGAGGCTCCACCTGCACCTCCACCTTCCAGGGCGGGCCCCCAGCCCGAGCCAGCTGTCGGTGACGGAGCTGCCAGGGGACGCGGTCAGGCTGTCCTGGGTGGCCGTGGGCTCTCCGGGCGCGCTCGGCTACCACATCAAGTGGACACCCTTGGGAGAGGGAGAGGCTCGTGAGGTGCAGGGGCTGAGAGGGGCGGCTGACCCTCCCTTTCTAGATCCCCAGGACAAGCTGGGGCCGGGCCCTGGGCATCCCCAGATCCTGTATCTCCAGGACTTCCTGGGCCCATGAGCTAGTCCCCCAGTGCGAGGTCCGCGAGGACACCCGGGCCCTCCTCTCCCCAGATCTCTGTCGCAGGGGCTGTACGCACGGCCGTCCTGCCTGGGCTGAGCAGGCATGCAGAATATGAGATCACCATCCTGGCCTACTATGAGGACGGGGGCCGCAGCCACCCCGTGTCCATCCGCTATGCCCCTGGTAGGTGGCCCTTCCCCCATTCCCAGAGGGAGCCCAGACTCTTCCAGACCCTGAATTCTGTGAGTCCCCAACCCCTGGACTTGGCCACCCAGCAACAGGGCGCAGGCGTTCCTGGTGGCTGAGGGACAGAGCCTGGCCGGGGTAACGCCTCTCGGCAGAGGCAGCAGGGGTCCCCTGGTTGCAGCATGCTCCTTTTGGAGGGCCTGAGCCTCACACTGCCCATGCCATTGGCCAGCTGCAGCGAGCAGAAGCCCTCCATCCAGTCTGGCCCTGGCCTCGGCCATCCCCAACAGCCTGCAGGTCAGCTGGACACCCCCAGCTGGACACGTCCTCCACTACCGGCTCACCTACGCCCCGGCCTCAGGCGCAGGACCTGAGAAATCGGTGAGTCCGTGAAGAGCTAGTGGCTGCCACTCCACAGAGGTCTTTGGGTCTGGGGGGAATGGCCAGCTGGGGTCCTGGGGGCCAGTGGATGACGTGGCCCAGTTGGTCTGCTGGGGTCCTCGGTAGTGGAGCAGACAAGAGGAGGTGGATGCTCCGGAAGGGGCGGCTCAAGGGACCCCCGTCCCACAGATCTCTGTCCCAGGCCCCAGGAACCACACAGTACTCACCGGCCTCCTGGCTGCCACCAAATACAGAGTCCTGGTCTCAGCCATCTACAGAGCAGGGAAGAGTGTGGCGGTGTCTGCCACTGGCCAAACAGGTAGGTGAACGCATATGTCAGAGCCAGACAGATAACCCAGGCCTGGCCAGATGCCCGAAGGCAGCAGACCTGTCCTAGTGCATCCACGTGGCGTGGTCACGCTCGGCCCTGCGTGTGCCCTTCACGTGGCGTGGTCACGCTCGCCCCTGCGTGTGCCCTTCACGTGGCGTGGTCACGCTCGCCCCTGCGTGTGCCCTTCACGTGGCGTGGTCACGCTCGCCCCTGCGTGTGCACTGCGTGAATCCGGTGTGGGGCCGGCCTGCATCTCCCGCTGCAGGCCCCAGCCCGTCCCCAGGGTGACCATCACCAAGGCAGCCCCTGGCCTTGCTGTTGGGATCTGGGGCTCTGGGGATGGAGTGGAGCCCCTGGCGTTGGGCCAGGACTCTGAGGATGGCAGCACCATCCTGTCCCCTCCTGGAGGGTGGAGAGAAGGGGGGCGGGGAGGGGGCGGGGATGCGATGCAGGCCTCGGGAAGGAGGTGCCTCCCCAAGGTGGCCCTCCCTGGTGGCGGGGTCAGGCTCAAAGCGACCCCTGATTCTGTGTCCTCTCAGCAGCCTGCCCGGCCCTGCCCCCAGACGCCCCCAGCGCCCACGGCACCCTCCCAGGTAGGCGCTGCACATGGCTGGCCTCTGTTTGTGCTTTGCCTGCTTTTCTCCGGCCCCTGCTGGCCGGCGGGGGCAGTGGTGGCCAGGGGCCCTCCCCGAGCTGCTGGGGAGACCACCTGTGCCCTCCCCGAGCTGCTGGGGAGACCGCCTGTGCCCTCCCCGAGCTGCTGGGGAGACCGCCTGTGCCCTCGAGGCCCCCGGAGGCTGGGAGAGGCCCCACCTTCGCCTCCAAGGACGCTCAGCCTGGAGCCGAGGCAGAGGCCAGGGTCCCGCAAGGCTCATGGCTGCCAGTGAGCCAGAGGCGCACCACGCAGAGCCAGGCCCCTCGCGTGTGCAGCTCCAGAGCCCGGGCCTCTCCAGGGAGGACTGTGGTGGACACTGTCGTGAGCTCTCAGAGGATGTGTGTGAGCAGGCAGCATAGGCAGCTGCTCAGCAGCGTGAAGGCCGGGTCTCAGCCCCTGGGGAGCCATGCCTGGCCTGGGCCCGCCGTGGGGCCGGCAAAGCTGCTGGGTGGCTGGCAGCAGACAGGTGGGCCGTGGTGGGCCAGGGGGAAGAGGGACAGCCACAGGTGATTCCCAGGAACAGGACTTGCGTCGGACGCGTAGTGTACACCTGAAGGTGAGCCCAGCCAAGGAAAAGTTGGAGAGAATCTGTCTCAAAAAGGAAATGAGATCCAAGAGGCTCAGGGTGCAGTTCAAGTGGTAGAGGCCTCTCCTAGCACGGGAGAGGTCGTGGCTCAACCCCAGTGCCACAAACAGAAGGGAAGGAGGGGGAGGAGGAAGACAAGAAGAGGAAAAACAGGAAGAGGAAGAAGATGAGCAAGATGGAGAAGGGAAAGACAATGGAGGAGGAAGAGGAACAGGAAGAGGGGGTACCATGTTGAAAGGGCCCCGGGCCTGCTGGGTGCTGACGGTGCTGAAATACCCGAGAGCGTGCACCTCCAGTGAGGGCCAGCGCACCCCGAGGAGGAGCGGAGCTTTACAGACCCGTCGTGGGCCCCAGCCCTTTGGGTTCAGGCCATGGCAGGCCTGGTTGGGTCAGATCGAAGCTGGGGAGGTGGAGGGAAGGTGCACGGTGGGGAGGTGGGGAGGTGGAGGGAAGGTGCATGGTGGGGAGGTGGGGTGGCTCAGGCCGTGGCTGGGAGGCCGTGGCTGGTTCAGGTCGTGGCTGGGAGTCCGTGGCTGGCTCAGGCCGTGGCTGGCTCAGGCCATAGCTGGGAGGCTGTGGCTGGCTCAGGTCGTGGCTGGGAGGCCATGGCTGGGAGACTGTGGCTGGCTCAGGCCGTGGCCGGCTCAGGCCGTGGAGGGCCCCTGGGCTCTGCTGAACAGATGGGCATGGAGGGTATGGTGCCAGGCAACTGGCACACAGGGAGGTCTTCCTTAAGGAGAAAAGCACGTTGGGGGTGCTGGGCTCTGCTTGCTGCAGGGGTGAGCCGGGGCGTGTGGAGGGCAGGGGCAGACACGCCACCCTGTGTCAGCCCTGGGCCTCCCAAGCAGAGGCATCTGGCTGAGCGTTTTCCCCGGTATCAGCTGTGGAGGCTGGGGAAAGGTAGTGTGGAATGGGATAGGATGAGATGGCCAGCCAGGGACTGGATTCCAGGGCGGGCCACACGCGCCACCCTCCTGCCCCATGTGCCACCCCAGACCCCACCCCTGTCCCCCCTGAGCAGTGAGCCTGGCCCCTCGTCCCCCCCGTCTCCCCCAGATCCCACCCCTGTCCTCCCTGAGCAGTGAGCCTGCCCCCCGACTCCCCCAGACCCCACCCCTGTCCCCCCTGAGCAGTGAGCCTGGCCGTTCCCCGTCTCCCCCAGGGTTTGACCTGATGGGGGCCTTCGGCCTGGTGGCAACGGAATATGCCTCCACCCCGGGCGTGGCCATGGGACCCTGGGCCTGGGGCCGGGCCCCAACCTTCACGCTCTTCAAGGATGCCCAGCTGACGCGGCGGGCCAGGTATGCGGGCAGAGGGACCGGGGCGGCAGTGGGGGCCGTGGGAGGCCAGGCGTGCAGACGGGCGTGGGAAGACTGGCCGCGTCTCCTGTGGCCCGTAGGACCTCCACCCCGGACTGACCGGGCCCCACGCCACTTCACAAACCAGAGACAGGCCTCAGCCCGTGCACTTCCCAGGTCCGCCTCTGGCGAGTGGACGGAGGCCACTCCCTGGCATGCGCCACTCACGCAAATCTGCCCCATGTGGCCTGGGCACTGGCCACACCTGCAGGATTTTTTTTTTTTTTTTGCCAATTCTGGGGCTTGAACTCAGGGCCTGGGCACTGTCATTGGGCTTCTCTGTACTCAAGGCTAGACTCTACCACTTGAGCCACAGCACCACTTCCAGCCTTTTCTGTTTATGTGGTACAGAGGAATCGAACCCAGGGCTTCATGCGTGCCAGGCTAGCACTCTACCACTGAGCCACCTTCCCAGCCCACACTTGCAGGATTCTGTGTGTGGGACGCCATGCTGGTCTCCTTTGGCAGGGCAGGGGGGCACGGGCTGCTGGCACCTATGAGGCTCCAGGGGGTAGCAGATGGTTCCCAGGTGTGCTCACCCAGCCCAGGTGTGCTCACCCAGCCCAGGTGTGCTCACCCAGCCCAGGTGTGCCCCAGCCCAGGCGTGATCACCCAGCCCGGGTGTGCTCACCCAGCCCAGGCATGCTCACCCAGCCCAGGTGTGCTCACCCAGCCCAGGTGTGCCCCAGCCCAGGTGTGCCCCAGCCCAGGCGTGCTCACCCAGCCCAGGTGTGCTCACCCAGCCCAGGTGTGCCCCAGCCCAGGTGTGCCCCAGCCCAGGTGTGCTCACCCAGCCCAGGTGTGCCCCAGCCCAGGTGTGCTCACCCGGCCCAGGTGTGCTCACCCAGCCCAGGTGTACCCCAGCCCAGGTATGCTCACACAGCCTAGGTGTGCTCACCCAGCCCAGGCGTGCTCACCCAGCCCAGGTGTGCTCACCCAGCCCAGGTATGCTCACACAGCCCAGGTGTGCTCACCCAGCCCAGGCGTGCTCACACAGCCCAGGTGTGCTCACCCAGCCCAGGCGTGCTCACCTGGCCCAGGTGTGCTCACCCAGCCCAGGCGTGCTCACCCGGCCCAGGTGTGCTCACCCAGCCCAGGCGTGCTCACCCAGCCCAGGTGTGCTCACCCAGCCCAGGTGTGCCCCAGCCCAGGTGTGCTCACCCTGCC
>NW_012267345.1:1791984-1792686 GCF_000151885.1 Dipodomys ordii
TTTTTTCTTTTTGCTTATGTGGTGCTGAGGAATCGAACCCAGGGCCTCATGCATGCAAGGCAAGCGCTCTACCACTGAGCCACCTTCCCAGCCATCTTTCTTGTGTTTTGACGTCAGTCGTCTTCCCGGACGGTGGCCCGGGGCTCCCTTGTATCCGCCAGCTGTGGTGGTTTTTGTCTTTTTTGTCTCTGTCTGGTTTTGATGTGCACTTCCCAATGACTGGAAATGCTGAGCTTTCCCATCTGCGCGTCTCTCCGGACATGACCGTGTGGGCGGCGGCGCGCGGTCCCATGCTGCGTCCCTCAGCCTGGCCTTTGCTCGGCATCTCGTTAATGACGCCTCTTGGCCCTGGACTTTGCTACACGCGTCTCTGTCAGTGTGCCTGTGTGTTCATGCCTGTGTGGCTCCTGTGGAAGTCCTATCCCCAGTCTATCTTCTCACTTAGTTTTCGGTCAGGCCCTGTGAGCCTGGAGCCCAGGAGTCTTGGGTGTCCCCTATCTGCTTCTCCAGTCTCTACTCGGGCACTGGACACAGTTGCAGTGAAGCTGTACCGGACAGTACCAGACATGCCAGCGTCCCAATTCCCCCTACGGCCTGGTGGGGGGCGCGGGCTGCTGGCACCTATGAGGCTCCAGGGGGTAGCAGATGGTTCCCAGGTGTGCTCACCCAGCCCAGGTGTGCTCACCCAGCCCAGGTGTGCTC
>NW_012267345.1:1792736-1793301 GCF_000151885.1 Dipodomys ordii
CAGGCTAGCACTCTACCACTGAGCCACCTTCCCAGCCCACACTTGCAGGATTCTGTGTGTGGGACGCCATGCTGGTCTCCTTTGGCAGGGCAGGGCAAAGTCTCTGTCTTTCTGTGCAGTATCACAACCTTCCTGTTCTATCCTTCCCCCTCTCCCTCTCCCCTACACCCCTGCCTGGCATCGGAGTCCGCTCTCCAGCCCTAATGTCCTCGGTTCATCCATGGCACTACACATGGTAGACTTCGCTCTTCTGGCAATACAGCGTTTTGTTGGGTTTATGCACACAACACGCTTCATCCTTCTCTGCATCTCGGAACAGTGCTGCTGCAAACAAACGGATGTTATTTCTTTTGGATTTATTTTAGCTGGCTCATATTGTAGTTCTCACTTTAAACTTTTTGTGCTGGGGCTGGGGCTGGAACTCAGGGCCTGGGTGTTCTCCCTGTGTTTTTTTTTTCTTCTCAAGGGCAGCGCTCTGCCACTTGAACCACAGCTCTACTTCTGGCTTTTTGGTGGTTCATTGGAGCTAAGGCTCCCGTCGACTTTCCCTTCCTGTCTGGCTCTC
>NW_012267345.1:1795187-1797357 GCF_000151885.1 Dipodomys ordii
CCCAGCCCAGGTGTGCTCACCCTGCCCAGGTGTGCTCACACAGCCCAGGTGTGCCCCAGCCCAGGTGTGCTCACCCAGCCCAGGTGTGCTCACCCGGCCCAGGTGTGCCCCAGCCCAGGTGTGCTCACCCGGCCCAGGTGTGCGTACCTGGCCTGGTGTTCATCCGGCCCAGGCGTGCCCTGGCCCAGGCGTGGCCCCATCCAGTAGCTGTCATAAAGAGGCCTTGGCCTGGGTTGTGGGCCTGTGGAGGCAGAGCGGAGCAAGCGCAGAGGTAGCCTTCCCACCAGGACTGAGGCGGGCAGCATCTTTCTGCCTCTTCTCATCCCAAGAGCCCATGAAGGCCAAAGGGGGAGGCTGTAGGCAATCGAGTTCCCATGAAGGCCAAAGGGGGAGGCTGTAGGCAATCGAGTTCCATAGATGGCGCAGGATCCCTTCTCCACCCCTTCCCTCGGAGAGCCCAGGCCCCTGCCCTGCCGGGGTCTTGGGAGCCCTGGCCTGGTGGCCAGCACCGTGGCGGTGGGCGCCCTGGCCAGGTGGGGGCAGAGCAGTCAGGCCAGGGCCCCTGACACTTCCTGTGGAACGGGTGGCCCGGAGGGGTTCTGTGCTTCACGCACGCCTGGTTACTCCTGAGAATGGAGGCAGGGAGGCCTGGGCTCTGAGGGTGGATGGACAGCGCTGAGGGACGGGGCCTGGAGCAGGGGCAGCGCTGCCCGGCCCGCCGCCCCTGGCAACCGGTGATGGAGCCCTGTCCTCAGGGACGTCCACCCCGCCCTCCCGCCCGAGCATACCATCGTCTTCCTTGTGCGCATGCTCCCCGAGACACCCCGAGAAGCCTTCGCTCTGTGGCAGATGACCACGGAGGACTTCCGGCCCCTCCTTGGGGTGCTGCTGGATGGTGACTGTCCCCCTGCCCTTGGGAGGGGGTGGGACCCTACGTTGCCTCTCTCGACTCCAAGGCTGGTGGTCTGGGGAGATGGCCTTGCCCGGCTTGCCCGGCTAGGGCGTGGTGCCCATCCTCAGGGAGACACAGGCGGGGTCTGGGGTCCCCATTAAGGGCTGCCCCATCCTGCGGACCCTGCCCTCTGCCTTCTGCGCCGTGCTCACCTGCTCCCCCTCCCCCCACAGCTGGCAGGAAGTCGCTGACCTACTTCAACCACGCTGCCGGGTCCCCCACGCAGGCCACCTTCGACCTGCCAGAGGCAAAGAAGATTTTCTTTGGAAGCTTCCACAAGGTTCTGAAACTACTGGCTTGCCACTCAGAACCCAACTGGCCAGCCTCCCTTATAGGCAGCTGCCTGCCCCAGAGCTCTAGAATGTTCTCTGCCTCAGGGGCTGGTCAGTCCGGGGACTCCGACCCTCACACCTCTGTCTTCAAAGTTAACACTGGCAGTACCAGACTGTCCTCGGGGCCTTGCCCTTGCTAGGCAGGTGCTCTACCGCTTAGCTACACCCCCGTCCGTCTGCATTGGTTGTGAGGCAGGGTCTCACTCCATGCCTTTGCTGGTGCAGCCTTCGATCCTGCCACCTGGCTGCCCGGTGTGCTGGTGTGGCAGGTGTGTACCACCGTGCTGGGCGTTGGCCGATAAGGAGTCTCCCAGAGGCTAATGTCTGAGTTAGCCTTGAACTGGCGTCCTCCGGTCCCCACCTTCCAAGTTGCCTTGTCTCCATCTGGATCAAGGGGCTCTGCGGCCCATGGCCTTGTCTTATGGAGGCACCTTGGGCTTCCAGGGATGGCTTCTGGGGCCTCACGGATCTGGGCGGGGTCAGGAGACTGCCCAAGTCCCAATGGGGAATACCTCCTTCGCATGGCCCGGCCATGGTCTGGGCAGGACCTCCCGTGGCGTCTCTGTGCAGGTGCACGTGGCTGTGGGCCCCTCCAAGGTCAGACTGTACGTGGACTGCCGCAAGGTGGCGGAGAGGCCCATCGGGGGGGCGGGCAGCCCCCCTGCCACTGGCCTCGTCACGCTGGGGAGGCTGGCCAAGGCCAGGGGGCCCGAGGACAGCTCAGCCACGGTGAGTCCCGGGGCCGGGGGAGGGCAGGGGGTGGGCAGGGGACCCCAGGACAGCTCAGCCACGGTGAGTCCTGGGGCCGGGGGAGGGCAGGGGACCCCAGGACAGCTCAGCCACGGTGAGTCCCGGGGCCGGGGGAGGGCAGGGGGAGGGCAGGGGG
>NW_012267345.1:1797431-1800605 GCF_000151885.1 Dipodomys ordii
GGGGCCGGGGGAGGGCAGGGGGTGGGCAGGGGACTCCACGACAGCTCGGCCCGGGTCAGTGGGGGGGCCGGGGGAGGGCAGGGGACCCCAGGACAGCTTGGCCACAGTGAGTCCCGGGGCCGGGGGAGGGCAGGGGGTGGGCAGGGGGAGGGCAGGGGGTGGGCAGGGGCCCGAGGACAGCTCGGCACGGTGAGTCCTGTGGCCGGGGGTCATTTCTGAGCTATTTGTGGTGCCTGCGTCCAGCTGACCCCTCCCCCCCAGTTCCAGCTCCAGATGCTGCAGCTCCTGTGTGGGGACACCTGGGCTGCCCAGGACAGGTGCTGCGAGCTCCCAGGCTCGGTAGGTGGTGGCAAAGCCCTGGCGCTCGAGGCCCTTGGGGATTGTGCGGGTTGGTGTCTGTGTGACCTCTGACCCTGAGGTCAGACAGAGCCAGGCAGAGTCCACAGCAGGAGTGCCTTCCTTCCAGAGGGGCGGAGAGGTATGCCCGGCCTTCCCTTCTACCTGCGCCCACTCCCCAGAGACCCCTGGACCCCCAGGGCCCCAAGGTCCCCCGGTAAGTCCAGCAGCTTCTTCCTGAATGGTCGGGGTCTTCTCTGTCACTGAGGAATAGAGTGCCCCCCTCCCCCCCTAACCGGCAGGAGCCCAGACCTCCAGCACCCTCCCCAGACCTGCTGCACCGAGGGCCAGCTTCACCAATGGCTTCCGAGGTATCCAACCAACCAGGAGACCAGCCTGGCTGGGCCTCTCCTGCCCTGTGTGGGCCTCCGCCCGCCACAGGCAGGCGCTGCCCTCTCTGGCACGGAATCCGACCCTTCTCGTGCATCCCTGCCAGGCGGGGCCGCAGGCTCCGCTGGCCTCAGCGCTGTGCAGGGGCCGAGGCCAGGCTGGGATGGGACGGATGGGAGGCAAAGCACACAGGGGGCTCTGTCCTGGATACCGCGGGGCTGGAGGCTCTGTCCACCTGCAGGCTCTCACCTGGCAGGCATCCTCGTTGATGAAGCCTGGTCCCTCCCACAGCCCCGGGCCGGGTGTCTGGAGCCAGCTCCCCCCACCCCCCTGAACTCTCCCCTGAGCTGTGCCGAACGCCATGGCCAACTTCCCCCACCCTGCTTCCCCCTGAGCTGAGCCAAATGCCATGGCTGACTCCCCCTGCCCCCCCGGCTTCCCCCTGAGCTGAGCCAAATGCCATGGCTGACTCCCCCTGCCCCCAGCTTCCCCCTGAGCTTAGAGGCTCACAGACGCACACAGGCCCAGGATCTGAACCTCATCTACCCAAATCCAGGCATGGGGCAGGGATGTAGCTCAGTGGCAAAGCGCTTGCCTAGCAAGCGCAACATCCTGGGTTCGATCCCCAGTACCAAAAAAGAAAAGACAAAAAAAATACAGTTAAAAAAAAAACCTGACCAAATCCAGGCATGCCTAGGACTGAAGGATGGATGGCCAGGACGTCTGGCCCTTGGCACCCCACTCTCCGCCCCTTAGCCATGGGGTGCAGGGCTGGGTGGGGTGTGGTGCTCATCTGTCTTGCTCTGTAGGGCCTCCCCGGGAAGACGGGCATCCCAGGAGAGCCAGGGGTCCCAGGGCCCAAGGTAAGTCTGTAGGTGGGAGCACTGTGTGGGGCACAGGAGGGCAGCCCTGCTCCCTTCCCCAGGGCAAGAGGACCGGCCTCACCACAGACAGCACCCCATGCCGGGTGCTTAGTGCAAGGTCCTCCTCCCCACACGTACCTAAGAAAACAGGCTTGAGAGGGAGGCCTGCCAGGGGACTCCACCCTGCCTGGCTCTGGGGCCGCCTCGCGGGCCCCTCCACAGGCAGCTCCAGGACCTGTGTATGGGGACACTAAGTCCCAAAGTAGCTCTGCCCACAGGGAGCCCCAAGCAAGGGCCACCTGCAGGGTCTAGGGGTGAAGGGGGTGGGGGCAGAGGTTACACAGTGGGCTGTGAATATGCAGAGTTACAGGCCTGCTCTGTGGAGGTGTGTGCTCTGTGCAGGTGTGTGCTCTGTGCAGGTGTGTGCTCTGTGGAGGTGTGTGTTCTGTGGAGGTGTGTGCTCTGGAGGTGTGTGTTCTGTGCAGGTGTGTGCTCTGTGCAGGTGTGTGTTCTGTGTAGGTGTGTGTTCTGTGCAGGTGTGTGCTCTGTGCAGGTGTGTGCTCTGTGCAGGTGTGTGCTCTGTGCAGGTGTGTGCTCTGTGCAGGTGTGTGCTCTGTGGAGGTGTGTGCTCCGTGCAGATGTGTGCTCCGTGGAGGTTTGTGCTCTGTGGAGGTGTGTGCTCTGTGCAGGTGTGTGCTCTGTGCAGGTGTGTATTCTGTGCAGGTGTGTGCTCTGTGGAGGTGTGTGCTCTGTGCAGGTGTGTGTTCTGTGGAGGTGTGTGCTCTGTGCAGGTGTGTGGCCTGTGCAGGTGTGTGCTCTGTGCAGGTGTGTGCTCTGTGCAGGTGTGTGCTCTGTGCAGGTGTGTGCTCTGTGCAGGTGTGTGCTCTGTGGAGGTGTGTGCTCTGTGCAGGTGTGTGCTCTGTGCAGGTGTGTGCTCTGTGGAGGTGTGTGCTCTGTGGAGGTGTGTGCTCTGTGCGGGTGTGTGTTCTGTGAAGGTGTGTGCTCTGTGGGGGTGTGTACTCTGTGCAGGTGTGTGTTCTGTGCAGGTGTGTGCTCTGTGGAGGTCTGTGCTCTGTGGGGGGGTGTGTTCTGTGCAGGTGTGTGCTCTGTGGAGGTCTGTGCTCTGTGGGGGTGTGTGCTCTGTGCAGGTGTGTGCTCTGTGGAGGTGTGTGCTCTGTGGGGGTGTGTGCTCTGTGGAGGTGTGTGCTCTGTGCAGGTGTGTGTTCTGTGGAGGTGTGTGTTCTGTGGAGGTGTGTGCTCTGTGGAGGTGTGTGCTCTGTGCAGGTGTGTGCTCTGTGCAGGTGTGTGCTCTGGAGGTGTGTGTTCTGGGCAGGTGTGTGCTCTGTGCAGGTGTGTGCTCTGTGCAGGTGTGTGCTCTCTGCAGGTGTGTGTTCTGTGCAGGTGTGTGCTCTGTTCAGGTGTGGGCTCTGTGGAGGTGTGTGTTCTGTACAGGTGTGTGCTCTGTGCAGGTGTGTGTTCTGTGCAGGTGTGTGCTCTGTGTAGGTGTGTGCTCTGGGGAGGTGTGTGCTCTGTGGAGGTGTGTGCTCTGTGCAGGTGTGTGCTCTGTGCAGGTGTGTGCTCTGTG
>NW_012267345.1:1803967-1827841 GCF_000151885.1 Dipodomys ordii
GGTGTGTGCTCTGTGGAGGTGTGTGCTCTGTTCAGGTGTGTGCTCTGTGCAGGTCTGTGCTCTGTGCAGGTGTGTGCTCTGTGCAGGTGTGTGTTCTGTGTAGGTGTGTGCTCTGTGGAGGTGTGTGCTCTGTGCAGGTGTGTGTTCTGTGCAGGTGTGTGCTTTGTGCAGGTGTGTGCTCTGTGCAGGTGTGTGTTCTGTGTAGGTGTGTGCTCTGTGGAGGTGTGTGTTCTGTACAGGTGTGTGTTCTGTGCAGGTGTGTGCTCTTTGGAGGTGTGTGCTCTGTGCACGTGTGTGCTCTGTGCAGGTGTGTGCTCTGTGCAGGTGTGTGCTCTGTGCAGGTGTGTGTTCTCTGGAGGTTTCTTCTCTGTGGAGGTGTGTGCTCTGTGGAGGTGTGTGCTCTGTGCAGGTGTGTGCTCTGTGCAGGTGTGTGCTCCGTGGAGGTGTGTGCTCTGTGCAGGTGTGTGTTCTGTGGAGGTGTGTGCTCTGTGCAGGTGTGTGTTCTGTGCAGGTGTGTGCTCTGTCCAGGTGTGTGCTCTGTGGAGGTGTGTGTTCTGTGCAGGTGTGTGCTCTGTGCAGGTGTGTGCTCTGTGGAGGTGTGTGCTCTCTGCAGGTGTGTGCTCTCTGGAGGTTTCTTCTCTGTGGAGGTGTGTGCTCGGTGGAGGTGTCAGCTCTCTGTAGGTGCAGACTGTGTCTGTGGAAACAGTGAGGAATCGGTGTTCTCTGGTGACAGTTTCCCTTGCCAGCCTGGAAGATGCCTTTATTCCTGGTTCTAGAAATGATTAGGCAGTGATGCTGCATGCACAGGGTACAGATGCAGGTGTCTCCTTCCCATAATCCTAGGTACTTAGGAGACAGAGATCCAAAGAATTGTAGTGTGAGGTCAACCTAGGAAGAAAAGATTTTGAGTCCATGTCAGTTGATGGCTCTGCATCGTGATGGATTTGTCATCTCAGCCACTGAAGGAGCATGCATGGGACGCTGTGCTTCAGGCCCGCCTGGGCACAGGGGAGGGCCCAGTCCTAAAATGAACAAAACGGGCTATCAGGGTGGCTCAAGTGGTCGAGCACCTGAGCTCATTCCCCAGTGGGCCACACTGCCCCCCCCCAGCCAGTCCACGGGGAAGGAGGAGGTCTGGGGAGCTGTCCTGTGTCCCCACCCCCATCCATGTTGTTGCTGTCTTCTGTGGCTTTGGGGCTTCATGACCAACTCCAAAAGCTATTCCTTAGTCTGAGCGTAGAACATGTCTATCCAGAAACTTCTAGAAGGAATTTCCTAGGCCTGGTTTGAGGGGGATGGGAGCCAACTGCAGCCTCTGCAGACCCCGCCTGCAGCAGCTCCCTTCAGAGCAGCAGCCCGCCCCAGCACGCGCCCTCCATCCACCCGGCTGCCTGCCCCGCGCTCCATGTTCCTCTCACCTATCCTCCACGCGCAGCTTCCCGCACACGCACGCACACGCACACACGGAGTCATCACCACAGCCCTCCACCCGCAGCTACACACACACACACACACGCACGCACACGCACACACAGAGTCATCACCACAGCCCTCCACCCGCAGCTTCCCACGTGCACACACACACACACGCACACACACACAGAGTCATCACCACAGCCCTCCACCTGCAGCTTCCCCCCCGCACACACACACGCACACACACATGCACACGCACATGCACACACACACAGAGTCATCACCACAGCCCTCCACCCGCAGCTTCCCGCGTGCACACACACGTGCACACACACGTGCACACACACGCACACACACACACGCACACACACAGTTATCACCACAGCCCTCCTCCCGCAGCTTCCCCCCCACGCACGCACACACACACACACCACATACACACAGAGTCATCATCACAGCCCTCCACCCGCAGCTTCCCGCGTGCACACACACACGCACGCACACACGCACACGCACACACGCACACACACACAGTCATCACCACAGCCCTCCACCCGCAGCTTCCCCCCCACACGCACACACACACACACACCACACGCACACACACACGCACACACGCACACACACAGAGTCATCACCACAGCCCTCCACCCACAGCTTCCCGCGTGCACACATGCATGAACACACGCACACGCACATGCACACGCACACACACAGAGTCATCACCACAGCCCTCCACCCGCAGCTTCCTGCGTGCACACACACACACATGCACACACACACACAGAGTCATCACCACAGCCCTCCACCCGCAGCTTCCTGCACACACGCACACACGCACACACACACATGCACGCACACACACACACAGAGTCATCACCACAGCCCTCCACCCGCAGCTTCCCGCACACATGCACACACACACACATGCACGCACACATGCACACACACACACCCACACACAGAGTCATCACCACAGCCCTCCACCCACAGCTTCCCGCACACACGCACACACACACACGCACGCACACACACACACACACACACACACACAGAGTCATCACCACAGCCCTCCACCCGCAGCTTCCCACACACAAGTTCCTAACCCCCGGTGGGCGCTGCCTGGAGGAAGCCCCATCCGTCTGCTGGACACGGTGCTGTTCTGGTCATCCTCCCCAGCCTCGCGGGGCAGCCCCGCGTGCGTGGCCGTGCCGTGGCTTCGGGCCCTGCGGGCCTCTCCGATGTCTGTGTGGAGGACGTGGGGTGTGTGACCGGTGGGGCATCGCGGCTGGGCGCAGGGGACATGCCTTCTCAGTCCTCCTCTCCTCGGCCTGTTTCCAGGGAGAGCCAGGGCCACCCGGGCAGATAGGGCCAGAGGGCCCTGGAGGTCAGCAGGGGTCACCAGGGACCCGGGGCCGTGCCATCCAGGGGCCCATGGTAGGTGCTCCCCTCCCCCACCCTTCTCCTTCCCCTCCCTTTCCCCCGCTGCCCAATCTACCTTTCCCTCCAGGGTCCGCCAGGGGTCAAAGGAGAAAAGGGGGACCACGGACTCGCGGGCACGCAGGTACCTTGCGCAGGGCTCTGGCGGGGCACAGGTCGGACTCCTCTGGTATGACCTTGGCCACTGCCCCGTGCTTCTGTTCCCTCCAGGGCCACCCTGGCCAGCCAGGCACCCCTGGGAGAGCCGGCCTCCAAGGGCCCAAGGTACGGGCTCGCACCCAAAGGCACTGAGTGACAAGGAGAGCTGACCTGGGGGCAGCGAGGGACAGAGGCTTGGCGTCAGGCTAGGAGGAGGCTGTGGACAGAGACTGTGGAGTCAGGAGGAGGGGAGGCCGTGGATGGAGGCTGTGGGAATCGGGAGGAGGGGAGGCCGTGGACGGAGGCTGTGGGAATCAGGAGGAGGGGAAGGGAGGCCGTGGACGGAGGCTGTAGGAATGGGGGAAGGGGAGGCCGTGGACGGAGGCTGTGGAAGTTGGGAGGAGGGAAGCCGTGGCCTGGTGGTGTGGTACTGTGCATCTGGGACAAGCACTGTGCTGTCCTGGGGCTTTTGGGGATGGGCAGCGGCTTAGAGGGAACAAGTGGGTGCCCACTCCACCTTCTGGGGTGGTCGCCTGCATCCATCACGGGGTGAGGCCCTGTGTGGGACTCTGGTGAGTTTGCCCTTCCTCTGCCCATCAGGGAATGAGAGGACTGGAGGGACCGGCCGGCCTGCCTGGATCCCCCGGCCCCAGGGTAGGACCCCCCCCCGGCAGGTGGGAATCTGGGAAGATGGGACCGGTGGTGGCCTGAGGAGTGCGGCTTCCACCGCGCCTTCTGCAGGGCTCCATCTGCCCGGAGCTCAGCGCCCGTGCCGGGCGCTCATTCCTGGAGCCCCACACAGCCCCCTCGCACCTGTACCCCGACTCCACAGGGCAGAGCACGGGGTCCTGGCTGGCCAGGAGGGGGCAGGTGTGCTGGGTTAGCTGCCCCTGGGCTTCCCGGGGTCTTTGCTTTGGGCTCAGTACCAGGGGACCCCAGGGTAGGGTCTCGGGCAGCTGAGGGGGTGCTGGGCCCTGCCGGTCAGCCAAGCACAGCCTGGCTCTTCAGTGCAGAAGTGCCGCGGGCCACTGGGGAATGGGGGTCAGCCCTGGGCCCTGAGAGGGGCGGGGTCAGCCCTGGGCCCTGAGAGGGGCGGGGTCAGCCCTGGGCCCAGAGAGGGGCGGGGTCAGCCCTGGGCCCAGAGAGGGGCGGGGTCAGCCCTGGGCCCAGAGAGGGGCGGGGTCAGCCCTGGGCCCTGAGAGGGGCGGGGTCAGCCCTGGGCCCAGAGAGGGGCGGGGTCAGCCCTGGGCCCAGAGAGGGGCGGGGTCAGCCCTGGGCCCAGAGAGGGGCGGGGTCAGCCCTGGGCCCTGAGAGGGGCGGGGGCTGGGGCAGGCTCAGGTGCCTGGCTTTGCTGACCAGGGCAGGGGCGCTGGATGTTCAGGTCCAGACTGGAGGGTCACCTCCCTCAAGGCTCACATGGAGCCCCAACTTCTCCATCCCTGCAGGGGCTCCAGGGCCTGGCAGGGAGCAGGGGCTCCAATGGGGAGCGAGGGCCCCCAGGGGCCGTGGGACCCACGGTAAGTGGCCTCCTGCCCAGCCAGAGGGCGTGCAGGCTCAGGGCTCCCTTCCTGAGGCCCGGCCTGCCCTGTGCCCTCCAGGCTGGGGGCAGAGCAGGGGAAAGCCACATCCTGGGCTCTGCACCCTGGCAGGCATCTTGGCTGTGGCACGGTGGGGCTCTAGTGGCTCAGTGGGGGAAGGGACTGAAGAAGGCAGAGGTGGCGGTGTCCGACTCAGGCCTGGCTCTGGTGGGCTGGGGGAGAGGGGAGGGAGCGAGCAGACACTCCCCAGGCGGAGACCCCGAGGTTCCAATGTTCACCTGCCGCAAAGCCCCCCCCACCCCCGTGGGGACGCTGTTCTGCCGAAAGCCGGCCCCACCCAGGCTGCTCCCCATGGGGCCACCATTGGGCCCCCAGTGGCCTCTGCTCCTGGGGCCTTGGCTCTGCCTGGCCTGGGCCGGGATCCCAGGCTGCATGGGGGTCCTAGCCTGCGGCACCTGCGCTGCTGACCGTTTTCTGCATTGCCTCCTGCCGCAGGGGCTGCCGGGGCCCAAAGGGGAACGCGGAGAGAAGGTGGGTGTGGCTGAGAAGCGGGGTGCTGGGCTCCGGGCGGGCCGCCGGGGTGCCCCAGGTCCCTGGCCACGGATCTCAGAGCCATGGCTTCCTTTCAGGGAGAGCCACAGTCACTCACGGCTATCTTCCAGCTGGTGAGCCAGGCCTGCGAGTCGGCCATTCAGAGTGAGTGAGGCGGGCTGTCCGTCTGCGTCCTGGGCGCGAGTCTGGGCTGGCTGACGCCCGCTGACGCCCGCCGAACCCACCCTCTCCCAGTGCATGTGCGGAGGCTCAACTCCTTCCTCCACGAGAACGCCAGGCCCCCAATGCCCATCCTGGCGGGGACCGCGGAGCCCGGCGGGCCTGGACCAACGTCCACAGACAGGAGCCGCGAGGATCAAGGTGCCAGGCGCCCACCAGGGTGGGGAGTGGGGAGCCCTGCTTCCTGTCGGGAGTCAGCTGAAGCCCCCCCGAAGTTGTCGTCAGGGGACTGGGCAGCCTGGGTGCCCGTGGTGCCCACAGAGCCTGTGCCCCGGCCTGGAGCCGGTGATGGGAGCGCATGGGGCTCAGAACCCAATGAGCTGCTGCCCTAAGCTTTCAGCTCTCTGAGGGCTGGACCTGCTGTCCGCCCCAGCACCCCGGCCCCCAGAGCCCCAGCCAGACCAGAGGGGCAGGGGAAGCAGTGCCCCCCCTCTCCCCCATCCTCTCAGGTGAGCCGGCAGCCATTGGTCAGACGGGCAGCCCCGGGCTGGGGGGGAGCCAGCCTCCAGCCCCCCTCGGATGAACCGGTGAGTTCTGGTCACTGCGTCTTCCAGGAACATGTCCCAGAAGGAGGAGCAGCTGGGCAGGACATGCCCAGAGGGGACAGAAAACTACGGGATTGTACAGGGTAGGGGAATCGAGAGCAAGGCCAGCATCATCAAGGTGCAGCCGGGCCTCTGTGCAGGCTCTGGAGGGATCCAGGCCTCTGTGCCAGGCTCTGGAGGGATCCGGGCCTCTGTGCCAGGCTCTGGAGGGATCCGGGCCTCTGTGCCAGGCTCTGGAGGGATCCAGGCCTCTGTGCCAGGCTCTGGAGGGATCCGGGCCTCTGTGCCAGGCTCTGGGGGAAGCTAGGCCTCTGCCAGGTCTTGGAGCTGGTGTCCAGGTGTTCCAAGGGTCACCTTCTCTCCTTCCAGGTGTTCGCGGTACTACCCTGGCTAGCCCTGTGCTTCATCCTGGGCTTGGACAGACACGGAGCGTGGAGACCTGGGAAGGAGTAGACGGGAGGAGGGAAGCCGGGGTCTTTGTAGCCCTCTGAGTTCACATAAATGCCACTGCAGAAACGCTGCCGGGCCTGTCCCGGGAAGGGGCCTTGCTCTGCGCCTCCACCGCTCCCGGCAGGGTTCTCCACTCCTTCCTCCCTCCTGCCTCAAGACAGTGAAGCGCTGGCCCTCCCACCACCCACGGTGCCCACGGTGCCCCCCACTCCCAGACAGTGAGGGCCTGGCCTGGACCGGGTCCACAGGGCGCGTGTCAGGACACAGCATCACCGGGGGAGAGGCTGGGGCAGGGCGCATGTCAGGGACGCACAGAGTCCTGGGTGGGGGTCAGGACAGAGGGCACTGCAGGGTCCTAGCCCCGCTGTGGATGCCCACCTCTGTCCCCACCCCAGACCAGATCCTAACGTCTACCACGCGCCACCCAGCCTCGGCTGGCCTCCTGGTGGGGAGTGGCTTGCGCCGGGGGCACGGCGGGCACACTGCTGGTGCGAGCACCCAGGGGGCTGCGTGGCAGAGCCTGGCAGGCCGAGGAGGCGCCACCGCGTTGTGGAGCCAAGCAGGGGAGGGCTGGACGTCACGCCACATGGCTCACGAAGCTTCGCCGGCCGCTGCTCACTCACGAGCACACGCAGGAGGAGGAGGGGCGCCGGCGAGAACCCCTGCAGGCATGCCAGAGCAGCCCTGTAGCGGCCCAGGCACGGGTCACGGGCCAGTCCTAGCTGGGGAGCAGGGTAATTTGGGGTGCTGTGGGCCTGGCCATTCCCTGGGACAGGAAGGGGGAGCGAGCATTGGTGTGGACTCGCACTCAGGGAGGGAGGAAGCTGGTCACACCACGACGGCAGAACAAGCTGCAGATAAGCCAGGCCTGAAGGTCAGGAGAGCAGGTCACGGGCAGATGAGGTCCAGCAGGGTCAGGAGTGGAGGTCACGGGCAGGTGAGGCCCAGTAGGGTCAGGAGTGGAGGTCACGGGCAGGTGAGGTCCAGCAGGGTCAGGAGTGGAGGTCACGGGCAGGTGAGGTCCAGCAGGGTCAGGAATGGAGGCCACAGGCAGGTGAGGTCCAGCAGTGTCAGGAGTGGAGGTCACGGGCAGGTGAGGCCCAGCAGGGTCAGGAGTGGAGGTCACGGGCAGGTGAGGTCCAGCAGGGTCAGGAGTGGAGGTCACGGGCAGGTGAGGTCCAGCAGGGTCAGGAGTGCAGGTCACGGGCAGGTGAGGCCCAGGGTCAGGAGTGGAGGTCATGGGCAGGTGAGGTCCAGCAGGGTCAGGAGTGGAGGTCACGGGCAGGTGAGGTCCAGCAGGGTCAGGAGTGCAGGTCACGGGCAGGTGAGGTCCAGCAGAGTCTGGAGTGGAGGTCACGGGCAGGTGAATGCTTATCCTGGTGAATCCCCGCTCCTGACTCAGTGGACTTGGACCCATGGATTCCCTGGAACCCCCATGGTCCTGAGAAGATGGTGCGGCCCCTTTTCCTGCCCCTCAGAGACCAGTCTTGGAGGATCTGGCATGGAGGCAGCATACCAAGAGCCTGCCAGGCTGTGGTGAGCACTCCAGAAACACCCCGCCCCACACATGTGTGCACTTGTGAACAAGCATGTCCACACTCAACACGGTGCGTGTCTGCGTGAGTGCGTGGACATGTGTCTTGTGCCTTTGTCTGCGTGTAACATGTGTGCCTCGGCGTGTGCATCTACACCAGCCCATCTGTAAACCTGACCTTTATGGAGGTAGATGTTGACAAAATGAACGTGGAGAGAACACTAGGACTCACTCCACACTCACCAGCTGCTCAGGCCCACCTGAGCCGCGGGACAGGAACCTGCCATGTCTCCCTGGGAGCATTTCATTCATTCAGTTTCTCAATCTTCATTAAAAGGTAAGACAAGCTGTGTTCGCTCTCAGCTATGATCACGTAATCCTAGACCCGAAATGGGCCCACAAGCCTCACCAGCCCTCCACAGGCCGTGTGGGGCCCGCCGGGGAAAGGGTCGGTGGTGTGGCCCAACAGTGAAACACCCCAGTGTCTGAATCCACAAATGACCATTGGAAGACACAGGAGCCCCTGGACTGCGGTCGTGCAAATCTGAACACTCGGCCCTTGGAGGCAGAGACAGGAGGACTGCGCGCTCAGGACCAGCCTGGCCGAGTGTGTGAGGCCCACTCCCGAGACAAACACTCAAAATCAAGTCACTTGAGTGTAAACACTTCCAAAAGCATAGAGACACAGATCCTCAGGGCGGGCAGATTTCTTAAGCAGTGTACAGGAAAGGAAAAACTATGATACTTCATCAAAATTAAAAGCCTTTCTTCAAAAGACAGTATTAAGAGCAGGAGAGGACCGAGCCGAGAGACAAGAAACTCCTGCATCTGCCAAGGGCCTGTGTGGGGTAGCAACCCAAACCTACGAAAGCACACGACTTGCAGCCATGACCAGAAGACACTGAGAAGCCAGCATGGAAGGCCTCCAGGGCAACAGCATGCAAGCGGCCGGGCAGCAGGCGGGGAGGGCACAGGGAGGCCGAGGGCACAGGGACGGCTGACACTACATGCCCTGGGTGGCCGGGTGCTGGGCGAAGCGGCAGTGCCAACGAGGGAACAGAGGCCAGTGTCACGCAGCCGGTGAGCCTGCTAAGGATGGCCTGCACCAGCCGAGAGCAGCGGCGCCCTGTGCAGCAGCTCCACGTGGGAATAACCACGTCCAGCCCTGAGCACGTGCTGGATAAAGACCCCAGGAGATTCTACCAGGAGAAGCCACGAAGTCCACGGTGAGAGAATCAGGCCAGGGCCCCACAGCTCAGTTCCGTGCTGATGGGACACCGCAGTCTCAGGCAGACACGAGGCTCAAGCAGCAGGGCTGGAGGGAGGGTGGTTCACGCCCAGCCAGAGGAGAGCCAGGGAGGCCTCGGGGCCTGGGGCGGGCTCAAAGCCAGAGAGAGAGGCGAGGATGTGGTGGTGCCAAGCCGGTCATAAAGCTTGAAAGCAGGGCTGGAAGGCGACTCAGTGGTAGCATGCAGGAAGCCCTGGGTTCCATTCCTCAGCACCACATACACAGAAAAAGCCTGAAGTGGCGCTGTGGCTCAAGTGATAGAGTGCTAGCCTTGAGCAAAAGAAGATCAGGGACAGCGCCCAGGCCCAGAGTTCAAACCTCAGGACTGGTAAGAAAAAAAAACTCCAGAGCACACAGGGCTGAGCGAGGGGGAAGGAGCAAGGGGGCGGAGCGAGGTGCGGGGCAAGGGGCGGAGCGAGGGGAAGGAGCAAAGGGGCGGTGCGAGGGGCGGAGCGAGGGGCGGAGCGAGCGGCGGGGAGAGGGGAAGGAGCAAAGGGGTGGAGCGAGGGGCGGAGCGAGGGGCGGAGCGAGCGGCGGGGAGAGGGGAAGGAGCAAAGGGGTGGAGCGAGGGGGTGGAGTGAGGGGCGGAGCGAGGGGCGGAGCCAGGGGAAGGAGCAAAGGGGCTGAGCGAGGGGCTGAGCGAGGGGCGGGGCAAGGGGCGGCAAAGGGGCTGAGCGAGGGGCTGAGCGAGGGGCGGGGCAAGGGGCGGAGCGAGGGGAAGGAGCAAAGGGGCGGAGCAGGGGCGGAGCGAGGGGGTGGAGCGAGGGGCGGAGCGAGGGGCGGGGAGAGGGGAAGGAGCGAGGGGCGGAGCGAGGGGCGGAGCGAGGGGCGGAGTGAGGGGCGGGGAGAGGGGAAGGAGCGAGGGGCGGAGCGAGGGGCGGGGCGAGGGGCGGGGAGAGGGACCGGGAGAGGGGAAGGAGCAAAGGGACGGAGCGAGGGGCGGAGCGAGGGGCGGAGCGAGGGGCTGAGCCAGGGGGAAGGAGCAAAGGGACGGAGCGAGGGGCGGAGCGAGGGGCGGAGCGAGGGGCTGAGCCAGGGGGAAGGAGCAAAGGGGCGGAGCGAGGGGGCAGAGTGAGGGGCGGGGCGAGGGGTGGAGCTCCACCACTCTGGGACAGCAGCTCTGCCCTCTCCGGACTCCGCAGGAAACACAGAAAACCCACAAGGGCAGGGAAGACCCAAGCACCGTGGATGCTCAACGGCACCTGGCCAGCATTTCTAGAACATTTCTTGGAACAATAGAAAACATCATGTTCTTTCCCGGTACGTGAGGAATGGTGGCCAAGAGCAACCGTGGGGCCTCCAAACGTGGCAGGCTCAGAAGAGCTAGGTCAACAGGAGAGTTCTCCAACTACCAAGAACTCAGTCGGAAGAGGAAACTTGACAAAGGACAATGGGCATCTTCACGGAGAGACACCAGCCATGGAAACCTCACGGCAATTAGGTGAGTGCAATTCAGGCTGAGGTGAGAGAACCAATCCCCTAGGCTGGCAAAGCCCCTAGGAATCCTTGGTCTGGTCCGAGCACGGGGCCTGGTGCTGAGAATCGCTCGTCAGCAGCGAATGAGCCCCAGCTGCTCACCCAGCCACTTGTCCTGCTCTGCGTCCGCCAGGAAAATACGTTCCTCAAGACGAATTCGCGGCCGCATGGCCCCTAAGCCTCAATTAGAATCGACAGGAGCATCACTCCCCAGTATGCCAGGCTACAGGTAAACCATCGCCATGCGCAAATGCACACACGGCCACACGGAAGCACACATGGCCACACGGAAGCACACACATGGCCACACAGAATCACACACATGGCCACACGGAAGCACACACGGCCACACAGAATCACACACATGGCCACACAGAATCACACACATGGCCACACGGAAGCACACACGGCCACACAGAATCACACACATGGCCACACAGAATCACACACATGGCCACACAGAATCACACACATGGCCACATGGAAGCACACACGGCCACACAAAGCACACGCATGGACATACAGAATCACACACATGGCCACACGGAATCACACACATAGCCACATGGAAGCACACACGGCCACACGAAGCACACGCATGGACATACAGAATCACACACATGGCCACACGGAAGCACACGGCCACATGGAAGCACACACATGGCCACACGGAAGCACATGGCCACACAGAAGCACACACACGGCCACATGGAAGCACACACATGGCCACACGGAAGCACATGGCCACATGGAATCACACACATGGCCACACGGAATCACAGACATGGCCACACAGAAGCACACACGGCCACACGGAAGCACACACATGGCCACACGGAAGCACACACATGCACAGAAGTGCGCGTGAACTGCTGCAGCAGCAGGCGATGCCCAAGTCTGTAGGGAGGGCACCCCATGATGGAACCCAAGCCCCGCTCGCTGACGGGCCAGCTCTGAGAGAGGCGGCCTCTGGGGTGGGGCCCTGGGCAGGGCCACACGCTGAGGTCGGAGGTGCAGCCAGGCCTCAGCTCTTGAGAGGCAGACCCAGGGCGGGAAATGTCAGCCGGGATTAGGGAAATGGGGGCTCCTCTCCACAGACCGGGGGGTGCGAAGGGCACAGGCACAGAAAGCGTTTTTTGCCTTATCTTCGAAATCCCAACACAAACACACTCTGCCGGGTATTAGGTCCTAAGCAGCGTGCTCTCTGCTGTGGTCAAGAAATTAATTTTGGGGGTTACAGCTGACATTTTTCTAGCCGGAACTAGAAGAGACTAGAATAAGAATAAAGCAAGTCAGAGCACAGATTCCCCAGTTGTGTGCAGGCTGTGGACGAATCCGAGGTGCCAGCAGACGCGCCCAGGGAAGCCCAGGCAGTCAGAGTCCCCGTGGCAGCTCGGGGGCCCACATGGCCATGTGCCCGCAGAACCTGCCTTGCACGTGTGGTGTCAGCTTGTGACTCCGTGGCCTGTCCGGGACGAGGGCGCTGGACTTCCTGTGGGGAGAGCGCCGTGCCCAAGCGCCGTGGGCGGTGCCAAGCCGGGACTCGCCCCTCACGGAAGGACGGCTGGGCTCTGCACTGCTCAGAGGCCAGCAGCACCTCCTCCGGGGAGGCCTCCGGTGGGGGCGCGGCCTGCCCGAAGGTGGGAGGCGCAGGAGGGCTGCAGCCACAGCCTCACACAGGGCTCCTTGGCAGGTGGTGAGCCACCGGTCTACAGAGGTGGCCAAGCCCTGGGGTGATCCAGGGCAGGAAAATACCGGCCCGGTGTGAGCTGGCAAGGAGGCGGGCACAGGCCTAGATTGCCCGCTGGCCTTGACGATGAGCGTGAGCCAGCCAGGCGCCCGGAGGCAGCCCGCCCTGGGGCACCGGCCTTGAGCCTGAAAGGCCCTGCAAGAGGACAAGACTGGATCACTGCATACAGATAACAACGCAACACAGGAGACACAGCACGTGCGCACACAGACCCGCACCTGACCCGCACCTGAAAACCATTACAGGAGGGGAACGAGCACACCGAGACTCGGTTTATTCTGACAGAACACAGCTCAGCAACAGAAAGCGGGAAGCACACACAGCAACGCACCGGCACACACAGCACTGCCATGAGCCCGGACACGACCACCGCAGTGAGTTACCAGACGCCAAGGCTCACGCACCGGACCCTGGAGGCGTGGTCTCCAGGTCACATGATGCCGAGGCCCACAGGGGGGGATGGGACGGGGGGAGGGGCTGGGGCTGTCCCACGCCTCACGTCACACCAGGCGTGTGTGCCACAATCAACCTTCAGGCGAAGATGGGGGCTGCCACCCAGGGCTTGGGGCATGGCTGCCTGTCCTCTCTCTGGGCTCCAGCTGCCCTTCGATGACCCTCCGAGTCTCTGACGCGTGCTGGTCTGCTGGGATTCCGGGCCTCGCCTCTGCTGACCCAGAAAGAACAGGGCCGGCCAGTCCCACAGCTGCGCACACAGCTGAGCCACGGATCCGCTTATGCAACACGGATCCCGGCTGATCCGAAGTCTGCGTCTGTGCCCTTCTCCAAGGCCGACCTCCGGTCCCATGTCACCTGCCCCCGGGGCCCCCAGCACCTCGGGGGATGAGGGTCAGCTTGGGGTGTGGCTAGATGGTGGGTGAGAGATGGTGCAGAGCAAACCTGGGCAGTCTCTGTGCCCCGGGGCCCGGGGTTGGCACCCAGGTGACATGTCTCCCGGCCAGGCCTCCAGCTCAGGGCCCGCCTCCCAGGGCACTAGCTCAGAGGTGGTTGGCCAGAGCTGGGTGGCGCTGGTGACACAGCACTTGGAGCTGTCCAGATGCCACGGTTCAGCAGGGACCATGAGTGGCACCATGCGATGGCAGCCGCAGGCTGGGCTCGGGGTGTGCCAGCCCCAGACCTCACCGTGTCTGTCAGTCGAGCACATTCTGCCAGAGGGCAGCAGGGCTGGGCTTCCTGCCCGGGGCCTAGGGACAAGATGGTGGAGGGCACAGGTCCCGCGCGGGGGTGGGGAGGACACAGGGAGATCCGCGGCATCTTCCGTACTCGGTCCTCTCTGGGCTGGGGGCTGTGCCAAGCTGCCCCCCCCCCCGCGGGGACTGTGCTCTCCCGGCCCCTCTGCACACCAGGGGGTCCCCCAACTCCCCTCCAGGGACGCAGAGGCCCCGTGCGGTCCTGCATGCAGGTCCTGAGCAGATCCTGGGCTGCTCTGCCTCCAGCCCCCAACACCCCCGTCCCTGTGGGACCCCGGCCTCCTCTCCCTCCCGTGGTGGGGGCGTCTGGGCCCTCGGGGGCCTAGCAGATCCCAAGGTGGGGATCCTCCGTGTGCCTGGGGGTCCCAGGCCTCCGGGAGCACTGAGCTCAGCACTGCAGGCCCATCACTCAATGGTGACAGGAAGTCCTTCCTCAAGTCTACCCAGCCCCAGAGGGTCCCCCAGGCTGTGGATAAAGGTAGAGACATGGCGGAGGGAGGGGGGAGGTTGGGGAAGTCGGAGAGTGTTTAGAGCTCTGGGTCTGGGCTGGGCTTGGGCTCCACATGGTCCTGGAAAACCCCAGACACAAGTCTTAGGAGTCCGGGGTGGTAGGGCCCTGGAAGGGGAGCCTAGCTCTTGGGGACCAAGGTCTTGCATGTGCGCAGGGTCCTGACCCGAGCTCTATCTGTGTGTGTGTGTGTGTGTGTGTGTGTGTGTGCACCCTCACAAGGGGCCTGACTCGAGATCTCATGTGTGTATGTATGTATGTGCACACGTGGTCCTGACCTGAGGTCTTGGGGGAGAGGGAGTCTAACTATTCTGCAGGCAGGCCCCGGCACAGGCTGGGCTCTTGCTGACGCACCCCAAACCAGACAAAGCAGAGCTGCTTGGACCAAGCCAGACCCTGGCCAGACCCCCGGCCAGACCCCAGCCAGACCCCGGCCAGACCCTGGCTAGACCTCCAGCCAGACCCCAGTCAGACACCAGACAGACCCTGGCTGGACCCCGCCAGACCCTGGCCAGACCCCCATGGCCCTGGCTAGACCCCTGCCAGACCCCCAGACAGACACCAGACAGACCCTGGTCAGACCCTGGTCAGACCCCAGCCAGACCCCCATGGCCCTGGCGCCCCCGACCTTGGGATCTGCCAGGCCCCCCGAGGGAGTGGATGCCCCCACCTTGGGGGGAGGGGAGGCGGCCTCCAGGGACGGGCGGGGGCTGGGAGGCAGAGCTCGTGCCGGGGCGTGCAGGATGTCTGCCATGCGCGGGAGTGTGTGGATGGCAGGAGGTGGGTATTGCCTGCTGTAGGAGCTTTAATCGGGCTCAGGGTGCGACTCTGCCCTGCGAGGAGCACAGACCGGCCCCCGCTGACCACTGCTGTCCAGTCCCGCAGGCCCTGTCTCGCTCCAGGGCTTCAGAGCAGGCTCGGGAGCCGGGGGCGGCAGGCCGGGGCTGGGACCTCCCGCCCGGAGCCAGGAGCATGCAGGCTCAGCCAGCGCCATGGCCTGCAGACCCCGGGCCCCGATCATGTGCCTAGATCATGCCGGCCAGCCAGGGCGGCAGGAAGAGGCCCACGGTGCCCAGCAGGCAGACGATGATGAACATCCAGAGGAAGACACGGTCGATGACCATGGCCACGTACTTCCAGTCTTCCTTCACCTGCAACACAGACACGGTCTGCCGTGGTCCCAAGCCGCCCCAGGAAGGCTCTGTGATGCCTGGCGAAGCCAGCACCTGCTCCACGTGTCCCGGGACGGGCCAGTCCTGACGCCCGAGGGGCGGCGCCCAGCCCCCTGCCCGCCAGCCTGCTTCACCCAGCTCAGCCCAGGGGCCCACAGGGCTCTGAGCACAGGCCAGTGTGTCCCCAAGTGGAGCAGCCCTGTCTGGGGACATGTAGGAAGCAAAGGGCACCTGAGGTCCCAACAGGCCACAGCCTCCTCCCCGGCCCAGCCGAGGCCAGGACTTACCGAGAAGTCCGTGTCTTCTGCCTTCAGGTGGTCTGCGATGTACTGGACGCCCTCCACTGCCCGCGCCAGGGCCGGCGACAGCGGCAGGGGTCTGGGTGGGGCCTTGGTGCTTTGGGTCTTGAGCACAGTGACTGGGAACACAGCGGAGGGCTCCTTGCACGAGCATTTGCACGGAGACGGCTGGTCTGGGGTGGGAGGCTTGGTCCAGCAGGCCTTCGGGGGCGTTGGGGAGCCGGCCAGCTGGCCCTCGGCGGGAGGGGGGCCGTCTCGGGGAGCACAGTACTGGATGCTCCGAGACCGGAACCGGACACTGACCTCCACTGCCTCCCCGGGGCTGGACACGAGCTGGGCACTCAGGGACCTGGCTTTGACAAGCCCCGGCGCCCCGGCCCCACCGGGTGGCCCCCGCGGACCGGGCGAGGGACAGGGGCTGGTCTTCTCGGCGTCTAAGAGCTGTGGGGCAGGGGCCTGGTCAGAGGGCGGCTTGCAGACGGGCGGGGTCTCCGCCGGCGTGTCCGAGCAGACACGGGAGGACGGGCTGGGCGACAGGCCACGGTTGTCACTTAGGACGTTAGGCTGGCCCTCCGGTGGGGGCCAGAAGCGGGGGGCGCTGGCCATCTTGTGCATGGACTCGATGAGCCGCCGGCAGTTGTCTTTAACGACGGACGGCCTCTTCATGAAGAGCAGCCGTGGCACAATGTCCAGGAAGACCCTGCGCACCCAGGCCGGCATGGTGTGCGTGCGCGGCGAGCGGTGGTGCACGTTGAGCACGAAGACGGTGATGACGATGGACAGCGTGACGAAGATCATGGTGAAGAGCAGGTACTCGCCGATGAGCGGGATGACCAGCGAGGTGGACGGGATGATCTCGGTGATGAGCAGCAGGAAGACGGTGAGCGAGAGCAGCACGGAGATGCACAGCGTGATCTTCTCGCCGCACTCGGAGGGCAGGTAGAAGACCAGCACGGTGAGGCAGGAGATGAGCAGGCAGGGGATGATGAGGTTGATGGTGTAGAAGAGCGGCAGGCGGCGGATGATGAAGGCGTAGGTGATGTCGGGGTACACCTCGGCGCAGCACTCGTACTTCCTGGTGTTGTAGGTGCCCACCGCATCCACGATGACCCACTCGCCGCTCTCCCAGAAGTCCAGCTGGTCCACGCGGCTGTGCATGCTCACCAGGTCGATCTTGGCCTTGTCGTAGGTCCAGGACCCAAACTTCATGGTGCAGTTCTGCTGGTCAAAGGGGAAGAAGGTGACGTCGATGCTGCAGGAGCTCTTGTAGATGGCCGGGGGCGTCCACTGCACCCTCCCGTCGTGGAAGAGGTGGGCCTTCGTCAGGTGGGTGACGGCGAAGTCGCCGTCCGCACTGGGCAGGAAGGGAGGGGGGTGAGAGCCTGGCACGGCCGTGCCCCAGCCCTCCCACACCTGCTCACAGGATGTTCCCGCGCAGACGGGCTCGGTCTCAGCCGGAGCCCCCTCCAGCCAACGGTGAGGCCGCAGGGCTCCGTGGAGCCTGGCGGGAGCTCTGGCTGTGACTCAGCTGTGTGCTTTCCGCTACCAGCCGTTCCCAGAACACAGGCGGAAGGAGCCCACAGAACGGCACCGTGGCTGGTGGTCATGTCTGTCTGCAAGAGAAGCGGGACTGGGGCCGGTCCACCTGCTCCCACCGTCTCCACACCGGCCTCCGCCCGCGCAGGGTTCGGGGAGGCTCCGTCGGACTTTGCCGCCCTGGCTTCTGTGGCGTATGAGGAATGTCTGGGGAAGCACAGGCCCTGGAGCCCCCGGCAGGCAGCCTGGAGGCCCTGGCAGGACGGGTGTCCCTGTCCACAAGAACATGCTACGCGGTCCCCGGGGACGGAGACTGTGGACCAGGGGCAGAGGCATCGGACCAGCGCGGCTCAGCCCGCAGCTCTCCCACACACCTCTACCTGCTGGAGGCAAGCAGCTGCGCCCTAGGCCCCTGCCGGGCTTGCTTGAGGTCCAGGCTCTGCCCACGTTCCACCCATGCCCAACAAAGACATGGAAGAGGCAGACTGCAGAGCTGTGCCAGATGCCCCCGGGACCCAAGCCTTCTCTTCCTGCTGGGCAAGACCCAGATCCAGCGACCTCCTTCCCTCACTGGTGGCCAAACGGGAAGGCTGTCCCACCAACGGCCCCCGGAACAGGAAGGCCAAATCCCTGCATGCAAAGGGCAGGACTGTGCAGGGCCAACAGCACATGGGCACCTCCCGCCTCTCGGGTTCTCTGGGGAATTCTCATGTCCGGCACAGAGGCTGGGGGGGAGTGGGCAACAAACAGGAGCTGAGGGCCCTCAGCCCCCTCCTGTGGACAGACCTCCAGCTCTGATCCTCAACCCTTTCCTGTGGACAGATCTCTAGCTCTGACCCTCAGCCTCCTCCTGTGGACAGATCTCCAGCTCTGTGACCCTCAGCCTCCTCCTGTGGACAGATCTCCAGCTCTATGACCCTCAGCCTCCTCCTGTGGACAGATCTCCAGCTCTGTGACCCTCAGCCTCCTCCTGTGGACAGATCTCCAGCTCTGAGCCTCAGCCCTTTCCTGTGGACAGATCTCCAGCTCTGACCCTCAGCCTCCTCCTGTGGACAGATCTCCAGCTCTGAGCCTCAGCCCTTTCCTGTGGACAGATCTCCAGCTCTGCAACCCTCAGCCTCCTCCTGTGGACAGATCTCCAGCTCTGTGACCCTCAGCCCTTTCCTGTGGACAGATCTCCAGCTCTGTGACCCTCAGCCTCCTCCTGTGGACAGATCTCCAGCTCTGTGACCCTCAGCCTCCTCCTGTGGACAGATCTCCAGCTCTGAGCCTCAGCCCTTTCCTGTGGACAGATCTCCAGCTCTGCAACCCTCAGCCTCCTCCTGTGGACAGATCTCCAGCTCTGCGACCTTCAGCCCTGTGCTATGGACAGATCTCCAGCTCTGCAACCCTCAGCCTCCTCCTGTGGACAGATCTCCAGCTCTGCGACCCTCAGCCTCCTCCTGTGGACAGATCTCCAGCTCTGACCCTCAGCCTCCTCCTGTGGACAGATCTCCAGCTCTGACCCTCAGCCTCCTCCTGTGGACAGATCTCCAGCTCTGCGACCCTCAGCCTCCTCCTGTGGATAGATCTCCAGCTCTGCGACCCTCAGCCTCCTGCTGTGGACAGATCTCCAGCTCTGGTCCTTAGGCTTCTCGGTGATATTGTATCTCAATCTGTCCGCTGTGGTAAGTTAGTTGCACTGGCAAACAGCCTCCATGGGGTCCTTCTCTGCTCCTGGGCCCGCCTCAACTTCCCCGGAGCCGAGGTGCCAGCCCCACCCCCGTGCCCGTGGGACCTGGACTGAGGTGCACTCCAGACCTTCCTTCCCTTCCCCAGCCCAGGTCTGCGGAGCGGAGGTGGTGGCGGTACGCCTGCCCCTGCTTCCACACAGGACAATGATGGACACCTGCTCCACACTGAGCTCCCTGAAGCCTGAATGGACCCCGCCAACGCTGCAACACTCACTGTGGGAGCCCCCACGGTGCTGGTCTGACCCTCAGAGGACAGTGCAGCCCTGAACCACAGATTCTGGTGCTTTCTGTTTGCTCTGCTGCCCAGCCCCACTGTTGATTCCTTCCCCCCGGCCGGAGTCAAAGCCTCTGAGCGCTGAGGGGCTTGGGCAAAGGGCGTTGCTCACCTGGGCGTGTGCTCGCTGGCCCTGCGCCACTCGCTGGCCGCCAGATCTGGACCAGTTATAAAGCCATGGTCATCAGCCAGGACCCTCAAGGACCTTCCTGTCACCTCCCCCCCACTGGAGCCCCCACACAGGCCACGAGGGGCACAGAGACCTCATCACCGCCCCCTGCGTCCCAGCCCCTGGTTTCTGCTGGTGAGGAGCCAGACCCTCCCCCCCTCACTCCAGTCCTCCCCGCTGGCCGGACCCCCCCTCACTCCCGCCCTCCCCATTGGCTGGACCCTCCCCCCCCACTCCAGCCCTCCCCATTGGCCGGACGCTCCCCAGGGCACTCCAGCCCTCCTTGCTGGCTGGACCCTCCCCCCCTCACTCCAGCCCTCCTTGCTGGCTGGACCCTCCCCCCCTCACTCCCGCCCTCCCCGCTGGCTGGCTGGCTCTGTGGCACAGGGAAGAAGCGCAGGCGGCGTGTCTCACATCCATCCCAATGAGGCTCTGGCTGGCGCGGCCGGCTGCAGCTTCCTCCCCGCGGAAGCCCGGTTCCCTCTGGATGCGTGGGAGCGGATCTTGCGGCTCCGCTCATTTCAGGCTCCAGTGTGCTTCCTGCTCCCAGCCCCATCTCCCCAAAATCAAAGACTTGCTCCTTCGTGGCACAAATTAAAATTCCCGCACAGCAGTGACCGAGTCCCCTGCCCAGCGACCTCCTGCCAACCGGACGCAAATGGCAGGCTCACTGCTGCCACCAGCCCAGGCCACGGGGGCTGTTTCCATACTCAGAGCCTTCTGCAGGCTCCTGGAGCACTCCCCTCCGCTCCAGACCCGGCTCTGGACCTTACCCTGTGGCCACAGCAGGGGAGGAGTCCAGGGCTCATTCACTGCAGCTGGCCCCGGAGGGACCGACACCTGTGGGCCCGCAGCACCGCTGAGCGCCAGGACAGGGCCGGCTCTCCCGGGCCGGAACCTCATATCTCTGGAGGCAGATGCGTGGGAAGAGCTGGGGCAGGTTGAGAGCGTGGGCTGAATTGTCCCACATGAGCGAGTTCTGGACCCAGGCCCCCCAAGTGCCTAGTGTGTCCCTGAGGTGAGCAAGACCCTCTCCTGCCTGCCTAGCTCCAGATTGGGCTCCCACATCAAAGGGCCACACTTGGGGCCAGCAGGGGTCCCAGTGAAGAGGTCTCCAAGCCCAGGAACCGGCCCCTGGCCTGCTCGGCAGTGGGGCTGACACTGGCGAGGTGGCCTGTCACTCTTGGGCGTCCTCTGCAGCGGCACCAAGCCTGGCATCAGCCGCCCATGCCAGTGACCTTTCGCCCTCCCTCAGACCCGAGGCCGGGGCCAGCCAGCCTCAGCCCCGAGAGGCGCCCGCACCCGTCCTCTCCCAGGAGTCCCGGGGGGAGGAGGCTCGAGGGCAGCGGCGGGCAAGGTGGCATCCCACGCTCCGGTCCTGGTGGATTTGGTCCCTGGCTGCTCACCCGTTCCCCTGCCTGGCCCATCCCGCCCAGGAAGAGTTTGTCCTTCCTAGACCGTGTGTGTCCTCATGGGTCCAACAGGCTGCCCAGGCTTGACCGGTGCGGCCCAGGGGTTTCGGGGAGACAAGTGTGGGCTCCAGGACGCGAAGTTCCAGCCGGAGAGTTAGAGGCAAAAAGCCATCCAGAGGGAGACCAAGAAAGGCCCGGTCCCCACCTGCCTTCGCCTGCCAGCAGTGCCCCCGGAACCCAGCCACTTCCACACACGTATAGTGAGACCATTACCGGCCCCAATGAGGCAGAAGAGCCGGATGCTCTTAATCTGATAGGGCCATTTGTGGGTCAGGAGGACACCCCGGGGCTGGCAGCGGCTGCGGGCGGCCGGCCGGCCCGGCGTGCAAGGGTTCCTTCGCTCCATTTGTCAAGCATTGCAGGAGTCTCTCCGGCCTAAGTGAGACCGGAGGCTCATCCTGGGTGGGTTCAGCTCTGAGCAGGGCTGCGTTGGCTCAGGGGTCCTGGCAAGGCTCGGGGGGGCCGGTGCACGGATGCCAGCCGGCGGGGGCCACGGCCAGTGCCTGGACACAGCACGAGCCACGACACAGCCAGCCTCCCTCCGCTCAGCCTCCACCAGCCTGACAACAGGCTGCAGCAGAGCCAGAAGAGCTGCTTCGCCGACCGGCCTGCCGCCCGCGGGCGCAGCCACCAGGGCGGGCTGAGGAGGACAGACGCAGGGCACTGGGTGCCTCCCGCCTCCTCCTTCCAGAACCTCCTGCGGCCTGCAGAACCCCCACAAGGTTCTGTGCACTGCAGGGAGGGCCCGCCCGCGCCCCCGCCCGAGCGGCCCTGGTTGTGGAAATCACTGGAGTGGAAGGGCCTCGGCCCGCTGTCACCCAGAGGGGCGTCTTAGCGCTCTGCACCCTGGGGGGGTGGTGAGATGGCTCAGAAACCAGAGGCCCCAGGCCAGGGCAGGCAGGCTGGCGCCCCGGCCCCCGCGACCACAGTCAGGCCCCTCCAGCACTGAGCACTGGCCTGGGAATCCCACCGATGCCATGCACGCACGCACGCACGCAGCCCCCCCCCCCCCCGCGGCAGCGCCCTCCGGGCCTGCGCCTGGCTCACTTGTTGTAGAGCACAATGTCCGGCCTCCAGATCAGCTCCGAGGGGATGCGGATGGAGGTGACGTTCTCGTAGTCCCCGGGGTCCCAGCGCAGCTTGTAATCATGCCACTCCTGCGCAGGGAGGGAGAGCCACAGGTGAGGGGCGGGGGCAGCCGGGGGCCCGGGACAGGGAGCCCTGGCCTCTCACCTGCTTCACCCACACATTCGTCGTCATCATCTGGTTCTTCTCATCCTAGAACACAGCAAGAGGAGAATTCAGGATCTATCCGTGTCTCCCGTTCCAGGCTCCCTAGCCACAGCCAAGGGCATGACCGGGGCCACACACCAGAGGGGACCTGGCCCCGGCCATGAGGTGGCCCCTCAGATGGGGTGGCCCTTGTGGTGTCTGTGGTGTGTGTGGTTGAGTGGTATCTGTGGTATCTGTGGTTGGGTGGTGTCTGTGGTTGGGTGGTGTCTGTGGTGTCTGGTTGGGTGGTGTCTGTGGTGTCTGTGATTGGGTGGTGTCTGTGGTGTCTGGTTGGGTGGTGTCTATGGTGTCTGTGATTGGGTGGTGTCTGTGGTTGGGTGGTGTCTGTGGTTGGGTGGTGTCTGTGGTGTCTGTGATTGGGTGGTGTCTGTGATTGGGTGGTGTCTGTGGTTGGGTGGTGTCTGTGGTTGGGTGGTGTCTGTGGTTGGGTGGTGTCTGTGGTTGGGTGGTGTCTGTGGTGTCTGTGGTTGGGTGGTATCTGTGGTGTCTGGTTGGGTGGTATCTGTGGTGTCTGGTTGGGTGGTGTCTGTGGTTGGGTGGTGTCTGTGGTTGGGTGGTGTCTGTGGTTGGGTGGTGTCTGTGGTTGGGTGGTGTCTGTGATTGGGTGGTGTCTGTGGTTGGGTGGTGTCTGTGGTTGGGTGGTGTCTGTGGTTGGGTGGTGTCTGTGATTGGGTGGTGTCTGTGATTGGGTGGTGTCTGTGGTTGGGTGGTGTCTGTGATTGGGTGGTGTCTGTGGTTGGGTGGTGTCTGTGATTGGGTGGTGTCTGTGGTTGGGTGGTGTCTGGTTGGGTGGTGTCTATGGTGTCTGTGATTGGGTGGTGTCTGTGATTGGGTGGTGTCTGTGATTGGGTGGTGTCTGTGGTGTGTGGTTGGGTGGTGTTTGTGGTGTCTGGTTGGGTGGTGTCTGTGATTGGGTGGTGTCTGTGGTTGGGTGGTGTCTATGGTGTCTGTGATTGGGTGGTGTCTGTGATTGGGTGGTGTCTGTGGTGTCTGTGGTTGGGTGGTGTCTGTGGTTGGGTGGTGTCTGTGGTGTGTGGTTGGGTGGTGTCTGTGGTGTCTGTGATTGGGTGGTGTCTGTGGTGTCTGGTTGGGTGGTGTCTGTGGTGTCTGTGGTGTCTGTGATTGGGTGGTGTCTGTGGTGTGTGGTTGGGTGGTGTCTGTTGGGTGGTGTCTGTGGTGTCTGGTTGGGTGGTGTCTGTGGTGTCTGTGATTGGGTGGTGTCTGTGATTGGGTGGTGTCTGTGGTGTGTGGTTGGGTGGTGTCTGTGGTGTCTGTGATTGGGTGGTGTCTGTGATTGGGTGGTGTCTGTGGTGTCTGTGATTGGGTGGTGTCTGTGGTGTGTGGTTGGGTGGTGTCTGGTTGGGTGGTATCTGGTTGGGTGGTGTCTATGGTGTCTGTGATTGGGTGGTGTCTGTGGTTGGGTGGTGTCTGTGGTGTCTGTGGTTGGGTGGTGTCTATGGTGTCTGTGATTGGGTGGTGTCTGTGATTGGGTGGTGTCTGTGATTGGGTGGTGTCTGTGGTATCTGTGGTTGGGTGGTGTCTGTGGTTGGGTGGTATCTGTGATTGGGTGGTGTCTGTGGTTGGGTGGTATCTGTGGTGTCTGGTTGGGTGGTGTCTGTGGTGTCTGTGATTGGGTGGTGTCTGTGGTGTCTGGTTGGGTGGTGTTTGTGGTGTCTGTGATTGGGTGGTGTCTGTGGTGTCTGGTTGGGTGGTGTCTGTGGTATCTGTGGTTGGGTGGTGTATTTGGTGTCTGTGGTTGGGTGGTGTCTGTGGTGTCTGTGGTTGGGTGGTGTCTGTAGTGTCTGGTTGGGTGGTGTCTGTGGTGTCTGTGATTGGGTGGTGTCTGTGATTGGGTGGTGTCTGT
>NW_012267345.1:1829145-1832202 GCF_000151885.1 Dipodomys ordii
GTGGTGTCTGTGATTGGGTGGTGTCTGTGGTGTCTGTGATTGGGTGGTGTCTATGGTGTCTGTGATTGGGTGGTGTCTGTGGTGTCTGTGATTGGGTGGTGTCTGTGATTGGGTGGTGTCTGTGGTGTCTGTGATTGGGTGGTGTCTGTGATTGGGTGGTGTCTGTGGTTGGGTGGTGTCTGTGGTATCCAGAGGGCACAGAGCCACCAAGGGGGTGGGGTGCTGGGGCGGGGCGTCCGTCCCATCTCTAGAGGGACATGCCAGGCAGGCCTGATGCTCTGTATGTTAGTGGATCTGCCGTCCGCGTACGTGTGTGTGTGTTCACGTGTGCTTGTGCTCCTGTGTCCTTAGCCAACCCAGGCAGGGAGTGGGACCAGGAGCTGCGTTCTATGGGCCTCGTGTAGCTAAGTCTTTCCTGGGCGTCTCTTGGCAACTGGGTGCTGCAGTCCTGAGGGAGTGTCTGAGGCTGTGTAATGGGCTGGGGGGCCGGGAGGGGTAATGGGCTGGGGGGGGACCGGGAGGGGTAATGGGCTGGCTTTGGCCTGGAGGTAGCAGCGGACTGGCCTTGGGCCAAGCGGTGGTAATGGACCGGCCTTGATCAGCCACCAACAGCCACCTCTGCCCACCACCCCTCTGCAACCGTGTCTGCAAGCCTCCGCAGGTTGATGAGTCTGCACTCTCGCACTGTCCTGGGGCTGGACGTCAGCCAGGGACACCGCAGGAGTGTTATTCAAGGGCCGGTTCCAGGACACCAAGGGTGGCACTGCGAGGGGTCAGCTTGACTGGGCTGGCCAGCCCTGTGCAGGCCTCGCATCTGTCAGAGCCCTGGGGTGCTGCCCATAGCCCAAGATGGTGAGAATGCTGTCACCCCACACCAGGAAAGTGCCCCAGGGAGGCCCCCCCAACACACATGGTGCCCACCTGAGGCCAGCTCCTTCCCCCACTGCAGGGGGTCCTGGAAGGCTGGGGACGCACCCAGGACTCCCTGACAGCTCTCCCTTCCCCAGACTATGCCTCCAACCAGGAGCCTGGAGGCTGGATTCCATAGCAGGCTGGAGCTGGCTGGACTCATGCTGAAACTTCAGGCCTTTCAGAAAGCTTGGACCCCCACTGGCGAGGCCCCACCCTGGCCACAGCCCACGGGGTGAGGGCTGATCTCACTGTGAAGAGCTGCTGAGGCATGTGGCAGCCAGCTGTGCACCGGCACCCAGAGGGGCTCCCAGGGAGCACTGAGCCTGGCCAGGAAACCCGGGGTACATAACAGCATCTCTACTGTGCAGAGACCCACCAAGGCCACCGGCCCTGCCGGTACCAAACCGAGGCCCGGTGCCCTGCGGCCTTCCCACGGAGCCCTGCGGCCTTCCCACAGAGCCCTGCGGCCTTCCCACGGAGTCCCGCACCCTGTGGCTGTCCCACGGAGCCCAACGCCCTGGGGCCTTCCCACAGAGCCCTGCGCCCTGCGGCCTTCCCACGGAGTCCCGCGCCCTGTGGCTGTCCCACGGAGCCCAACGCCCTGCGGCCTTCCCACGGAGCCCTGCGGCCTTCCCACGGAGCCCAACGCCCTGCGGCCTTCCCACAGAGCCCAGGCCCTGCGGCCTTCCCACGGAGTCCCGCACCCTGTGGCTGTCCCACGGAGCCCAACGCCCTGCGGCCTTCCCACGGAGTCCCGCACCCTGTGGCTGTCCCACGGAGCCCAGGCCCTGGGGCCACCACTTCACCAAGGCCTGGCCCTGAAGCACACTCTTTTGAGAGTGCCCACATCTCTGGGTGCTCCCCCCACCCAGGGCTCCTTGGGATCCTACCCATGCTGCAGGGGCTTCTGGTTGGACCCAGGAAGAGGAACGCATCCCAGGCGAACAGGACCTGGCCTAGACTTGACCCCGCGTTCCAGACCTCTGCGATCAGCCAGGGGTTGGGGGTACCTCCAGGTATGACAGCACCCTCTTCTACCCAAGGGGTGCCCCAAGGAAAGCTCCCACCGCTGAGCTGCCCTGGGCCAGGGCACGTCCCTCTCCCCTGCCCACAGGCATTTTTCCATTCTTCGCCCCCAAAGGTGCCCAGCTCACAGTGGACAATGCGGCCATCCGTGTGCCAGGGCCAGGGCCTGAGACCACACCAACCTCCCTTCCTACCGCCAGGCGTGAGCATGCACCTGCACAGCCGGCCACCTGAGCCCCACCCAGCCCCGCAGGGCCCTCAGGTCCCTCCAGGCAGGGTGGCCCGTGCCACACAGGACAGCAGGCCACCTCCAGGCCTACCACGTCAATGAGCTGGGCAATAGACAGGCCGAAGCGGACCAGGACCACGTCGGAGATGTTGGCTACCGGCCGAGACCACTTGTTGTAGCCCGAGAAGAGTTGCTTCAGGAGTCGCTCCTCCGCGTGGGCGCGCGCCTCCCCAGGACTGCTGGCTGCAGGGGAAGCAGGTGGGGGCTCAGGCGCGGGTGGGCCCCTGGGCCTTACACCCGGCCACGCACACCCCTCCTCCTGGAGCCTCACACGTCTCCTCCCACCTCAGGACCCTAGGCCGGCTGCCTTGGGGTGCCCTTCCTGCCCGAATGTCTCATCTCTACTACACGGAAGCCCACACCCGTCTAGACACCTGACCGACACAGGAATACGGACTGGGGTACAGAGCAGTGAGCTCGCAGGGCAGGCCTTTGTCTCCAGGGACAGCAGAGACAAAGGGCTGGGGCAGCAGCAGGCAGGAAGGGGTCAGGAGGGGGTAGGGAGGGGGCCAGGCCGCAGGGAGAGGGGAAGGGGAGGCCAGGCTGCAGGGAGAGGGGAGGAGGGGGGATCTGCCTGGCCCCGCCGATAGACCAGCTCGCTGTCACTGTGGAAGCCCAGCGTTAGCAGTCACAGGAGCGCACCAGCTGCGTGGGGGAACCGGAGCCCACCCCGACAATGCCCGGGCGTCTGTGGGGTGCGGCCGGGCGCCCCCAGCTCCTGGACAGACACTCCAGGGCTTCCCTGCCTCGGGTAGGAGATGGACAGGCGGCTGGACGGGGAGGGGACACCGCTCACCTGTGCCCCAGGAGTCCCGGCCCCCCCAACCTTC
>NW_012267345.1:1833502-1835455 GCF_000151885.1 Dipodomys ordii
GACCCGCGCAGGAAGGAGGATGGGGCGCCGAGCCCCAGGGTGGAGTCGCCCTGCTGACCAGCCGCACCCTCCATCCAGGCCGCAGCACCGCTGACCTTGAGCCAGGAGCCCCAGCCCGTCTGGGCCAGCCCCTGCCCTCCTACCCACCCCGGAGCCTCGCTCCCACCCGGCCGTCCCGGGCCTGCGCTGGGCCCCTCCGGAGTCTGCTGCCAGGCCGGAGCCAGGGCTCTCACCACGGCAGGGACAGCTGAACAGGCCCTGCTCAGGGCTGAGCCTGCGCCCCATGTGCTGTCTGTGCGGGGTGCGGCTCCCTGACTCCACAGAACCCTGGGAGGACCATGTCACCCCATGCGGCAGGGTTTACCCCACGCCCCCCCCCACGTCCATCCCCTCCCCTGAGGAGGGTTTTACACCTGCGAGGATGGGTTTAACCCCATGAGGAGGGTTTTACCCCCTGTGAGGACAGGGTTTGCTTCACTAAGAGGAAACCGATACAGGAAAGTCAAGCAGCTTCCTCAGGGTCACACAGCCTGTGGGGGGACTTGAAGCCAGGCTGCCCCACTTCAGGCCTGCATCCTGGCCTCCTGGCTTCAGGGAGAGTGCATCCTGGGCACCCGTGGTCCAGATGCCTACAGCCAGATCCCAGCACCACACACAGCTCCCCCTTGGGGTTCAGCATCCCTCTCAGACCCACATACCTTGCCCCCCACACCTGCCCCAGCAGCGCCCACCCAGCCTGACCAGGCTTGGAGCATCCATTACCCCTGCATGAGCCAGGGAGAGCCAGGAGGACATAGGCTCCACCTGACAAGCAGCTGGAGCTCAGCCCCAAAAGTGGCTGGGGGGGGGCGCAAGGCAAGTAGGGAGCCTGGGGGGGAGGGGATGACCCCATGGGGGCCTGGGGAGGGAGGAGATGACTACATGGAGGGGCTGACCACACGGGGGGGAGGGGCTGACCACATGGGGGGCTGGGGAGGGAGGGGCTGACCACATGGGGGGCTGGGAAGGGGCTGACCACATGGGGGCCTGGGGAGGGAGGGACTGACCACATGGGGGGCTGGGGAGAGAGGGGCTGACCACATGGGGCCTGGGGAGGGAGGGACTGACCACATGGGGGGCTGGGGAGGGGCTGACCACATGGGGGCCTGGGGAAGATTGTCTGGTCCTCGGCTTCTGTCAGAGGAAGCAGCATCGGGCTTGTCTCACAGCCATCTTGACTGAGGGGCACAGACCTCAGAGTCCTCTGTGGCTTGTGAAGGGCCCATGGCTACGGCTGAGGCAGGACAGGAAGAGGCCCCGCACAGCTGCTCAGGTGACAGGGCCCCTTTGGGGTGAGGCTGAGTCTCCCCAGGGCCCCTCTGGGGTGGGGCCGACGCCCCCGTGTTGGAGTTTCATCCTCAGGGGTGCTGGAGCTGGGCCTCTGGAACATCACGCTGGAGTAGAGGCGGAGGGTCAGGGTGAGCTGTAGGCTCAGAGCGTGAGGAGGCGCCCCTGGCCAGCGCTGTCCACACCTGGCGTCCCGCCTGGAGGGGCCCTGGGGCCCACCCGGGGCAGGGTGGGGGCTGTTCAGAGGCAGCTCAGGTCTGGCTCTGCACCCCACCTCCCAGGATGAGCAGTGGGGTGAGTGGCTTCCCCAGCGGGGGGGGGGCAGCTCCCGCCAGGCCTGCGTGCGCGGGCTCACACACATCTGCACCGCCCAGTTGGCTGTCCCCGAGGATTTGCTAATGCGGCAAGATTAATCGGGCCTAACTTATTAATGTGCCAGGACCCCTTCCTCCCCTGCCCCGGCCGGCGCCCAGTCCAGCCGAGCAGTGCTCCACGGTGGGCCAGTCACAAGCCGGGAGACCACTCAGAAGAAAGGCTGTGAGGTCCTGAGATGGGGACCCCAAGTCTGGGGAGCGGCGGGTGGGGGCGGGGGGGGGTGGGGCAGGCACTGCCCGGCTCCTCCCCTGG
>NW_012267345.1:1837084-1839375 GCF_000151885.1 Dipodomys ordii
GGGGTAAGGGGAAAGGGAGGAACGGGGGAGGGGAGGGGAGGGGCAGGGGGCAGGGGAAATGTGCTGAGGAGGGGCTGGACTGGGACCAGCCCAGCTTCCCACCCTCCAGCCTCTCTGGGCAGCAGGCTGTGCAGAGAGCTGTTGTCAAAGCCTCAGTCTCCTGGGGGCTGCTGCACACCTGTGCACCCTAGTTTTTCCTACATTAGCCCTTACGCACCAGACACACCTGGAAGTGAGACTGAGAGACTCGGACATCTCTTAATGAACGAGATGAGCTGTGATCTCCTTCCCATGGCCTCAGCCCTCCAACAGCCCCTGCGCATTGCTGCTGCCTTCCCTGCACGGCTGGGGACCGGGAGCCTCCTGCTTTACGCTGCACAGGACAGCGCTCCTGTGGAATGCCGGGAGGGAGGGGGGACAGAGGGAGGGCCAATGCCTGTCTCGGGGTCTTGGTGTCCAGTACACAGGGGACCCGTGGGGCTGCACATTGTCCAGGTGGGCAGGCCTGGCCTCGGAGGCACCCAGGAGAGAGGCCGGGAGGGTGCCGAGCCTGCGGGCTCAGGCTGGCCACCCCCCACCCTGGAGGTGGATTCTGTGGTGCAGCCTTGCTGATCGTGGCTGGACCTGCAGCTCCTGCTTACCCCTCGGGGACCCCAGGCTGGTCACCGGGGTCTCTGTGGTGGTCGCAGGACCCCAGCTGGGCTTCGGTCAGACCTCTTGGCTGGAACCCGCGTCTGGCAGCTAGAATCTCTCGTAGATCGTTGTCTGCCCAGGCTGCCATTCGTGGTGCATCTCCGATTTCCTGCCCTTGGCACCTCTGCACTGAGTAGTTAATTATCAGCACTCAGAGGAGGGCGCCGGCCTCCAGTGAGCCTTCTGCGGTGATGAATGAGAATTACCAGGCGAGCTTCTGTCTCCAAGTTGGCCCAGGGACAGCTGGCCGGGAGGCAGGGAGCCCGAGCTGAGATTTAGAGCCTGGCCCAGGCCTCGCCGCCTCCCCAGGGACCTCAGGCCTCACCCGCTTCCCCCGGCCGTCAAGCGTGGCCGCTGAGCCAGGTTGCTGTGACGGGAGCTTGGCGCACTTGATGCCTGGACGTCCTGGAAACTGCCCGGCGGTTCTGCATTCTCTGAAACGTTCTGGGACCGTATCGAAGGATCACACACAGGGCCTCCTGAGCCAGGCAGGCAACTTGGGACCAGACCAGGGTTGGCAAGCCAGCCTGAACCTCCCCAGCACAGGCCTGGCCACTGCCCCAGGGGCTGGGCCCCACCAGCCTCTGGCTGCACTCAGGAACCTCGGGCAGCCCCGGGAGGACTGAGGACACCCGCCCATCCCTGGACTGGTGCGGTGGGGCAGTGGTGGATGTCAGGGGAGGGGAGAGCCTCCTAGGTGAAGAATTCTCTGTGAAGAATTACATCCTGACAGGCCACCAGCACAGAAAAGCCCTTTGTCCTGGCCGGCTGCCTGCCTGCAAATGATTTCCAGCCAGAACCCTTCAGAAAACACCTCTGTACTGGTCATTCAGGGAGGAGCAGCACAGCTCCACCTCCAGCGGGCTGGGGACGGGAGGGGGGACACGAGGGGGGACAGGACGGGGGACAAGAGGGACAGCCACAGCTTCCTTACAGAGCAGAGTGGGGAGGGGTGGCAGCCCCTGGCTCAGCCGAGGCGCACAGACTGGGGAGCGTGGGTAAGCCTACGGCAAATACAGGAGATGCGCATTCACCTACTTCCCTTAAGATTAAGGGATCGAAGTCATGTAGGGGAAAATGAGGCAGGAAAAATCCAGGAAGGTGAGACCTGGTGAAGACCACTCAGCAACAGTATTTAGAAACGGAAGCACCATCTTTGCTTCAAAGAGAGACAACAGGACTGGTTTCTTCCTGAGAGATGCATTTCTCACCCCAGGAACTAGCATTTGTCTGGCAGGATGTATGGCTTCCTGAGAGAAATGTCCCCTCGAAACTTAAGCAACCTCCTACCCAAAATACAGGCAAGAGCCTTCCTTATCTCAAGGATAAGGATCTGTTTTCTGGCAGGACGCATTCTTACCTGGAAAGAATGCCCCAAACATCCAGAAACTCAGAAAGTGGAACGCCAGGAGTGATCAGAGCAAAGATAAACCATCTGTCTTTGCCTAACTTTGAAGCCAGACCCCTGCTTTACCTTAGAAATATGCCCATGGCCAAGGAGCTGTGCGTCATCTCGAGTCTCTCCTGGAAGGCCACACTGATCACGCACCCCTTCCTTTCCGCTTACCTGCATGTCATGTTGCATGCATGCTCACCTG
>NW_012267345.1:1841411-1846129 GCF_000151885.1 Dipodomys ordii
TTCTTTTTGCTTATGTGGTGCTGAGGAATCGAACCCAGGGCCTCAGGCATGCAAGGCAAGTGCTCTACCACTGAGCCACCTTCCCAGCCCCCAGAAATCATCATTCTAGGATGCAAGTCAAGGACCCTAAGTGAAGCGTCCCCACTTCTAGAGGGAGAATTCAAAAATCTTCACCTGCCTCTGGTGACACCACCAGGGAGAGAAGTCCTTCTGGTAGATTCTCCTCTCCTTCACCTCCCTGTGACCCCACACTCTCCCTCCGCCTGTGCAGTCCCACAGGAAGCTGGCACCGCCAGGCCAAGGAGTGGCCTTGCTGGGCCATGGGGGGGCGCTGGGCCTAGCCCCGTCTCCTGGAGACCTGCACCCGGCCAGGGCCCAGTGCGGGACATGCGCTCAGGGTGGGCCTGGCCCCGTCTCCCAGAGGGCTGCACCCGGCCAGAGCTGAGCACGGGACACGCGCTCAGGGTGGGCCTGGCCCCGTCTCCCAGAGGGCTGCACCCAGCCAGAGCTGAGCACGGGACACGCGCTCAGGGTGGGCCTGGCCCCATCTCCCGGAGAGCTGTGCCCGGCCAGGGCTGAACGCGGGACACGCGCTCAGGGTGGGCCTGGCCCCGTCTCCCGGAGACCTGCACCCGGCCAGGGCCGAGCGCGGGACACGCGCTCAGGGTGGGCCTGGCCCCGTCTCTGGGAGACCTGCACCCGGCCAGGGCCGAGCGCGGGACACATGCTCAGGGTGGGCCTGGCCCCGTCTCCCGGAGAGCTGTGCCCGGCCAGGGCTGAGCACGGGACACGCGCTCAGGGTGGGCCTGGCCCCGTCTCTGGGAGACCTGCACCCGGCCAGGGCCGAGTGCGGGACACGCGCTCAGGGTGGGCCTGGCTCCGGTTGGGTTTTGTCATGTGGCGCTGTCCCCAGCCACAGTCAGCACTGGTGGGCAGTGCACACTGCCAGTCCACACGGCTTTAAGTTGCCACTGTGTGTGCCTTGTCTCAGCAGGAGTGTCCAGATGTCCCCTGCCCACTGCCAGACATCTCTCACTGCTCTTCTTGTCCAGACCAGCTCATGACCATAGCTGTGAAGAGGACAGTGGACACATAGGAGGACAGGGGACACGTGGAGGACAAGACTTTTTCCCAGTCCTACCCTGCTAAGACCACCCAGGAAATTAGAGCCACTTTGCCAGACTTGTCCTTTCTGTGGCCCCTCCAGGCCACAAAGTTTCCTGGTGACCTGTCTCCCACAAATGCTAGGAAAAGAAAACTTGGCCTGACCTCTGCCAGGCCATAGAGAGGGGCAGGGTCCACATGGCTGCCTGGCCCTTCCTGAGGCCGCAGTGGTCAGGAGAGGGGCCTGGCAGGCACTGTGGGGCAGTTGCAGGCCCAGAGGCTGGCAGAGAAGGTGGCATGAAGTTAGATCCATGGCCTGTGTGCAGGCCTGGGGGTTGGTGCATAGTGCCTGTGTCCATGGGGGTGTGCAGAAGTGTGTGTGTGCGTGAGGTGGGTGTTTGTGCACAGGCACGCATGTGCGTGGGAAGCATCCTGCGCGCATGGGTGTCTGAAGTGTATAAGTATGAATGCGAGTGTGTGTGTGGGTGTGTGCCTGTGTAGTGTATGGGCGTGCAGTCTGTGTGCACGCAGAGTGTGTGTGCATACAGTGTGTCGGGGGTGTGGCAGTGTGTAAACGAGTGTGCATCGCCCCAGCCCCTCCCTTGCTCGCTCCCTCAGCTTTCATGCTAGCTGTCCTAGGAGGATCCAGGCAGCGGGGCCAGGGGCTGCCTGTCGGTGGCTCAGCTTGGACTGAGGGAATCGGATTCTTGTCCTCCCTTGATCTAGCGACGCCCTGGCCGCTCTTCCAGCCTGTGGCGTGGAAACTTGGGTCTTGGGACACGGGGTCTTGTTTCAGAAAGGAGCCTTTTATTTCACTACGTGACCGGATTTTCCAATCAGCACTTGCTCTGTCCTCAGTGAAGGGCAGGGGCAGGGCTCTGTGCTCAGTCCCTGCTGTCCTTGGCATTCTTGGGCCCGCCAGCCTCTGTCTCCCACTGGACCTGGAAGACTCTGAGCCCCACCCCCTGCCCACACAGCAACCAGCACAGCCACACCTAACCAAGGGAGAAGCCCGGGGCTCCCACCAGCCTCTTCCTCCTCTTCCTGTCCCCTCCTTCTTGCTCGTGTCCCCAGTGATGTCCATCTGTGTCCCTAGGGCCTGTACAGAACCCCATTGGGCCTGGAAGTCAGCCAAGCTTGGGGCTGGAGGCTGGGGGCTGTGATGGGGTCTCTCTGTGGAGCCGCGGGGCCTTGTGGCTAAGAAGACTGCGGACCCCACCCTCGGGGCACCTCTCACCTCCTGTGGCCCCGGGGTGACAGTTTCCCACAGGGGCAGGAAGAACAAAGCTGGATGTGTCATCTCTGGTGCCCGGGGATGGTGTTACCCGCAGTGCTCCCGCAGACAGGAATGACTGCTAGGGACGGGGTCCTGGGGGCTAGAGGACCCCAGCTGCAGCACCAGGGCTGTGCAGTGGGGAGCCGGGGGTCCAGGGGCCGCTCGCGGCCTGCAGGTGCCCCAGGGCTTCAGTCCCCCTCCCCCGCAGGGACACTAGGCATCTGGCCTCTGCCCTTGGAGTGGAGCCAGGCCAGGCCGGGGAAGAGGCCTCTGGGGAGCAGGTGGGCCTGCTGGTTAGAAGCTAGCTGGGCTGGGCAGTTCCCAGTGCCCGTGGGCTGTGGAGGTTCAGTCTGCCGGGGCCACTGCCCGGGGCTTTGCCCGTCCGGACGCAGCTGTAAGGAAGGGGCTCATTTGTAGCCTGGAGCGCTTGCTTCACGTTTGCATGCTCTAACATTTGTTATACCAGATGGATCAGCAGCAGCAGCTGTGGTGACATTTATTCTGTTACTCCTCTGACGCAAAAGCCAAGGTCACCGGGCCGGGGAGAGCATCTAGGTCCCCTGAGATCCCAGGGGCACAGCCCCTGGGTGTGCGGCTCCCAGCCCTGGGCCTGGACTGGAGGCGGGGGGGGGGGATCTTGCTTCCCCTGCTGTCCCTCCTCCTCCACAAGAGCTGGGCCAGGAGCCTGTCTGTGCAGGGAGTGCTGTAAGCCAGCCCTGGCTCATCATGACAGACACGTCTGCAAATAGCTCATCAAGTCTCCAGTTCAGAAGTGCTGGTGCGATTTCAAGCACGCATCCGGTGCTACAGCCAGGCTCCGCGCTGCACGGGCAAGGCTGCTGCTCGGGCGGTCACCGTGCTGCGCCTCCCCAATCCACCTCGCAGATACTGACCCCCCTGCCCACCCCGAGAGCTCCGTCCAGCCATGGTGAGAGGAGGTCAACGTCAGGGTCCTCCTCTATTCCAGCTCTGCCTCTCTGGATCACGGCCTGTCCCTGCCGCACTGCAGGGGGCTGTGGACCCCGGCAACCGTTTGCAGAGGGAAACAACTTTCCTGCCTTGGGAACGCGGATTTGGCTGTGGCGCGTGGATGGGCTGGCACGCGGCCTGCCTGGGCGGGGCCCGCGGGGAGGGCAGTCAGCCCAGCCAGGGGCGGCACACGCCAGCACACCGGAAGCCTGCCAGGCTCTTCCTGTGTGTGTGCTCAGAGTCGGGGTCTGCTGCCTGCGTGCTGCGGTGCTGCCACCAGCTCCATCTCCAGAGGAGACAGCAGAGGCAGCGTCTCAAATGGCGGACGGGACGTAAAGGGTGGTGGGCAAAGGCTTGGGCTGCTGAGAACACGGATAACCCGAGGAAGGGCTCCCGAGGCCTGGAGGAGGCACCCAGAGCCGCTGAGAAGGCTTTGAAGGAGGACAGGAAACTGCATCTCTGTATGAAAGCCCTGATCTAGGGAACCAAACTGGATGCCCAGCAGGCAGCCTAGAGCAGGTACAAACCACTGTCCCCAGTACTACCTCAGCTAGGTGGCCCCAGTGCTACCTCAGCTAGGTGGCCCCAGCACATACCCTGGCTTCTCCTGGGTGGAGAGGCTCTGAGTAGCAGCTTTGCCTTGGATTTCAGCCCCAGGCTGGATTGTGACGAGTGGCAGGAGTTAAGAGACAGACAGCTTCTCCCCAGACCACACAGCACAGCTAAGGGCTGCAGCCACACCCCCTCCCCGCCATACTGCCTACCTGGCTCCCACCTGTGTTTACAGAGCCAAGGACAGACTCTGAGTTCTTGTCCTGCCCTCTGTCCAGAAGAGGCCCCTGAGCCTAGTTAAGTCACTGGAAGAGCCAGGGTGGAGGCTCAAGGCAAATGTGAAGGTCTGCACCTCAGCCCTCAGCCCTGCACCTCAGCCCTGCACCTCAGCCCTCAGCCCTACACCTCAGCCCTCAGCCCTGCACCTCAGCCCTGCACCTCAGCCCTCAGCCCTGTACCTCAGCCCTGCTCCTCAGCCCTCAGCCCTGCACCTCAGCCCTGCACCTCAGCCCTCAGCCCTGCACCTCAGCCTCAGCCCTGCACCTCAGCCTCAGCCCTCACCTCAGTCCTCAGCCCTGCACCTCAGCCCTCAGCCCTGCACCTCAGCCCTCAGCCCATCCCTCAGCCCTGCACCTCAGCCCTCAGCCCTGCACCTCAGCCCTGCACCACAGCCTCAGCCCTGCACCTCAGCCTCAGCTCTCACCTCAGTCCTCAGCCCTGCACCTCAGCCCTCAGCCCTGCACCTCAGCCCTCAGCCCTGCACCTCAGCCCTCATCCCTGCACCTCATCCCTGCACCTCAGGCCTCAGCCCTGCACC
>NW_012267345.1:1848426-1851832 GCF_000151885.1 Dipodomys ordii
GCCTCCCCCAGTCTGTACCCCAGCCCTGTGTTCCAGTCCCTGCACCCCACAGCCCTGGGCCCCAGAGCCCCCACAAGCCAGGCTCCAGGAAGCAGGCCAGGCCCCGCCGGCTCTGCCTTCCACAGTGACGTTAGGAGAGGCTGCCGGGTCACCTTCGCACACTCCTCCTCTGAAGCAGGAAATGCTCCGGCTTTCATCGCCAGACACCTCACCAGGTTAAAAAGACCTTCTATTTCTATTTCTGGTTTGGGAGTTTTTTTTATTACGAATGACGTTGAGTTTTGCCAAATGTTTTTCTTTTTTCTTTTTGGTCGGTCATGGGCCTGAACTCTGGGACTGGGTGCTGTCCCTCAGCTCTTCAGCTCAAGGCTAGCGCTCTACCACTTGAGCCACAGCGCCACTTCCGGCTTTTTTCTTTTTGCTTATGTGGTGCTGAGGAATCGAACCCAGGGCCTCATGCATGCAAGGCAAGCACTCTACCACTGAGCCACCTTCCCAGCCCCCTGCCAAATATTTCTCTGCAGCTACCCATATAATGAGGTACTGTCACATTGTTCACTTATTCCTCTGTGGAATTACATAAGCTGTTTTTCAAATATTGAGCCAGTCTTATATCTCATGCTTTTCTATTGGTCATAAAGTATCATTCTTTTTATATATTGCTAATACTTTGCTTAGGATTTTGCATCTATGTAGGAATAGGTTATATTTTTCTTTGTGTGTGTGTGTGTGTGTGTGTGTGTGTGTGTGTGTGTGTGTGTGGTATTGGAGCTTGAACTCAGGGCCTTGTGCTTGCCAGGCAGGAATTCTACCTTTTGAGCCATGCCCCAGCCCGAGTAATTTTCTTTTTTAATTTAATGTTATTGTCAAGGTGATGCACAGAGGGTTACAGTTACACGCATAAGGTAATGAGTACATTTCTGTCCACTTTTTTCTCCCACTTTCCCTCCTCTCCCTCTGTGTGATTTTCTTAAACTCTTTTTTTCCTGGTTTTTGTAATCAGCAACATTAAGTTTTTCTAGTCTAGGCTGGTCTTGAATGTCAGCCCTCCTCTCTCCACACCCCAAGTAGTTTATAGTACAGGCCTACAACATTGTGCCCGGTCCTAGTATTTTAAAGAATAAACAAAAGAAAATGTTCATTACATTTCCCCAGATATTTAATTTCCATTGTTCTTCCTTTGTCTCTGAGAATTCAGGTTTCTCCTTGACCTCAATTCACTGCCCGTGAGAAATGCGTTTGTCACTTCTCTTAGATCAGGGCTGCTGGTGAGGGATTTTCTTCGTTTTCCTTGAGAATGTATCTATTTCACAAGGATTCCTGAAGGATCATTCTCAGAGGACAGACTTCCGGGTTGACGCGTCTTGGTTGCTATTTTATTTTGCTTTGTTTTTGAGATGGGGTCTTGCTGTGCAACCTAGCAGGTCTCCAATTCGTCTGAGTGCCGGGTCACCGGCATGGCCGCCACGCTGGCTTCATCAATTTAAACATGCCAAACTGCTGTCCCTCTGAGGGAACCTGGGGTCTTTCAAATCAGTGCTCCCCCATTATTTTTCTCTGGTTATTTGAAAGAATTTCCCTTTATCTTTGGTTTTCAACAAGTGGATTGAGATGTGTCCTTGTGTGGTTGTCTTTGACTTCATCCTATGAGATTTGCTGGGATGCTTGATTCTGTGTGTGTGTGTGTACCAAATCTGGGGAGTTTTCACCTCGTATTTCTTTACCGTTTGCTCTTCCACACTCAGTCCTTTCTCCTTCTGAGTTCCCAGTAATACCACGCGAGGTCCGTGGACTCTCTCCCAGGCCCAAGCCTCGCTTGCTGGTCTCTCCTCTATTTCTTTTTCCTGACTCACTCTGGAATGCGCGGCCAATGCCTGAGTCTGGGCTGGGCTGCAGCGCTTTCCTGGGCTCTGCCAAGTCCAGGCTTTGGACCCTTACTGTGGCCGTTGCTTTCCAGGTTTATGACATAGCAGCCCTTGTGCACACATTGGCATTCGGAGCGGGTGTTCAAACAGGAATCAGCGAAGCACTTTGCTGGAACACCTGGCGGCCGCCAGCCCCAGGAGCCTGGATTTTCTGCCCTGATCTCCTGCCGCCCCGTCCTATGTGCTGCCTGCTGCAAAGCATCGCATGATGGCGATCAGGACTGTGTTCTCCGCATACGCTGCAGCTGGGGGGCCAGGCCTCCATGAGAACATCACCCTCATCGCCCGACGTGGAGACCACGGGAGCCTCCGGAACCACCGCTGTGAGCGCAGGACCTGCCGCCAGCCGTGGCAGAGGCCCACGGGGCCGGGGCCTCCTCCTCCCAGGCGCCCGGGCTGCCGGCACCAACCGCACAGCGCCCTGACAGAGACGGCCCCTGAGGAGCGGGAGGTGGGGCACGCGTCAGGTCCCGGAGCTGCTGGAGGACACAGATCGGCAGTGCCTTGTCCACCCGCTGCAGGCCCCGGTGGCTCCTTTGGTGTAATGGCTCCGGGGAGCAAAGCAGGGCCTCAGTCCATGCTGACTCAGGAGAGCCGAGCTGGGCAGCAGCTGGACTCTGGGGACTGGATGCCAGTGAGAGGGAGGAGGGAGAAGACGCCCCGGGAGAGGGGGGCAGAGCCCTTCTGTGGGCTCCCTGTAGCCAGGCTGGGGCGTCTCCCCGGAGCTTCCTGAAGTGCAGCTGTGGAGCACGGAGGCGATGGAGGGAAAGCCCGCACCCTGACGCCTGCCACTGGACCCGGTGCCAGGGAACGGGTCAGCTCAATACCGGCAAGGGCCCAGGAGAGCCCAGGCCAGGGCACGTGGAGAGGAGGAGGAGCAGCCTCCCGGGAGGGGCTGGGAGGGGCTGGTCACCTGCGCCTGGCTCTGTCCCGGGAGACCAGCCAGCTGGGAGCACGCGGGGCTGGGGGCTGGGCGGAGGCCTGGACCCGGTGCTGGGGAGGTGCGGAGGTGTGGACCACAGCTCCCTCTGGGGGCAGCCCGAGCCGTCCTCCCCTGCAGGAAGCTGGAGCATGTGGCTCTTTTTCCCCTGGGCCCTGAGGGCCAGCTGGGGATGGGGGGGGGATGGAGGAGCCTGGCCTCCCACAAGGTCTTGCTGATGTTTCTAAGTGGCCACAGATCTTTGCAGAAGTGGGATGATTTCTGCATGGGCTTTTCCAGAAGCTTCAGTCTGGCCAGAGCCCAACCCCCTCCCCATCTCCACCTGCCCTGCTTGCTGGAAAACTCATTCATCTTTCAGCACCTCGTGGCCCCCCACCCCCACCCCAAATAGCCTGTTCCCATAGCAACCTGCACGTGACTCCGGGCCACTGTTCATCAGACCCAGCTCTTTGACCTCTACCTGCTGTACCTCCCTCAGGACAGGCAGAGGCGAGGGCTGCGGCCCTGGGCGGGTGAGCCGGCCGTGCCCCCACGCCCTCCC
>NW_012267345.1:1852186-1859981 GCF_000151885.1 Dipodomys ordii
TCCTCCCCTCCCTCCTCATCCCTCCTCCTTCCCCTCTCTGTCCTTCCCTTCCCCCCTCTCCCTCCCCTTCTTCCTTCCTCTCCCCTTCCTTCCTTCCTCTTTTCCATCTTGGCTTCCTTTTTCTTTTTGATGCTTTTCAGACAGTCTGGCTATGCAGCTCAGGCTAGTATTAAACTCCTAATCCTCCTACCTCAGCCTCCTGACTGCTGGGATTATGGACTTTTCTCCCCTAACCAGAGTCTGACCTGGGGTGACGCGGGGGGGGCACTGTCTGTGTCCTCTGCTGCTAGGGATGCTGATGATAGGGGGGTCTCTTCCCTCAGGGTGGGGGGCTGGGGACGGGGTCTCTTCCCCAGCTGGGGGGGGGCTGGGGACGGGGTCTCTTCCCCAGCTGGGAGGGGGGCTGGGGACGGGGTCTCTTCCCAGCTGGGGGGGCTGGGGACGGGGTCTCTTCCCAGCTGGGGGGGGCTGGGGACGGGGGTGCTGGGGACGGGGTCTCTCCCCAGCGGGCAGCAGCGCTGACCCCTCGTGTGGTAGCATCTGTCTGATGAGCGTGTCCTCCTGTCACTCTCTGTCATCTACTTTGTCACTATCTAGGGCGTCTGAGCTGCGGCTGGTGAGCGAATGTCCACAGAGGGCCGGCCCATGGCTGGGGTGCGGACCGCGTGGCCAGCCCCGTGCCCATGCTTGCTGGGCACAGCGAGGTGGTGACACAAAAGCCTTTGCTGGCAGCCCCCCGTCCCCTCTCCAGAGGGACCCCACTCCACAGCGCACGCTGCCAGGTCTGGCTGCAAGGGCACAGCTCAGGTGCAAGTGTCTCGACCCACGGAAACTGTTGGAATGACCCCCACGGGGGAGAAATGGAGGCCACCCATCCCTGGCCAAGGCCTGGAAGCCTCTCACCACCCTCTGCTTCCCGGCCGGCCTCTCCCCAGCCTCTTCCCCCGGTTCTTTGCAGAAGCACTGAGCTGACGCTGTCCCAGCCTCCTCCCGGCCTCCTCCCGGCCTCCTCCCAGCCTCTTCCCAGCCTCTTCCCAGCCTCCTCCCAGCCTCCTCCCAGCCTCCTCCCGGCCTCTTCCCAGCCTCCTCCCAGCCTCCTCCCAGCCTCCTCCCGGCCTCTTCCCGGCCTCTTCCCAGCCTCTTCCCAGCCTCCTCCCGGCCTCCTCCCAGCCTCTTCCCGGCCTCTTCCCGGCCTCCTCCCAGCCTCTTCCCGGCCTCTTCCCAGCCTCCTCCCAGCCTCCTCCCGGCCTCCTCCCGGCCTCTTCCCACTAACACCTGGCAGACAGTGGGCAGCACAGGGCACCCGGCTGTGCTGCTCCTCCACACTGGGCCTGGGGCCAGGACTGGAATCTCAGGCCAGAGGTGTTAAGGAGAAGTTTGCTGAGGCGGGGAGAAGGTGTAGGGAGGCTGAGTCCTGGGAAGGGGAGCCCTGCAGGGCCAGGTGCCCGGCCTACACCCTGGGACAGGCCTGCACCGACCATCCGCAGCTCTCTTGACCTCTCTGGCCTGCAGGTGCCCAGCCCTGCGCCTGGGGTGGGGCAGAGCAGAGATGAGCCTGAACCTGTCGCCAGCTCTACACTTGGAGGAACTAGGGTAGGCTGGGGCTGCACAGGTGAGGGGGGCTGCGCAGGTGAGGGGGGCTGCGCAGGTGAGGGGGGTGAGGGGGGCTGCGCAGGTGAGGGGGGCAGGCGGCTCGATGCGACTGCCCCCAGCTGAGGGCCAGCCTTGCTTTCCCCATCGCCTAGACTTCACCAGAAGAGAAGGGAAACAACCAAGGTGTAGATGTGAGCTCAGGATCCAGGTGTTCTATCTCACCAAGCGCCCCCCCTCCCCCCCCAGGCTGCCAGCCCCACACCTTTTACTTCCTGCAGGACCCAAGTGGTACCAGCTTCTCACACCACGTCTTTCCCACCCCACCCTTCCCAGGGCACTCAGCCTCCACCCATCAACCCCTCCCTCCCCAGCCGGCACCCACCAACCCCTCCCTCCCAGCCGGCACCCACCAACCCCTCCCTCCCCCAGCCAGCACCCAGACCCTCCCTCCCCCAGCCGGCACCCACCAACCCCTCCCTCCCCCAGCCAGCACCCAGACCCTCCCCCCAGCTGCCCTGCACTGTCAACATGCACTGACACTTGTACTCTGCAGTTTTTCCCTGGTGAAAGCGGGCAGGGGCTGGCCGGCTCGAGCCTCCGGCCTCTGCTCTTGTGTGCACAGAGCGAGCCAGGGGCTGGCCAGGGCTCTCAGCTCCTGACTGGGAAGGCAGGGCTTGGGGGAAACTGTGAGACCCAGGATTCCCCGAGGCATTTGGCTCAGGTGCAACGCTAGTTAAGCGCCTGAGACTTCTATTGTGCGGGGATTTTCCACACAGAGCTTTCCCTCTGCACAAAGGACCCTGAGAGCGACCGGACCCACCCGGGGCCCAAAGCCCCAGTGCTATCTCCAAACCGAATCGTAGGCCCAGGCCCGCGTCACCACTGCGCCACCTGCTGGAAGTCACTGGAAGTGCTGGGTGCAGCTGCAGGACGCTGCTCCTCTCCTCTAGGAAGTGTGGTTACCTTCACCCAGCGGTGAGGACGCCTGTTGGAGGGGCGGTTAGGCAGGACACAGGCCGCTGTGGGCCCCACCCGCCCGCAGCCCGGTGGCCTCACGCAAAAGGCCGGCAGCCCTGGGAACCGGGTCTGCCTCTGCCTCCAGGGTGCCCAGCCTGGGCCTGTGGTGGGCCTGCACCCTGGAGCCTGTGCGTGGCGTGGGTGCACACCAGCCCTCCCCTCTGTCCCCGACAAGGCTCTCCCCAGGGGGTCTCGTCCGCCTCAGCAGCCTCTTCCCCTGCTGTCCTTCCTCCTCTGGCGAAGATGCCCGGCCCCCCTGAGCCTCCTGGTCAGGCTGTGACCCGCAAGTGACCGCGGCCCGGGCCCCTCCTCCCGTGACTGCCGGCCCACCCCGCTGGCCTGCAGCTCCATCTCCCCGTTTTTAAGATATAAAATATTTACCAGGCTGTTTCTTGCTGCCTGAAAACATGAAATTCATTTTCACATCTGCAGTCACCAAACGATCTCTTTGCACAGACCCACCCACGTGGCCGGGGTCTGACCGCAGTCCCCAAGCAGTGCCCGCCGGCCTCACAGGCGAGGAGCCTTGAAAGTGGAGCCTCAGGACCGGGACTCACAGGGCCCGGCCTCCCGAGCCAGGCCTCAGAGTGCCAGAGAAGCACTAGGCGCCTGGCAGAGGTTAGGAGCTACCCCGGATTTGAGGGAGGCCATGGGTGGGAGCACCGTGCACTGAGCCCCTGCCCACAGGGGTGGGGGGAGGAGCACCATACACTGAGCCCCCTGCCCACAGGGGTGGGGGGGAGGAGCACCGTGCACTGAGCCCCCTGCCCACAGGGGTGGGGGGGAGGAGCACCGTGCACTGAGCCCCTGCCCACAGGGGTGGGGGGGAGGAGCACCGTGCACTGAGCCCCCTGACCACAGGGGGGAGGAGCACCGTGCACTGAGCCCCCTGACCACAGGGGTGGGGGGGAGGAGCACCGTGCACTGAGCCCCCTGACCACAGGGGGGAGGAGCACCGTGCACTGAGCCCCCTGACCACAGGGGTGAGGGGGAGGAGCACCGTGCACTGAGCCCCCTGACCACAGGGGGGAGGAGCACCGTGCACTGAGCCCCCTGACCACAGGGGGGAGGAGCACCGTGCACTGAGCCCCCTGCCCACAGGGGTGGGGGGGAGGAGCACCGTGCACTGAGCCCCTGACCACAGGGGGGAGGAGCACCGTGCACTGAGCCCCTGCCCACAGGGGTGGGGGGAGGAGCACCGTGCACTGAGCCCCTGCCCACAGGGGTGGCAGGGAGGAGCACCGTGCACTGAGCCCCCGCCATTGTCCCTCACCCTCCCAAGGCCACTGCCCTGGCACTCGGTGGGTCTGCTCTCCACGGCCTCCTGCTCTGTCCACGGCCTGCCTGCACTGTCCACGGCCTGCCTGCTCTGTCCACGGCCTGCCTGCACTCTCCACGGCCTGCCTGCACTCTCCACAGCCTGCCTGCACTGTCCACGGCCTGCCTGCACTGTCCACGGCCTCCTGCTCTGTCCACGGCCTGCCTGCACTGTCCACGGCCTGCCTGCACTGTCCACGGCCTGCCTGCACTGTCCACGGCCTGCCTGCACTGCCTGCCACGGCTTCATCTGGACCAGGGCCTCCCTGAGCCGAGAGCCCAGTGGACCCCTGGTCCCAGGGTCATTCCCGGAGGTCCAAGGTACGTCAGCGCCCCATGACGCACGCAGACTGAGCCAATGCCAGCCATCTGTCAGCCGTGCCCAGCCTCCGGCCAGGCACATGCAACCCTGGAGCGCTCGAGCCTCCGGCCAGGCACATGCACACCAACCCTGGAGCGCTCAAGGAGCCGTGATGGTGTGGCTGTGTTCTTGCAATTGGCCCAGACTCCTGCACAAGCGGGCTAGGGGACAGGGCTGGCGGGCACTGGGCACGGGGGACAGGGGCCGGTGGGCACTGGGGACAGGGGACAGGGGCTGGTGGGCACTGGGCACAGGGGACAGGGGCTGGGGAGCACTGGGCACGGGGGACAAGGGCCAGCGGGCACTGGGGACAGGGGACAGGGGCTGGGGAGCACTGGGCATGGGGGACAAGGGCTGGCGGGCACTGGGGACAGGGGACAGGGGCCGGTGGGCACTGGGGACAAGGGCCAGCCACAGGACAAGGTCACCTTCCCAGAACAGCTGGCAGCACACAGGAAGCCACAGCTTCCGGACACTGACACCAGCCGCCTGGAAGTGCAGCGCCAATGGGAGGGTGTGCTGCTCAGCCGCTTCCCGGGGCTGAGCTGGGAGTTAGGCAGCAAGGAGCCGGAGAGAGGCTGTGGGCCTGGACCTCAGAGATCTGCGAGAAGTTCCAGAACTCTACACAGTGGAAACAGAGCAAAAGGAAGAAAATCAAGCCAGAAACAAGGCTGTAATCCTCACTCTCAGGGGGCTGAAATCTGAGGATGGAGGTTCAAAGCCAGCCAGCACAGGAAAGTCCTTGAGGCGCTTATCTCCAGTTAACCACCAGAAGAACTAAACTGGAATGTGTGACTCAAGTGGTAGAGCACCAGCCATGAAACAAAACAGCTAAGCAAGAGTGTGAGGCCCTGAGTTCAAGTCCCAGTACAGACACACAGAAGAAAAAGGAAGGAGGAGGGGGAGGAGGAAGAGGAGGAGGGGGGAGGAAAACAGAAGGAGAAGGAAAAAGGGGAGAAAAAAAGGGGGAGGGGGAGGAGGAGGAGGAGAAGGAGGAGGAGGAAGAGGAGGAGGAAGAGAAGAAGGAGAAGAAAGAAGAGGAAGAAGAAGAAGAGGAGGAGGAAGAGGAGAGGGAAAAGAGGAAGAGAGGGAGGAGGAGGGGGAGGAGGAGGAAGGGAAGGGGGAGGAAAATTTAAAAGAATTTAAAAAAAGAATTTTAAGAAAACAGAAAAAGTGTATTTTCACCCAAAGCTATGTAACATGAACACATTGGGGTCAAATTTTTGAAGTACACAAGGAAAAATGTCAACCTGACGTCCCACAGGAGCCCAAGCCCTTTTAGAATAAGGCAAGGCTGAGCCCCAGCCCAGGGCAATGCTAGAGACCCGCACCAGCCGCAGCGCACAGCCCAGCTTTTAGAGAGCACGCTTTACGGCTCGTAAAGAGTTGTTCGGGGCTACAGCTCTGTTGTCACCCGGCCCCCTCCCCGCTCCACAGCCTCTTGCAGGGGAGGAGGCTGCCTGCGGCTGCCCGAGCCGGTGGCCTGTGTCCCCTGGGCTGCACAAAAGGCTTCACAGCCAAGAGCCCTCAGGAGCCCGAACAATCGTAAAGCCAGAGACAACGTAACCAATGTTGGCACTACCAGACAGAAAGCTTAAAGCTTAACACAGTCAGGAGCAGCGAGGACGCTCTGGGACGGCGTAGAAGCTCCAGTCCTCATCTCCGCAGAGGCTCCAACCACAAGAACGAACCTGACAGAAACACTTGGAACAAAAGAGAGCTCGATGCCAGGGAGAATCAGACGCAGCTCCCATGCCCAGTAGACACAACACAGCTGGAGTTCCTGAAGACGAAGACACCAACCCCCCCAGCCACAGAACACACCCTCATGCGTGAGGGAGCACCACCGAGAGGGAGCAGTGGACACCCTTTCCAAACTTAATTACAGACACAAACAAAAGAGCTAGTGAAATCACAGAGCATCAGATAGAGTAGCTGCCCACAGTGGCTGCACATGGGAGTGTCCAAAGTCAAAGCAAGGCTCTTGAAGAAATATGTGCATGCTTTCACACACACACACACACACACACACCCCACCCTGCACAAAGGCAGGAGAACCACCCAGACTTCTTGTAGCCACAGTGTGAGCAAGAAGCCGGTTTTGGAGACATCACCTTCACTGAGCAACAAATCTGCCCATCCAGTGCCCAGCTGCGGCACTGTTGAGTTCCTCACCAAATGTGAAGGCAAAGCAAGACAAGATCCTCACCCCCAGTGTGCTCCCAAAGAAACCCGGGCACATTCTCCAGACAGAAGGAGTGGGGTGGCCATAGAGGAAACGAAGATTCCAGAGATCAGATAAGTACATCTAACATAAAGATCACTTTATTTACTTGCTCTGAAATATGTATCCTTTCCAAAGCAAAAACAGACAGCAGAATAAATGTCTAATGTCTGAGGCTGCAGGATAACATGTCGAGGGCTGACTGGGTTATTCTTAATTTGCCCACCAGATGACAGAAGAGAAGAGCGATGGGAAGACAAGCCCAAACGCAACAGACAATAGAAACAGCAGCAAGATGACAGGTGCCAACGCAGCGCGTCAGCAGTGTCTGCAGGTAAGAAGGCGGCGATGGGCGGCCAGCCCACGGGCCGGGGCAGGGCAGAAGCCCTAACAGCTCTGTCCTGGTGATGTCTGCAGAAGAGCAGCCCACAGAGACCCCACCCACCACTATTCTCTCGTGCACCGGCCTTCAGCAAGATACAGCGCATTCTGGATCATGAAACAGATCCTACCGAAGTCCAAGAACTGCAAATCATACCAAGTACAGCATCAGAAATAAGGGAGAAAATTAGAAATAAGAGCCAAGCACTGGTGGTTCACACTTGTAATCCTAGTTACTCAGGAGGCTGAGATCTGAGGATCTCAGTTCAAAGCCAGCCCAGACAGAAAAGGCCCGTGAGATTCTTATCTCCAATTAACCCGTCAAAAGCTGGATGTGGGTGGAACTGTGGCTCAAAGTGGTAGAGCACTGGCCTTGAGCAAAAGAGCCGAGGGACAACACTCAAGCCCTGTGTCTGGGGAAAAAAATTAAAAATAAGGGAAATAAGTAAGTTAGATCACAGCCACAAAAGAACTCATGGAAACTCAAGAAAAATTTGAAAATACGTATTATATATAATCTAATAGAAACAAAACACCGACATGTCAAATTTTGTGGGAGGCAGGTGAGGAAGTGCTTATAGAAGAATATTCCAAATATGTGAACTAAGCCTCTGCCTAAAGAGCCTGAAGAGAGAAAATCACCTCGTAGACGTAGCTGGAAACAGTAAAGATTAGAGCAGAAACCCATAACATTGACACCAGAAATACATGAAAAGCAAGCCAAAATCCAAGACTTTGAAAAAGTAAAACTGATGAAGCTTTGGACAGATTAACTAATTTTTTAATGGAAGGAAAACAAAGGCACAAATGACTAATTTCAGGCGAGAGAGGACAGACCGGCCAGCCCCCCCACCTCCCCCCACCACAGACACGGCCAGCCCCCCCACCTCCCCCCACCACAG
>NW_012267345.1:1861956-1873785 GCF_000151885.1 Dipodomys ordii
CGGCCATCCCTGGACAGCTCTGTGTCCACCCTGCCATGCGGCCATCCCTGGACAGCGCTGTGTCCACCCTGCCACGCGGCCATCCCGTGGACAGCGCTGTGTCCACCCTGCCACATGGCCATCCCTGGACAGCTCTGTGTCCACCCTGCCATGCGGCCATCCCTGGACAGCTCTGTGTCCACCCTGCCATGCGGCCATCCCGTGGACAGCGCTGTGTCCACCCTGCCACACGGCCATCCCTGGACAGCTCTGTGTCCACCCTGCCACCCGTGGACAGCTCAACATCCACCCTGCCATGCGGCCATCCCGTGGACAGCTCTGTGTCCACCCTGCCATGCGGCCATCCCGTGGACAGCGCTGTGTCCACCCTGCCACACGGCCATCCCTGGACAGCTCTGTGTCCACCCTGCCACACGGCCATCCCTGGACAGCTCTGTGTCCACCCTGCCACACGGCCATCCCTGGACAGCTCTGTGTCCACCCTGCCACGCGGCCATCCCGTGGACAGCTCTGTGTCCACCCTGCCACGCGGCCATCCCGTGGACAGCTCTGTGTCCACCCTGCCACGCGGCCATCCCGTGGACAGCTCTGTGTCCACCCTGCCACGCGGCCATCCCGTGGACAGCTCAACGTCCACCCTGCCACACGGCCATCCCTGGACAGCTCTGTGTCCACCCTGCCACGCGGCCATCCCCTGGACAGCTCTGTGTCCACCCTGCCACACGGCCATCCCTGGACAGCGCTGTGTCCACCCTGCCACACGGCCATCCCGTGGACAGCTCAACGTCCACCCTGCCACACGGCCATCCCTGGACAGCTCTGTGTCCACCCTGCCACGCGGCCATCCCATAGACACCTTTCCCCATGTCAGGCTAAAGTCCCTGCAGGAAGGACCAGAGAAGGGGAAGGGAAGGAGTTGTTGGGGCCCTGGAAGACAGAAGAGTGGATAGTGAGATGGCCAGCAGGTCAAGATGCCTAGTGGACACTCCGTGGGCAGAATGGCCTGGCCAGTACCCTGAGGGAAAGGAGGGCCCCAGAAAAAGCAGGGCCTGCACTGGCCTCTCCTCAGAGGCCCCAGGGCTCTGGTTACTCATCTGCCGCCACCCAAGTCTATCACTGCCTGGAAAACCGGCCCTGGGTGTCACGCTGCCCAGCACCCCGCCTGCCCGGTCCAGACTCCATCGGGAGGTACCCTCCTGCACACCTCCCACCCTCCCCCGGCACACCTTGTGCCCAAGGACCCGTGCATTCACACAACTGCCTGAGGATCCAGGGAGCAGCAGGGCGGGGCTTCCTGGTGGAGACTGGCAGCAGGGGCCAATCGGATGGTCCCAGAGCCAATGTGCGGCCAAAGCCCAGCGTCCTCATCTGCACAGCCACCTGCTGGTGTGGCGGCCTCTGCAGGGGCAGCTCAGGGAGGGCTGGGCACGTGTAGTGCTTGGCCCTGAGACCGGAGCATTCGTGGGGCAGCAGGATGCCCAGGGAGGTCAGAAGCAGCAGCAGAGCTGTGACTCGGCCCAGGGAAGCGGTCTCCTTCCTTTGCTTTGCTCCCGGTGACAGAGGACAGCATTGACAAGGGTCCTGAGGGAACGTGCGGGCACAGAGGAGTGTGGCGGACACTGCAGCGAGGAGGCCGACTGTGCCGCCCCCCCCCCGTGCTGGGCGTGGCCACACCCGCCCATGTGGGGACCACCGGGGATCCCAGAACCAGAGTGAACCCCAGTAATCATGGTGGCTCTGGGCACCTGAGGGCCTTGCTGGCGCCCCCTACAGCCAGCGGTGTCCGCCACAGCCCCGGGGCTGAAGCCCCTCCCCTCCCACACCCTGCTGGGCAGGGACCAGGCATCTGGGCAGGTGCGGACACCGAGTCGGAAAGAAGTTCTGGCCACCAAGCGCAGGGCCAGCCGCTGCTGCAGGGCACCTGATCCCACCAAGCTCAGCAGAGACCCAAAGAGAGGGAGGGTCTGCCTGGATAATTCCAGAGGGCAGAGACAGTAAACTGGACAGGCGTTCCTGGAGATTCAAGGCATCAGAAGGCTTGAAGTTGGTCAGAGGGCCCAGGGAAGCTCCCGGTCCAGGCCTTGGGGATCGTAGCCTCCCTCCCCAACCCAGCGCATCTCAGACCAGGGTACAAGCAGTGGCAGGAAGACCACACACACTCCACCCGGTTGAATCACTGATTTTACTAAGTGCACGGGTCCACTGGGCACCCACTCAGCCCCATGGCAGCAGAACTTTCCAGAACTGTCCACACATGTCCTTCTGAGAGATTCTGCACCGGAAGCCCCCCGCCCCCGCCTGGCCACACCAGCCTGTTTGCGTGGCACGAACGTGTCCGTGTTGTTTGGTTCTATCCTGGCGAACCCATTAGAAGACTAGCGTCCGTTCCCTGGGCGTCCGATGGTGGTGCGCGGAGTGGAGACGTCAGCGTCCAGGGCCGCACGTTGCTGAGAGGAAAAGGCTGGTGCGGCGCCCGAGGCCACGTTCGAAATAGTTAGGGTGCAGTCGTACAAAGGCAGTATGAAGTATTCTTTGGAGCATGAACGAAAGTGCAAAGACAGCCAAAGGCAACCGCAGAGATGGGGAAGCTGCACGCGGCCAGGGGAGGGCAGGACTGCAGTAGGCGGCGCGGGGCGCACTGCTGGGGGCACACTGCTGCCTGGGGCCCTCGGGCCAGAGCGGGCGTGGCTTTGAGCCCAGGTGCCCCACCAGGGCTGCAGCCCCTGCTGGCACTTGTGTCTGGCTGGACCTGTGGACTCTCACGGCCCGGCCTGGAGGGGCCCAGGGGCACCAGGCAGCCTGGGGATCGCTGTCAACATGCGTTAAGGCAACAACTTTGTCAAACCCAATCTGAGTCGGATGTGCGGTGCTTAGCGATGTGTGCTCCTGCCCCAGAGCCCCGGGAACACGAGGCCTTGGGGGGCTGGGACCCCATCCTCCGGTGTCAGTCCGATGCCAGGGGAGTCTTGGGGTGGGTAAGGGACCAGACCCGGCGTCCTCGGCCAGCTAGGTGCACCGGAGCAAGCGTACAGGACAGAGCTGGCCCCCCCCTTGGATGGATTGGGGGGTTTCCCTTCACAGCCCCCTCCTGAGGCCTGCTGTCAGCCCCACCAGGACGGCACAATCCGGTGATCCTGACCCGTCCTTCTCACTCCGGGCGCGTGGCAGAGGCCTGGCTCAGGCATCCCGCAGGACAGGACCAGGGTCCTATCCACACCCTCGCCTCACGAAGCCCCCATGCTACCTCTTCTTAGCTCCTCGGGAGCCCCAAAGGGGGCTGGGACGGCAACCCAGGGGAAGTGACCAGCCGTGCGTGCGATCGCCCTGCCCTGCCGGGCCCTCTTACCACGCCCCACAGCCCTGCCGGGCCCTCTTACCACACCCCACAGCCTGTGTGCGCCGGAGAGGGCCGCAAGGTCCACAGGGGGCAGGGGCAGGCCTGGCTTCCTGTGGCTGAGGGCACGGGGCAGCATGTTGGGGGCTGATCACAAGGGCCAGGCAGGGGCCCCTGCTCAGATCCCAGCCCTGCTGCTACGGTGCAAAGCGGCCCCTCGTGGTGGCCTTGCCGTCCAACCGCCGCTACCAGGTCTGTTTCTAGGGGTTGTGACCTATGAGGTGGTGAACGTGTCCCCCGCTGACCTCACAGCCTGAGGCCAGGGCAGGCGTGGTGGCCTCCGCCACTTACAGCCGGGCCAGGTGACACTAACATTCTTGCGTCTCCAAAAAGAACCACCCCCCGCCCTCTGAGCAGGCTGGGGAAGGGACTGGAAATACCTGGGGACCACGCTTCCACAGAGAACAGGGCTGCTCTTTCCCAGGCCCTCTCAGTAGAAGACATGGAGCGGCCCGGCTGTGGCTGGGCTCCGCGGAGGCTCTGGACTGACCGGGTCCACAGCCAGGCTCTCCAGAGAGCTATCCGCGGCGCCAGGCCACTTTGCAGCCTCGGAGCGGGGACTGGAGGCAGGCAGGCCCTGCGGGGCCGCTCCGTCTCCTGCGCGCTCAGACCACAGGTGAGGGGCTCTCCAGATGGCCCAGCCTGACACACAGGGGCTGCGCCTGAAGAGGACGCAAAGGGAGATGCTGGGCTAGAAAATGCCCGTGCTCAATAGGCAACGCCAGCCCGGCGCAGGGCCTGGCACCTCCCAGGAGAGCACCGGGAGTCAGCCAGCACGAATCCGGCCTGACGCACAAGCCTGCCTGGCCTTCCGTGGTACTGGGACCTCCCTGGCTCCAACCTCGGCTTCTCCTGTTACTTGGCAGTCCTCGGGCTCCGGGCGGAGACCGCGAGCGCAGCAGGCCGGGGGCCCTGTGTGGCACTGGCAGCCCCCCTCCCACTGCTCCCCGGAGCCCAGATGGCTGGACCGCACTTAAGCTTCAGCAGAAGTCTCGACCCATCTGCCCAACACCACGAGTTCCGCGGAGCTCCCTCTCCAGACGTCGATCGAGAAGAGCCAGAGGGAAAGAATGGCCAAAGTAGGCAGCCTGTGCAGGGCGCCTGTGTGTGCACACGCGTGTACACGCAGCTCAGCTTGTACCTGTGCACACATTTGTGCGCCATGTGTGTACACGTGCGTGGAGCTGTGCGTGTGTGCATGTTTGAGCTGGCACACACTTGCCAGGGTGTGCGCGTGCATTTGTGTGTGCCTGCGTGAAACTGTGTCTGACATATGGTCTGTGTGCATGCATCGAGTACACCTGCGGCCACCATGTGTGGCCGATGTGTGTGTGCACCTGCGTGAACTGATGTGAGTGTGTGCGTGTGCAGACCTTGTGTGTGTTAGGTGTAGCCATGTAGTGTGAAAGAGTTGTTCCCACGTGTTTACTTGTGTGCACACGTGACTGCGCCCGTGTGCGTGTATGGAAGTGTGGCCTTTCTGTAGGTCTGCCGTGTACGCGCAGTGCAGGGAGGTGCTAGCGGCTGTGTGTGGGAGCGTGTGTGCTGGCGGGGGTGTGTGGGAGCGTGTGTGCTGGCGGGGGTGTGTGGAGACTTCCCCGTGGGGTGGCCGCTGCCCCTCACACTCACACTTGTCTTCACACTTGGGTGGGCAGTGGGCAGCTCTGGCCGGGCCTGGGGGGCCCCATCATCTCCGGGACCAGGCCTCCTGCCACCCGATGGGGGCGCCTCGCCCTCCAGGCCCGCCCCAGCTTCTCTTGCTGTGGGGCAGGCAGGCCCTGGCCGGCCCCCTCTGGCTGTAGCCCAGGGCCCCCTGCGGTCCGGCCAGCTGCCCAGTGCTCAGCTGCAGAGCTTGGGCCAGGTCACCCCAGTGCTCTCCGGGACAAGACTAGAGGCTGCCTGCCTGAGTCAGGACCCACCAACACCCTGAGCACAGGACCGGAGCTGGGGGGGGGGGTGGGGAGGCTCCTGCAGCTCCTGGGCCCATGGAGGCCTTGGAGGGGTGGGCGGGGCTGATGATGTCAAGGCGCACACCCCCCTCCGCCTGGGAGCTCCCCTCACGCCCCCCATCCCACCAGAGGGCAGAGGCCTGAGGGCCCCAAGCACCCCATCCCAGACAGCGTCCACGCTTCACCACCACGGACGTGGTCTCCCACGCTGAGCCACGCGTGGCAGAGGCCCTGGCGGTGTCGGCAGGTGTGGAGCCCGCCCCTGGGGGCGGGCATCGCTCCCGAGGCGCACACATGGACACCAACAGCCAGGCCCAGCCACACTTTTTCCCAGTGGGCAGGCGGGGTGGGGCTGGCTAACCTCAAGGCCCTAGACCAGCTATCGTTCCAGTCCAAACCAACCTCCAACAAGGGCATGAGACGTGGGCCCCTGGCCTTTCCGTGTCCCTCTTTCGGGGGTGCCTCAGCTGGCCAGCCCAGCCCCGGCACACATGGAGGGGGACTGCTGCAGAGCCTGGGTCCCACCCCACTGTGCTCAGCCTACAAACACAGATGTCTCTGGCCTGGGTCCCACGGGCCCAGCCCGGGCTTCCACCCTGCTTCTAGTGCTGAGCTCACGCTCCCCAAACTGGCTGCCCAGTGGACCCTGGGCCCCCGGCGGACAGAATGTCTCCCACGCTCCAAACACCGAGAGACGGCAGCTGTGGGACCAGCGTGTGGCAGCAAGGCTCCCGGGGTGCCCCCCTGCCCCAGTGGGCCCTCTGCCAGGCACCAAGAGGCTCCCGTGGGAAGGACCCTCTGCCAGGCCCCCCGTTTGATGTGGGGCACAGGGGCTGTGTGGAAAGGCTCCGTAGCCCACCACCGTGCAGCCCGCCCCGCTGGGGGCCACAGGGTGTGGAGCGTGGGAGGGAGGCCCTGGCGGAGGACGCGCAACCCCGCCCCCAGGTGGTGTCTCCCACGGCTAACCATGGCCTAGAGACAGGCCCTGACCCGTGATGAGGAGAGGAGAGCACAGGGGCCTGACCTCAGACCTCCTCACTGCGGTGCTGCGGCTCTCGTGCACCCCAGGGCCGCTGGAGACCCCAAGGAGCGAGGCTGTGATCAAGAGGGTCCAAGGGGCTCTCTAGGGAGCCGGGTTGGTCCCTGAGGCCTCGTCCCTCCCTCTCCCCCGAGGTTTCTGCCTGGCAGCGGCTCCATGGGGAGGAGGACAGGGAGGATGCAACCCTCGAGGTACCCAGGGGCCGGGGCACTGCCCAGCTGTGTGCACACAGACCGCTGGCCAGGCTTCCCGCGGCCGGCCAGGGCCAGGGGCCAGGTCTGCTCTTCACCACCTCCCGGCAGGGCCCTACCACAAGCGCATGCCCGCCATCGCTCCACCCCTCCGCGCGTGCAGGTGGTCTGTCCCCAAACAGAGCAGAGGGGCTCCAGGGCCCCCTGACCCAGCTCCCCTCCGCCGCTGGTTGGAAAGGAACTTTTGTAAAATGTCACCTTGTGAGCCCAGGATCCCGACCCGCCCACCACCCGACGCGGGCCCGAGCGTGGACCCCACGGGGGCCTCCTCCGCCCTCATGATGCGGTCACTCAGTGCAAAGGCCCGGGGCCCCAGCCCAAGCCGGGCGGGGCAGGACGTGGCAGGCGGGGCCCGTGGCCCACAGTGGCCTCACTTCCTGGGCCCGGCCCAGCCCACGTCGCCAAAGGGGCCCTCGCCCGTGGCGGAGCGCGGCGGCGGCCCGCAGGGCGTGCAGAGGTCCGAGTCCGTGTCCGACTCGCCCTCGGCGATGTAGGGCCTGACTTTGGCGCACGGCGCCACGGCTGCGTAGCAGCTGCTGAGGGCGTCCAGGTTCTCCCGGGACTGGGAGATGCTGAAGCCGCTGAAGGACCGCTCCAGCTCCTCGTGGTCCACGGACGGGATGGAGATGGACGTGTCACTGTCCCGCAGCGCCTCGTGCGGCCGGCTGGCCGGGGCGTCCTCCAGCCTCAGGAACTCGGTGCTGGCCCGGTGGCCACCGCTGTACGCAGACAGGGACCGCTCGTGCGCGGGGGGCGGCGGGATGCGCACCAGGGAACCGTGGTCCCCGACCGGGGAGGCGCCGTGCCGCTGGTGGCCCTGCTGCTGCCACGAGGTGGACGGGGGGCCCTGGGCCGGGGGCGCGGCCGGGGGCGCGGCGTAGTTCCTCTGGCCGGTGGAGCTGGTGGAGCGCACGATCTTGATGATGCAGCCGTGCTTGTCCGTGTGCTCTCGGCTGTCCTCGGGGCTGTGGTAGGGGGGCGCCGGCTCCGGCTCCTTGGCCCCAAAGTAAGCCTCGGTCTCGGCCGCGGGGATGCCCATGCGCTGAGTGTAGATGCTCACCAGGAAGTCCAGCTTCTTCTCCATGGACAAGACCTGCAAGACGGGGCTGCTGCGGGGCGGGCCCAGCTCACCCCGCCTCCGAGTCGGGGGGGGGGATTTGGGGTACTCCAGACCCGGAGCCGCACCACACGCCCCTGGATGCCAGGCAGCTCAGCTTCTCACCCTGCCGTCCACATGTGGGCCGGGCGCAGGCCCGCGCCAGAGCCAGCCCGGGCGGCCGTGCCCACGTGTGGTGACGTCTGGGGTGGGGGGTAAGGAGGGCGGAGAGGAGACCAGCCAGGATGACTCTGGCAAGCCCCACAGCACATGACCCCTGCTGAGGGACCCCACAGCCCCCCGGCCCGGACGTGGGGAGAGCGGATCCTGGGACCCACATCGCCCCGGGGGAAGGGGGTGTCAAAGGCTGGCCCCTTCCACAGCACCCCACAGCCCCTCAGTCTCGCCCACCTGCTTCTCCACCTTCCCGAGCCGTCCCATCATGCTGGGGTCCTCGGGCAGGTCCACCTCCGCCGGGCCCTTGGCACGGTCCTTGTCGGTTATCGCCGGGCCCCGCCCCACGATCTGGTCCACTCTGCCAGGAACAGAGACCCGGCCCCCGAGCGTGAGTTCAGCATCGTGGGGCCAGGCCCTGCCCGTCCTCCTGGAACAGCCCACAGCCCCCCAGATCTGGGCTCTTCGACCCTCTCAGAGCCGACCGGGGGGACCGCAGGCGCCAGGACAGACGGACAGCGGTGCTCGCGTGCTCGCGCTGCCTCCTTGCGCTCCGGTCCGGTCCCTGCTCCGTCCATTTCATGGGATGTGGCACATTACTGAGGAGTAAAGTGAGGTGCTTCTGCCTGCTCAGCCCCGCCCCGTCTGCGGTCCCCACACCCATCAACCTCGTGCCCTGCCCATCGCTGCCCACGTCTCCCCTCTCCTCCCTGGCTTGGGCTTGCTGGTCCTACAGCAAACCCAGGCCCCGGGATCCGTGACAGCTGGTGAGCATCTACCGGGACTCCGAGCACAAGGCCAGTTGGGTCCCCTCCCCTCCCCTCCCCTCCCCTGAGCTTTACTCCTGTGTAATGCACCATGGAGGCCTCCACGCTGACAGGTACGACATAGGCAACGCTAACGTCTCCAGCACGGACGACAGAAGCAGGAGGTTGAGAGCTGTTGCTCCAGGACAGGGGAGGGGACAGGGCTGCACGGGAAACCGCAACGCACAACCAGAGGCGAGGAGGGGAGCCGCAGCCAGCCAAAGCTGAGTGTGCAGCGTGTGCCTGTGGTGCGTGTGCATGCATGTGAATGCGTGTGTGTCTTGCAATGGGAGTGTATGTGCTTGTGTGTGCAGGACGCAGAACTCAGTCGAGCTGACCTGTCAAGGCCGAAGGTTGAGGTTGCCGGGAAGGAAGGTGGCTGTGTGCCCTTGGGGGCGGGGGGAGACTCCCATTTAACATAGCACCAGAGACCCTCAGCAGATCTGTGGGGAGCACAGGCCTGGCCATGCTGGGGCTGCAGGAAATACCAGCCTCCCGGCACGTTCCCTCACAGTCCATTCAGCAAGCCGTGCTCTGCACAGGGCATGCTGAGCAGGGCCACTCCAGACTGGCCACACAGCTGCAGCCCTGAGCACAAAGCACGTCCTGGGGCCCCCGGGCCCAGCAGCCCCACGCAGTCCTCAGCCTGCAGGGCCGCCCCCCCATACACTTCAGGGGGTGCCGGCTGACAGGGCTGGGGGAGGGGCAGGCTCATGCTCCACTAGCTCCATGCTGGGTGCATGCACTAGGGTCGGGGGAGGTAGGGGTCCCTCCGGCTCCAAGCAGATGCCAGTGGCCACGGCGAAGCCCCAGTGTCCACACAGTCCAGGCAGATGCACAGCCCCTTCACCCTGCCACATGACGGACCACCTGTCTGGGAAGTCCCAAAGGGAGCCTTGGCTCAGGGCTGGGCCTGGGGCCGCCTGCGGTCCCGAGGCCTCCTGCAGCCTCCTCTGGCTTCGGCCTGGGATTCGTGCTGCAGTGCTCAGCCTGTCCCGGGCTCTTCCTGGTGTGAACTTGCGTGGGAAGGCTGGGGGACTCCCAGCCCCAGCCCAGAACCCCTGACGCCACGCCCACAGCATGCCTCGGATGGCAGCGGAGCGCCCTCTGCTGGACACACTCGGGACGCACAAACACAACCCTGCCCCACCCCCGAGAGCCTTGTCTCAGGGCAAAGCTGCGGGTTGGAGCTCACAGTGAATCCTTAGCCCGAGGCAGTGATGGGAGGGGATGCGGGCTGGTCTGAGCTACCCTGTGCCGGTCACCTGGCTGCTCCTAAGCTGCCCGACAGAGCGCACTGCCCACTTGCCCTGCCCCTGCCCTGGCCGGTCCACGGGCGGGAGGGAGCAGGCCCCAGGGAAACCAGCAGGCCCCTGAATCTGAACTAACTATGCAGGGGCTGCTCTTGCCAGTGGGCTGTGCCCTGAACTCCACCTCCCCATGGTCGAGGCGCCCGAGGTTGAGGTGCTCAGCGCCCCCACAGCCAGCCGCGTGCGGCTGCCGTCACTCTGGGCAGTAGCGTGGGAGGCAGGTGCTGCTGCCATCTGCACCTCAAGTCCAAGGAGGGGCACAGGGAAGCAGTCCTCCCCCCGCCCCGCTGGGACCAGGCAGCCGTGAGCCTGGGGCCAGACACACACCTGGGCCTGAGTCTTGCCCAGGAGGCCACCGAAGGCTGTGGCCTGAGCAGGGGCAGAACGCAGCTTCCTGGCCGTTAGATGCTCTCCGCTCCCAGCCAGAGCAGGCCCTGCTGATGGGAGTGCTCCCTGCCCAGGAGGCTCTGCGCCGCCCGCCGGGGCTGAGGAGGGCCGACCTTCTTCCTGCCGTGTGTTTTTAGGGAGATGTGTCCCGCTGTTCCAGGAAGAGGGTGCAAGGGGCTGCAGTCATGTGGCCTGGGGCGAAGGGGCTGGCCATTCACAAAGACAGGCCAGGGGGAGGTGCTGGTCCTAACCTAGGTGAGTACTGGGGTGACTCTCTCGAAGGGGCCGTGGGTCCTTTGGCGGGGTACTTCTTATGCCGGGGAGTTGAAGGGGGTGGGGGGCCCACAATCATATCTATCCTGGCAGTGTAAACAAGAAGAGAGACACCAGCACAATGCATCATCGAGCAACTCCAGGCAGAGCTGCTGGAAATGCAAAGAAACAGCAAGGCCGCGGTGATCCTGCAGTGCACGCCACTCCACCCTGGCAGCACCGTGTTCGCAGACCGCCCTGGGCTCCCAGCAAAGCACTACACGCAAGAGCTGGGCCTCGGGGAGCCTGGCCCCACCGCCGGAGCAGAAGACGCGGGATAGACGGCCTCCAGACGCCAAGGCCCGGAGAGGGGGCTGCCCACAGGCAAGGTGAGCTCTGTGCGTCTGCTTTCCAGACAGAAGGGGAGGGAAGGGGAAATGTCAGGTTGGAAAGCTGTAGCGAGGCATGGAGACACAGCACAGGTCAAAGGCTAGGGGTTCCCACTCACCAAAACACAGCACAAGTCCGGCCACTGCTCTGGGGTCCCAGAGAGGCCCCAGCCTGAGCTTACTGGGGCTGTGACAGGGCCCCACCTGTAGGAGCAGCTAAAGGCCTGAAGACTGCTCCCTGTCACCTGTGACGAGTGGGTGGGCACAGGGCAAGGGGAGGCTGTGGACCCAGGCTGCCACCCTGCCCACCCTCTGACGTGACAGTCCCCAGGCTGCCCACCCCATCCACCCTCAGGGGTGTCAGACCCCAGGCTGCCCACCCCGTCCACCCTCTGACGTGACAGTCCCCAGGCTGCCCACCCCGTCCACCCTCTGACGTGACAGTCCCCAGGCTGCCCACCCCGTCCACCCTCCGACGTGACAGTCCCCAGGCTGCCCACCCTGTCCACCCTCTGACGTGACAGACCCCAGGCTGCCCACCCCGTCCACCCTCTGACGTGACAGACCCCAGGCTGCCCACCCCGTCCACCCTCTGATGTGACAGTCCCCAGGCTGCCCACCCTGTCCACCCTCTGACGTGACAGTCCCCAGGCTGCCCACCCCGTCCACCCTCTGACGTGACAGTCCCCAGGCTGCCCACCCCGTCCACCCTCAGGGGTGTCAGACCCCAGGCTGCCCACCCCGTCCACCTTCAGATGTGACAGTCCCCAGGCTGCCCACCC
>NW_012267345.1:1876766-1886719 GCF_000151885.1 Dipodomys ordii
GCCCCACGGCCGGGCCGCTGGCCCCACGACCGGGCCAGCCCCACGGCCAGGCCAACCCCACAGCCAGTCCAACCCCACAACCAGGCCAGCTCCACAGCCAGGCCAGCTCCACGGCCGGGCCGGCCCCATGGCCAGTCCAACCCCACAGCCAGGCCAACCCCATAGCCGGGCCGGCCCCAGGTCCAGGCCAACCCCATGGCCAGGCAGCCTCACGGCCAGTCCAATCCCACGGCCAGGCCAGCCTCACGTCCAGGCAGCCTCACGGCCAGTCCAATCCCACGGCCAGGCCAGCCTCACGTCCAGGCAGCCTCATGGCCAGTCCAACCCCATGGCCAGGCCAGCCTCATGTCCAGGCCAGCCCCACATCCATCTGCCTGTCACCCTCCAGTCTCTCTAAGTCTACGGTCCAGACACAGGCGCCAGGAGCAGGGAATTGAAAGGGGTGAGGGTGCAGCTCCCTCGGGGCAGGGCCGCAGGCCCACCCATGGCCTCTCCTCTCTGCCTGGCCAGGAGGACCAGCAGCAGTTGGCACCGCGAGGGAGGCTCCCCCACCCTGCGTGCAGCCCCGTGCACCCCCCACAGCCGCCGGGGTCCCTCACCACACAGCTCGAGGCTCCCCCACCCTGCGTGCAGCCCCGTGCACCCCCCCCCCAGCCGCCGGGGTCCCTCACCACACAGCTCGGATGCTGACTTTGAGGCCCGGGGTCAGATCCTCCGCCACAAACTCGCAGTTGCAGCTTTTGTTGTCCTCCACGATGTCCTCCCCGGGGAGACTTGCTTCTAGTTGGAAGGAAGGCAGACCATCAGAGGACCCCTCAGCCTGCGCGTGGGTCCCTGGAGTGTCCCCGGGGCGCCCTGCCTTCCCACAGGCCCTCTGTGGGACCCTCCTGGGTGTGGCCCTCCAGGAGTGGCCAGTGTGAGGGCTCGCGTGGGTGAGTGGATGGTGGCAGATTCAAATCACACATAGAAAGCAACTCCGCTACAGAGGAGATGCTGACCCACGCCACACGGAGGAGCCCACGCTGTGCCGGGTGAGAGTCCAGCCACGGTGCCCCTGCGCCCACGCTGCAGAGTGTCCCCACGTGACACGCACATTAGAGGAACCAGCGGCCAGGAGCAGGCGCTCTGGCCAGGGCCGGGGAGGGGAGCGTGACCGGTGGCAGCTCCGGTCTTCCCTTCCAGATCACGACAGCGTTCACACCGGGACAGCCGTGTGGCGGCAAGCACCATGGGTGCGGGAGACGCCACGGAATGGTGTGCTTTTAAAACGGTTCCTCTTACACAAGATTTTCCTAAAAACACAAGGAGCAGGGGCCTCCCAGCTCAGAGCGGCTTCCACCTTGCTCTGTGTTTGAGGGCCACCTCCCCTCTGGGCAGCCCCTGGCCCCAGGGCCCGCCGTGGGACGGCCAGGCCACGCCAGACCCACCTTCCGAGTTCTGGCGGGACGCCGCACCCTTGATGCGGAAGGCCTGCCGGGCCCGGCTGCGGTCACCGAAGCTCCAGCTCTTGGGCACCTTGCTGGGGCTGTCGTCCAGGCTCTGGTCAGCACTGGGAGAGCGCCGTACCGTCTGGGCCTGGGGAGACCCCTTCCCCTTGGCAGCCACTCCCCGGGGGCTGGAGAAGACACGATCTTTCAAACTGACCTTCTGACTGCTCCCGGGAGAAGCGATGGCAGACAGACAGACGCACACACAGACAGAAAAACAGCAAGAGAAGTCACTCTGGAAGGGACACAGGCTGTGTCTGTGCAGCGTGTCGACCCACAGGACAAGGGGGGACGCAGGTTCGAAGACCGGCCAGCCACGCGAGGGCTGGGCAGCGGCGGGAGCATCGGGCGGAGGGAGAGGCTCTGTGGTGCCCAGGACACTGAGGCCAACAGGTGACACTCGGGCGCCTCCAGACGCCCTGGCGCTGGCCTTTCCCAGAGGCTCTTGTCTGCATGGGCCTGGCCACTAGCATTCTCCGCCGGCCCTTCAGCTGTCACCAAGAGTGGCCTCCCTGCCCTCAGCCTCTCCCTCTGCTCCTGAGCAGAGGAGGTCATCATAGGCTGAAGCCTGTCCATCCATACTCTGGCCTTTCCAAGGAGGCCTGGAGCCTCCTGGACTCCACCGTGGGACCACGTGGCATCTGCCAGGCGTCAGCAGTCCACCGCACCTGCGCTCATCCGGGCAGCTGAACATGTCTGCCTCTGGAATGGCGGCAGGAACAAAGCCCCTCTGGGGCCAGGCCCCAGCGCTGGCCCCAGCGCTGGCCCCAGCGCTGGCCCAAGCCCTGGCCCCAGCCCTGGCCCCAGCGCTGGCCCAAGCAAGCGCTGGCCTTGGGGGCCGGGGGAGGAGGTGGTGGCCACAGCGACAGGACGGTGGTCAGGCCCCACTGTATGAGTGTGTGTGCGTGTGCGTTTTATTTATGGCAGTACTGGGAGCTGAACTCAAGGCCTTGCGTTTGCTGGGCAGCTACTCTACCCCTTGAGCCATGCTCCTGATCTTGTTTTTGCTTTAGTTATTTCTCAGGTACAGTGTTGAGTTTTTGACAAGGGCAGGTCTTGAACTTGGAATCCTCTGATCTAGGGCCCCTGTGTAGCTAGGATCGTGGTCTGCACCCCCGTTTGACCTCCTGCAAAGTTCTTTTCAGTCTGTTTCTCAGCTACCCAAGACACTGGGTCCCTCCCCGCCTCACTGCTGTTCATGAGGACCACGGGGTCTCCCCTCCCCCCCATCACTGCTGTCCGTGAGGACCGCGGGGTCCCCTCCCCCCCATCACTGCTGTTCATGAGGACCACGGGGTCTCCCCTCCCCCCCATCACTGCTGTCCGTGAGGACCGCGGGGTCCCCTCCCCCCCATCACTGCTGTCTGTGAGGACCGCGGGGTCCCCTTCCCCATCACTGCTGTCTGTGAGGACCGCGGGGTCCCCTCCCCCATCACTGCTGTCCGTGAGGACCACAGGGTCTCCCCCCATCACTGCTGTCTGTGAGGACCGCGGGGTCCCCTCCCCCCATCACTGCTGTCCGTGAGGACCACAGGGTCTCCCCCCATCACTGCTGTCCGTGAGGACCGCGGGGTCCCCTCCCATCACTGCTGTCCATGAGGACCGCGGGGTCCCCTCCCCCCATCACTGCTGTCCATGAGGACCGCAGGGTCCCCTCCCCCCATCACTGCTGTCCGTGAGGACCACAGGGTCTCCCCCCATCACTGCTGTCCGTGAGGACCGCGGGGTCCCCCCCATCACTGCTGTCCATGAGGACCGCGGGGTCCCCTCCCCCCATCACTGCTGTCCGTGAGGACCGCAGGGTCCCCTCCCCCCATCACTGCTGTCTGTGAGGACCGCGGGGTCCACTCCCCCCATCACTGCTGTCTGTGAGGACCGCGGGGTCCCCTCCCCCCATCACTGCTGTCTGTGAGGACCGCGGGGTCCCCTCCCCCCATCACTGCTGTCTGTGAGGACCGCGGGGTCCCCCCATCACTGCTGTCTGTGAGGACCGCGGGGTCCCCCCCATCACTGCTGTCCATGAGGACCACGGGGTCCCCCCCCATCACTGCTGTCCGTGAGGACCGCGGGGTCCCCCCATCACTGCTGTCCATGAGGACCGCGGGGTCCCCCCCATCACTGCTGTCCATGAGGACCGCGGGGTCCCCCCATCACTGCTGTCCGTGAGGACCGCGGGGTCCCCTCCCCCCATCACTGCTGTCTGTGAGGACCGCGGGGTCCCCCCCATCACTGCTGTCTGTGAGGACCGCAGGGTCCCCTCCCCCCATCACTGCTGTCCGTGAGGACCGCAGGGTCCCCCCCATCACTGCTGTCCATGAGGACCGCGGGGTCCCCCCCATCACTGCTGTCCGTGAGGACCGCGGGGTCCCCTCCCCCCATCACTGCTGTCCGTGAGGACCACGGGGTCCCCTCCCCCATCACTGCTGTCCGTGAGGACCGCAGGGTCCCCCCCATCACTGCTGTCCATGAGGACCGCGGGGTCCCCCCCATCACTGCTGTCTGTGAGGACCGCGGGGTCCCCTCCCCCCATCACTGCTGTCTGTGAGGACCGCGGGGTCTGGGTTTGCCCCCTCCAGGGGTCTCCAACAGGCACAGCCTTCACCTCTCCGTCTGGGACGTCTCAGGCGCTGGTCCAGGCCTGCTGCTTGCTCCCCCCTCTGGGGGCCCCACTATCATTCCCAAGGGAAACTGGCTCTGCGTGGGCCAGCCAGACTTCCCAGGTCAGCCCCAGCGCAAGGATCAAGAGGCCCCCACACGCAGTGACACCCACGGATGCCCAGATCCCTCTCCCAGCCCCTCCTGCCACGGCCCACAGGGACCCACAGCCAGACACGTACAACCGAGTGCCAGGGTGACCACCACAGTGAGGAGCCAGCACCACACCCTGCATGGCCTGGACACCCTGGCCATGGCCTGTGTGACCTGGACACGCCGGCCAGGGCCTGCACAGCCTGGACACCCCAACCGTGGCCCGCGCGGCCTGGACACGCCGACCGTGGCCTGCGTGGCCTGGACACCCAGGCCATGGCCTGCGTGGCCTGGACACCCCAGCCAGGGCCTGCGCGGCCTGGACACCCCGACCGTGGCCTGCGTGGCCTGGACACCCCAACCGTGGCCTGCACGGCCTGGACACCCCGACTGTGGCCTGCATGGCCTAGACACCCCGACCGTGGCCTGCACGGCCTGGACACCCCGACCGTGACCTGGACACCCCAACCGTGGCCTGGACACCCTGACCGAGGCCTGGACACCCTGACTGTGGCATGCGCGGCCTGGACACCCCGACCGTGGCCTGGACACCCCGACCGTGGCCTGCATGGCCTGGACACCCTGACCTGGGTCTGCGCGGCCTGGACACCCCGACCGTGGCCTGCGCGGCCTGGATACCCCGACTGTGGCCTGTGCGGCCTGGACACCCCGGCCAGGGCCTGCGCGGCCTGGACACCCTGACCGTGGCCAGTGCCCTTCCCCACCCCATCTTTAGGCAGCGGGAAACTTGGGAGACCATCTGTGCCTGCATATCAATACAGAGGAGGAAGAACAAGGCAGAAGCCACGGGGCCAGTGCTGGCCACGGGGCCACTTGGGAAGGGCGTGGTGACCGCCAGGCATCCTGTGAGCATCAAGGACCAGAGGCTCTGTTGGCCTCACGTCTACCTCCGTGCCCTGGCCCCACGGCCCCCTGGCCCCAGGCCTGGGCCTCTGTGCCCCCTGGAGACCAACCCTCTGGAGCCTGAGCTCCTCCGAGTCCACGTGGCCTCAACAGAGAATCTGGCTGGCACAGGGAGCATTGAACGTTGACACTACCTGAAATCAGCTGAGGACGGTGGTAACACCGGGGCCCACCCAGACTCATCCAGCTGAGGGAGACTCTGGCTTCTAGGACATTCCTCACTTCTCTCACAGACCCCTTCTCTAGCAGAGAGGCCACTGCAAACACAGGGAGGGAGGCCCCTCTGGGCCTCCCGGGGAGCACCTGGCCCTGGGAAGACCATCTTCCGCGGTCCCTCTGACTTGCACACACAAGGTTGGGAGACATAAGCAGCCCGAGAGCAGCCCTGGCTCAGTCCCAGCTGTGAGGATGCTGGGCGGGCGTCGGTCCAGCCTCCACCACAGCCAGCGTGTGGCCGCTGCGCTCAGCTTTCCCAGAAGCCTCACCGCTGGCAGTGGGCAGCCAGGGAGGCAGACACACAGCCAGACGCGTCTCCCACCACTCAGGGCCGAGCGCGGCGGGGAGCGTGGCCCCGGGCTGCCCGGAGAGGGGCTGGGCAGTCTGTGGGACCCTCCGGGTGAGGAACCCCAAGGCCAACCCCATCTCCCTCCTGGTGGTACTTCCTCCGGGTCTCTAAGTGCCAGTACAGAGGCCTCTCCAAGGCCTCCAGCCACATGCGTGACTGGGCCACGGCAGGGCCCCCCCTCAGTCTCAGCTCTGTGTCCCCAGCTCTTAACCCTGCTCCCACCCAGGCCCAGAGGAGGCCCTGCCCAGGGAGGCCCTGCAGAGGAGGCCCTGCCCAGGGAGGCCCTGCAGAGGAGGCCCTGCCCAGGGAGGCCCTGCAGAGGAGGGCCCTGCCCAGGGAGGCCCTGCAGAGGAGGCCCTGCCCAGGGAGGCCCTGCAGAGGAGGCCCTGCCCAGGGAGGCCCTGCAGAGGAGGCCCTGCTCAGGGAGGCCCTGCAGAGGAGGCAGGGCACAATGACAGGCCTTGGGCCCATTGGCCTTCCTCACCCCGGAGCCGGGACACCAGCAAGGATGGGGGGGCCTCCCTCACCTCACCACACAAACCAAGAAAAAAGCAAACCCAAAGAGGGGCTCTCAGGGGCTTCCTCCACTTACTCAGCAAGAGCTTGCGGCCAGACCCGACCCGTGTACAGAAGCTGTGGGTCAGGGGTCACTCAGGAACGGCCGGCAGAGCTCTGGCCTTTCCCCACTAGCAGCCTCCCCTGGCCCTGTGGGGAGACGGCCCCCGCCTGGCCAGCACACAGGCGCCCAGCTCAGCGGTGCAGGGGCTGGCATCCACAGGAAGCTGTCCAGCCTAACTGGGGACAGAGGACGCCCCGCAGAGCAAGGGGGCTCTCCATGAGAACGCACACAGCAGAGCCTCAACACTTCCACACGCTTCTGGTCCCAAGCAGCCTGACCCCATGCCCTGTCCCAAGGCCCAGCCCAGGGCCAGGAGCCGCCGGACACAGGGGTAAGCAGGTAGCTTCAGCCAGGGCTCAAGCCAGCCGCCGCCCCCACTGGAAGCTTCAAGAGCCTCCCATGCGTGCCCACTTCTGGGACACACGGAGAGCCAAGAGGCCCCCGGGCAGGGGGGACGATCCTGCAAGCCCCTCATCCAGGTGGGAAGGTCTGGAGCATGCACGGGTGCAGATGCACAAGCATGCTGCTCGTGCTGACCGGCCACATGCACACAATGGGGGCTCTTGCAGGTGGGCGCTGCAGCCGCCTGCTGCACTGGGCTGCGCTGGGCTGCGCTGGCCGGGAAGGGGAGGGCAGCACAGGGAAACAGGAGGCAGAGGCCCCGGAGCAAGCAGGAGAACAGAGGCCCTCACACACAGACAGCAGACGGGGGAGGGACAGGAAAGGTGTGGTCAAGGTGCAAGGGATGGGATGTCTCCGCCATCCTGTTTCCGGTCTGCCCTGAACCAAGCCTGCAAGTCACAAGTGGTAGCCATGGCTTCAGGCTTTTGGAGGTGGGGGGGGGGGGTGAAGAGCCCAGACCACAGGACGCAGCCTCTACAGTGAGGCAACCAGCTCAGGATTGGTCCTCAGTGCCTACTAGAGGCGCCAGACTGACCAGCCCAGGGCGGGGCCTCTCTCTGATGGGCATGGTCACTTCCACATCAGCGCCCTGACCACGGCAGGGCTCCGTGTGGAGGAGGGAGGCCAGGCGCCCGGGTCTGCCCTGTGCTCGGGGCACCAGGGGAGTCAGAGCTGGGCCGGTGCTGCCGTGGCTCGTCCCAACCTCCAATAAGCAGGGAGGGCAGGGGCGTGCAGCAAGGTCGGTCCGTGCGAGCGTTGCGTGGTACCTAGAGTGTCCCGGGCAGCATCCACACAGGCACCCTTGGCACGGTCTGCCTTTACTGGAAATGAGGAGAGCACAGTTAGTCCTGGGGAGGGCGGGGGAGAGAGCGGGACCAGAGAGCGGCACCGAGTCACGCAGCCCCGGCGGGGGGGGGGGGGGGGACAAGGACAGTGAGGCGGGTGCGGAAATCTTCAGCAGCCTGGAAGAGAAAACAGTCACCTATTTTTGGAGAAAAAGAATCCCCGTGGTTTTCCTCCAAAAATACCTTTTCCTTCCAAAGCCAGAGTTTGGGTCATGTCTTAAAAGATGTATTACTATTATTATTTCAATTTTTTTTTGTTGTATTCATGCCAACAAAAAAAAAACCTGCATGAGGTAAGACTTTAAAGGGCGAGGCTCATGGATAGACATGATCCCCCAAGTGGCCGCTCTGCAGCATGCGCGTTTTACAAAGGGGGAGATGTGCGGCCCAGCTTTACAAATCCACCAGCAAGGCTTCACCACGCCGGCCTGCGGCGGCCCAGTCCAAACACAGTGTACCCCTAATTCTAGGGAGCCCAGAAGAAGGGACATCTGGGCTCGAGGGATTTTCCCCAAGGCGGGGCCCTGAGCCTTGGCCTGTGATGAGTGGAAGCATAAGAGCCCGTCAAGGCCTGGAAGATGCTGCCTTCCCCAGAGCCCCACAGACCTCAGAGGCACACCCGCACTTCAAGAATAATCCTCCCTTTCCTTCAGGCTCCTCCCCGGCCCTTTCCAGCCAGCAGATAGCGTCCGAGGAGCCAAGCGTGCATGGCAACCGTCTCACAGCAGACACCACCGGGCCGGGGAAGAAGGCGCCCAACGTCTGCTCTCCTCCCACACTCGTTTAATGTCAGCCGACAGTCCCCGTTACTCCCTGTCCACACGCATCTCTCCGTCTGGGCCTGAAGGGCGCAGTCACCACCTCCAGTAAATGAACCTTCGGATGGCAAGACTCCTCAGAGTTCTCTGGTCTCTTCCCAAGCAAGGCCCTAAGCCTGCAAGCTCCGGCCCGCCAGTGAGCTCCAGCCCGCGGCCCCGGCCAGCAGTGAGCGCCAGTCTGCATCCCCTGCTAGGCTCAGTTTGCTAAAGACAAGCAGCTTTAGGTCACCTTGGGGTGCGGAGCTGAGGCCGCACTTGTGCGTGGCCAGCCCACCAGCAAAGCTCCTAGCCTTCTGGAGTTGGCCAGGGCAGCGGCACCTCCCACTTGCCCTCAGGGGCCCCAGGCCTACCTCCCCTGAACCTTCCCACCCCTAGGGAAGGAGGGGAGTCCTGTGGCCCAACCCAACTCTGCAGAGGGGAGATGTCCGAGGCTGCACGGTGGTGGCAGCCACCAGCCACGCAGGGCCACCGAGACAGGGCTGAGCTGTCCATTTGAATGAGCATGGTGGCAGCTAGTGGCCCCTGCGTGGGACAGCAGGGCTAGCCACAGCGGGCGAGGAGGGGGCCGCTGGCAGCAGCCCTCCCGGGACACTGTCCCGCTCAGGCTACCATGATGTGGTCTATTCCCTCTGAGCTCTAGGCCAGGCAGGGGCTGCCTGTGGAGGACAGATACCCTCAAGGATGCGGGCCCAGGCCAGGCGCGGGCAGGCACCAAACTATACAGAACGCCACCACCTGTGAAAAGAGAGGAGACCCACACAGACGGGAAGGCCAGAGCCAGGGTGTGAGGGCCTCGGAGTGGGGGCGGGAGGCAGAGGAAAGGCGTGGGACCACACGGGGCGGGTCACAAGAGACACGTCAGAGTAGCACAGCCTGAAGCCCAGCGCCCCGGGTCCCCACCCCAGGGCCCACAGGGCTCTCCCAACAGCTCCATCCCAGTCCCCCAGGGGTGCTGAGAGCCGAGCGCCCCCACTGGCCAGGGCTCACCCCCGCGTGTGAGCGCTACGCAGGGCACAGAGCCTCCTCTGAGCAGCACCTATGCACTGGGTGCCAACCAGGGGGTGCGTGCCGCACCGAGGGGGGCGGGGACGCCACCTCTGCCTCCTGGCAGCGGGTACAGACCCCGGGGAGGGGTGTCCTCACTCCCCCGGGACCCCGGTCCCCCTCCAGGAGCCTCACACCTGCCAGCCAGGTGTCCATGCTGAGGCCCTGGGAGCCCTCGGCTGAGCACGGTGGGGTCCCAGACCTGGTCAGTGGCAGTGGCCCTCGGGGAAGGGGACGGGAGGCACAGGCAGGCAGGGACCACCAACACGCGGGAAGGAGACGGAGGAGCGGCAAGGGGCGGAGCGGGGAGCCACGGAACATACCGGAGAGCCGGGCTCCCATGGTCCTCACCTGGAGTCCCACTTTCAGGGCCAGCACCTCATCCCAAAAGACAGAGCAGACGAGAAAGGGGCCGAGAAGGGCAGTGACAGTGATTAAAAGCACTTGGGGGCAGCAAGAGTTTCCAGATGGGGCAGGAGAGGGAGAGAGAGAGAGAGAGAG
>NW_012267345.1:1887730-1892048 GCF_000151885.1 Dipodomys ordii
GCCAGGGCGGCGGCGCACAGGCCCCACGGCAGCCGCTCCCAGGGCACGGGCCAGGCGGGCCGGGTGGCAGAGATGGGTGGAGAGGCCTCCAGAGCCATCATGGTCGGGATCCACCTCTGCCCACCCGAGGCAGGGCTGTGGGCGGCCGTGGCCAAAGGGGCTGCTCCCCTCGCCCACCACCTGTCAGCTGGAGGTCACAGCAGGCCAGCCGGGGAGGGGAGGGGGGCTGGACCAGGGTCCCCTGACAGTGACTGAGGAAGGAGGGTGGGCTGACCTCCGGGAAGCTGGACAACTTTCTCACTTCACCTGCGTGGGCCAGAAGGGGTTCTCATCCCTGCCATCGGGACAGGGGACAGCGCTAGGTCCCACACCAGCCGGGGGACAGCCCTAGGTCCCACGCCAGCCGGGGGACAGCGCTAGGTCCCACGCCAGCCGGGGGATAGCCCTAGGTCCCACGCCAGCCGGGGCTGCGCTGCTGGCCCCTCACTCCCCAGCCAGCTTCCCTCGTGGCCTGATCACTGCCCACTGCTCACTGCCTTTCTTCATCTTCTTTTTTTAAATGGATATTAGGTGATGACATAAGTTTCACACACTTCACAGTATCCCACTGGTCACTGGTTACTCTCCTTTCCTGGGATTAAGAGAAGCTCATATCCAACAGATGGAGACCATGGGTTGGGCCCGATTCCACCTCGTCCCACAGAACAGGCCTGCCTGTGTGTCCTGCCGTCTGGTCATCCGAGGACCCAGGCAGGCGTGAGGGGGCAGGCAGGCACATGAGACCCGGTCTGGGGCTCGTGTCCTGCAGCCCTGAGGATGGGCGGCGTGGGGAGGGGACACACTGTGGTCAGGCTGGCTTGCAGCCGGCAGAGACGCCCATGGACTAGAGTTTTAGGCTGGGGCTTTGTGACCAGAGCTTGGCATGCTTCTCAATGCTAGGGAGGCAGGGGCCAGCTCCTGCCCCCTCGACCCAAGCAGAGCCGGCAGTGAGCTCCGCCTTAGTGGCCAGATGAGCAGCATGTGGGTCCCGTCAGAAGCTAGACAGGAGACCTGCGAGATCTGGATGCCTGTGGGGAGGCCCCCAGAGCACAGGCTGATCGCACACTCTCCCATTGTCCCTGGCAAGGGCCTCCTCCATGTGTGCAGTGTTCGGGCTCTGCCTGTATGTGCACGGCCCTCCTCCCTGCCCACCCCACGGGAGCTCAGGGCCCATTTGGGGGATTTTCAGTCTAGCTGAAAACTGGGCTACATGCCCACCGGAAGTACTTAAACAGAAATGTCTGCCTCCAGGCCCCTAGGGGCGGGGGGGGTGGGGGGGTCCCAGGAAGGCCCAGCTGCCGGACAGAGCCCGGGGAGAGGCCGTGGGTAAAAAGCAGAGACAGAGCCATGGCAGCCCAGCGGGCCCTGACGCGGGCACACGGAAAAGCAGGCACACACACGCGCGCACACACACACACACGCACACACACGTGTGCGCACGCACACACATGCGCGCACATGCACACACGTGCACACGCACACACATGTGCGCGCATACACACACAAACACACACACGCCAGGCGGCTGGAGGAGGGAGGGACTGACCTTGGTGATGGCTCTGGCGGAGGCTCCTTCCTGCAAGAAGACGAGAGGACGGCTGGTCACCACTCAGATGGCCCCAGGAGGGGCTGATGGCCAAGGTCGCAGACCCCCAGAGCCATGGCCCCCCCGACCCATGCTCCACAGTGGAGCTGCGTGTGCGTGGTGTGGGGGGGCGCTGCCTCTGCGGGGCAGGGCGGGTGGAGCCCTGCCTCCGACCTCCTCCCATGCAGCGCTGGTGGACACGTCTCCACAGAAGGCGTGCCCGTCTCACGGAGGTTCAGGAAGGAAAGGCTTGCTGAAGAACACGCCGGAATTCGTGGAGTTTCTCTCCTCTGTGTCATGGAGGGTGGACCGGCCAACCTCCCACTGCTGTGTCTGTTCCCCCCACCTCATTCTGCTGGTGAGGTTATTTTGGCCATTGTCTTATTTAGGGTTGACTATTTCTACTGTAATCATTATGAAAGTGATAAAAGATTGGTACTGGACCATACTTGGCTAAGCACAAAAAAACAGGGAGTGATCTTGTTCAGGCCCCAGGGACGGTGGCTCCCTGGTCAGTCTAGACCCTGAAGATAGTGGCTCCCTGGTCAGTCTCAGACCCTGGGGACAGTGGTCCCCGGCCAGTCTAGACCTTGGGGACAGCTCCCCCTGGTCAGTCTCAGAGCCTGTAGAGGGCAGCTCCAGTCAGTCTCAGAGCCTGGGGATGGTGGCTCCCTGGTCAGTCTCAGCGCCTGGGGATGGTGGCTCCCTGGGTCTCCTCTCTGGTGCACTTCCAAGTACTGTGTGCAACAGGACCGAGTCACTGTGTCAGTACAGCAAATGACAGCAGAGGAAAGAGATACGGGCAGACTCCCTGCTTGGCCTAGAGCTCCGAGAATGAGCCTAAGCCACCGGGCTCCGTTTACTGCTTCAGGAGCAATGTGCCTCAGAGGGCCAGGCACACGTGAAGGCCACACCTGTGCTCGGCTGTCCTGGTCTGGTCCCACCGCAGTCTGGCCAGCTGGCTGGGTGTCCAGAGCAGCCAGAGCAGCAAAGATGCTCACCGTGGCCCCATCTACCCCAGTGTGGTTCTGCAATCACCACAAACTTGGAAGATTTAACCTAAGAGGAATTTACTCTTTCTCTGTTCCAGAGGCCAGAAATCCAAATGGTCAAGGCAATTCTCCAGTTCACCAGGGAAAGTCCACCTGCCTCTCCAGCTCTGGGGGCTCCAGTCCCCTGTCCCTAGGGGACTCTCCTTTGCTGCCTGTGTCCTCAGAGACAGCGCAGTGTAGCTGTAGCTGGGACAACCAGGATGCCCTCACCTCCACAAAGGCCCATTTCCAAATAGGGTTGCATTCAAGGCTCCGTGTCAAAGGCTTGCTCCATAGACAAGTTCATGGCTGCGTGGGCCACGCTGGGGGGGGGGCAGGTTGAGGAAGTGGATCCCTGTGGGTGTGGCTTGGGTGGGCAGGTCTTGCCACTGGCCACCTCCAGTCTCTCCCTGCCTCCTGGCTGCCAGTAGGTAATCAGCTTTCCTCTACCATGATGCTCTGTCTCACCACAGCCTAAAAGCAACGGAGCCCAGCTGACCAGGGACTGCAACCTCTAAACCGGCCAGCAACTGAACTGCCATAACAAAACCCACAGTTGGCAGCTTAAACCACAGAATGTTACTCTCTTAGAGTCCTGAAAGCGAGAAGCCTGAAAGCAAGGGGCCACAGGCCGAACTCCTTCCCCAGAGGAGGAAAGGATCCCTCTTTGCGTTTTCCCCAGTCGCATGGCTCTAGGTGTCTGTCCCTGGCATCTCCACCGGACCGTCTGCAAAGTTCCCTCTCGCTGGGACGCCGTCACTCAACCCAGGGCCCCACGGGAAGCCCAGTGTGAAGCGGATGGTGACGATCCTGCTCAGTTCCACGGTGCAATGTCCAGACTCTGCTGAAGGCAGCCTGCTCTGGCCTCTCTGTATGCCCAGGGAGGACCGTTGGTCTGTGGCCACAGCGTCTGCCCCAGCCGGGGTCACTCTCCCGAGCTGCGGATGAGCCACCAGCAGGGCCTCCTCTATCCATCAGCCCTGCACTCCTCTGGAGACAGACATCTCCACCCCGTCAGCAACAATGGAAAGAGAGCCACACGAAGACCAGCGGCCAATCCCATCCCAGGCTCCCTGCCCTCTGGGGACAGCACCAAGGTTCTTGCTGCTCACCACAGGGACGTGGGCCCCTCATACAGCCTGAGCTCTCATCCCGCCCCACAGCTCCAACCCCGTCCTGGAACCACCATGCTGACCTGAAGGTGAGGCCAGATTTGCTCTTGAGGTTTCTCAGCAGCTCCAGCTGGTTGAGGGGTGGGATAAGTCTGGGGCAAAAGAAGGAGAGGCAGGTCAGCCTCACTCTGGAGGAGGGGGGGGGGAAATGTCAGGGGCCTGCGCCCCGGCCACGCCTCCCCACGTGGCCCCCAGGGCCTGGGGCCTGGGCTCAGACTCTGGCTCTGCCCAGCTCCCGGGCGGCTCAACTCTGTGCTGTTCCTGAGGCTGAGGCCTTGGGCAGGGCCAGCATGCACAGCAGAATCCAGGCTGCCACTAGATCCTAGACCTCCAGGCTGTGGAAGAGGGCATCCCCTCCCCTGCCCTCGCCTCCCCACCTCCGGAACATCCCCTCCCCTCCCCTCCCCACCCCAACACGGCCTGCCCCAGGCCCCCTCACTCCCACAGCCCCCCTCGCCACTACAGCCTGCCCCCGGCCCCCCTTACCCCCA
>NW_012267345.1:1893239-1893665 GCF_000151885.1 Dipodomys ordii
TCTCCAGCCTCTCCCAGCTCCAGCCTCTCCCAGCTCCAGCCTCACCCCTGCTCTTCCACCTGGGAAGGCCAGCACCCCCTCAGGGCCACAGCCAGTGCCACCCACAGCCCTGCAGTGGGTGTTGCAGCGTGGAGCCCTGGGTGTCTGGTGACCTCCAGAGAAGGCAGCACAGACCGTAGGAGTGGCGGCCCTGGTCCCCCACTTCTGGAAGCCCAGCAGAGCCTGGCCCCGGGAGGGCTCCAAGGATGGCAGCAGCAGGGGGAGGGCCCGCGCACTCTGCCCGCCTCCCTCCTCCCTCCCTTGCGCTCCTTCCCCAGCCCCCCACGGTCCGCAGACCAGCACTGACAGCACAGGCGCTCCTGCTATGGTGCAACGAAGCCCAAGCCCGGAGGCCAGCCAAGCCGGCCCCCAGCCTCTCTTCCCCCC
>NW_012267345.1:1894775-1902856 GCF_000151885.1 Dipodomys ordii
GGGAGGGACCTCTGATTTCTTTCTCCAGCTTGCCTGGCAAAGATGGGCAAAAGAAGCCCCCGTGTCTAGGAGGGCCTGTGAGGGTGCAATGCCAACCCCACCCACAGGGAGCGGAGAGCTGTGGGACCTGGGAGGAAGACACTGCAGCTTGGCCTCCACCGTGGGGGATCCAGGGAGGCACAGACCCCCCCAGGCCTGACGGACAGCTGCCGTTCACAGCCCCTCCATCCTGGAGACAGGCTGGAAGGGAGCCTCCTGCACTGGCCAGGGCTCACTGGGACAGGGCCGCCACTCCCTGAGCAGCTCAGCAGCCCCACCGAGCCAAGGGCTCCGCTTCCAATCTCCACGCCCTGGCCACCTGGGTGGGCACTCTCTAGAACAGGGAGGAAGGCACTGGAGCAGGTACATTACCCAGGACGGGCATGTAGCTGCTCTCGCTGCTCTGCCCCTGAGGCCTGGATGGCTCCTAAGGCAGCAGGCTGGGGGACGCAAGCCGGGAGAGACTCCGGAGGCAGACCATCCGAGCAGGCCCTTCGTGAGGGCGGCCATGCTGGTCGGGGAATTCTCACCCAGGATCTACTCCTGCCCTGGACGCAGGTCCCCCAGGAACACGGCAAGCCCCACAGCCAACAAACTGCTCCGTCATTTGTGTGGCCAGGGGTGGGAAAGGAGGCAGGGTGAGGAGGCTTCAGCTCTAAAACAAGGCGGAAGCAGGCCAAGGAAAGCAGACAGACTGAGGACGGGGATCCGCAACAGGAAAGCAGAGCAGAGCAAGGGAGGGGAGCTCACACTGGGTCAGGGGGAGAAAGTGGGTTCGTGGGCCCAGGCAGGGGGGCACAGAGTACCCAGCATGAGGACCACAGGGTTGGTGCTTTGGAGCTGGTAGACCATGAGACTCCCAAGGCCTAGCCCTCTCAGCCCCACGGAAACAAGAACCACGCGCACACCCGCGCGCACGCGCACGCACACACACATGGCTTTAGTCCCATGCATGTCCTACCTGGAGGCCCCGTAGGTTTGAGTTTGCGAGCTTTCAAGTGTTTTCACACACACGCACACACAGAGAGAGAAGAACCAAAATGGTTTAAAGAACGGGATAAGAAAAATGAAAATGAAAGAGAAAATAGTCAAGGGAAGTGGGGGAAACAAAGAACAAAGAAAATTAGCACAAGGCTCCATCCTGGGCTGCGGCCTGGCTGGGGGCACGGCGCTGGGCACACTGGTGTGGGAGTGTCCTGAGGGACAGCCAGGCACAGCGCTGGGCACCCTGGTGTGGGAGTAGACTAAGGGACAGCAGGGCCCGGCACGGCGCTGGGGGACAGTCTGCCCTCTGGTAGACGGGGGAGGAAGCTTGGCCTGCCTCAGCCTCTCGCTCACCTAGTGCAGGGACAGCCGTCAGGAGGTAGCCACCCAGAGGGGCTCTGTGCCCAGCACTCAGGCCTCAGTACCTAGTCTAAGCATAGTCCAGCATTCGCAGCTCGGTGAGCGTTGCCTCCTTTGCCCCGCTGGCCCACAGGGCCCATGGAGGCTGCCCCCCATGCCTGAGGAGGCTCTCTTCTTGCTGGTGTCCAAGGCTCTGTCCTAGAGTCCCTTAGGATCCCCAGACAGTGGCCCTGGGCTGACCCTCACTGCACAGAGGGGTTCCTGGCCCTGGGCTGACCCTCGCTGGACAGTGGGGTTCCCGGCCCTGGCTGACCCTTGCTGGACAGTAGGGTCCTGGTTCTGGCTGACCCTCACTGGACAGTGGCATTCCAGCCTGAGCTGACCCTCACTGGACAGGGGAGGTCCTGGCCCTGGCTGACCATCACTGGACAATGGGGTTCTGACCCTGGGCTGACCCTTGCTGGACAAGGTGGCTCCTGGTCCTGGGCTGACCTTCACTGGACAGTGGGATCCTGGTTCTGGCTGACCCTCTCTGGACAGTGGAGTTCTGGCCCTGGCTGACCCTTGCTGGACAAGGGGGTTCCTGGCCCTGGGCTGACCCTCTCTGGACAGTGGAGTTCTGGTCCTGGCTGACTCTCTCTGGACAGAGGGGTTCCTGACCCTGGGATGACCCTCACTGGACAGAGAGGTTCCTGGCCCTGGCTGCCCCTCACTAGACAGTGGGGTTCTGGCCCTGGCTGACTCTCTGGACAGTGGAGTTCTGGCCCTGGCTGATCTTCACTGTAGCTAGCCTCACCCCTGGGCAGCCCCAGCCCCTGCTGAGGACAGGGCCTTCGGCCTCACACTGTGGGATACCTGTTCCTGCAGGGCACAGTGCCAGAAGGATCTAGTGCTCAGACCTAAGGTCCTCTGGGAGAGGCCTGCCTCCTGTCCCCTCACAACACACACAGCAAAGGACAAGAAATGGGGGTGAGAAACAAAAGCCACACACTACAAATCAAAGAACAAAACCAATACTGTGAAAGAAACCACACTGAATTCTTTTTTGAAAAAGACATACGTTTTAACAAAAAAAAATCAATCAACATAACAAAATGGGCTTTCACATCAAATTAAACAGTTGACAAAATTAAAAAGCAAAGCATGGTGCCAGCGTGGGCAGCGGTACCTGTACATGGGGACGGTGACCGTGCGTTCGTAATACTGCCATGTGGAGTGCAGGTCTGTGCGAGACAGGTTGGTGGCATAGAACCTCCAGGCAGACTGCAGGGGAAGACAGGCGGTCAGCATGGCTCAGCTGGACAAGGACCCCCCCCCACCCCATCAGGCAGCAGAGGCTCTAGGAAGCTGCATCCTCACACCCATCCTCATACCACAGCCTCAGTTTACCCTTAGAAGAACAAAGTACCACCAACACTGGTGTGAAGAGAGGGTCTCAAGGGCTTGGGCCTGGCTCACAGTGGAGAGCATTCCCCACCTGACATTAGAGAGGCCTCAGAGCCCTCTCTAACCCTAGAGGCACACCGCCCTGACACGGGGCAGGGAGGGGTGGGGCATGGCAGGCGGTCCTGACCAGACGGGCCCGGAGCCTGCCACTTAGCTGGTCTGGGCTTCTGTTGTCTACACATCACCTAAAATCATCATCGCAGCCATCACCACAACCTGCAGGCTCGCAGGACCCCTGGGGCTGCCCCATGGGTCTGTCCTTCCTTGGGAATCAGAACCATACGCAGGTCACAGGCCCTCAGAAAACAGCTGGTTCCTATAACTAAAACTTCAGCACCCAGCCTCACAGGAAGCTCAGCTCCTATCTGCTTCTCTCCCGCAGAGACTGCACCCCTACCTGCCCATCAGAGCCACACTAGAGATGCCCTTGATGCTCCGGGAACAGCCCCGGTGCCCAGCCTCAGTGGCACAGCTGGTCTCTAGACCTGCAGGCCTCTGGGTCATCGCAGAGAGGAGGTTCATGGTGGCTATGTGGGGTTTCTCATTCCCTGCTTAAACCTTTAGCCACAAGCATTTACAGTCTTTTTTTTTTTTTCCATTCTCAATAGCAGGGTGAGATTGCGAGTAGTTCTGTTCTTCATCCTCTTTCACAACTAGCAAACAACCATTTGGTGACAGTGAAAGAGAAATGTAGGCACCCAAGGCCAAGACCACGAGCACGACAACTTTTAAAAGAAAGCTGGTCCCGGACAACCAGAGAGCCTGGAGACAACTCTCAGCTCAAGGGGCCTCTGCACCCTTCCTGCCTCCCAGCTGGAGTTGGCTGCCTGCACTCCGGCAGGATGGGGCAGGGATCACAGCTGAAGCGTGGGACCACAGCAAGATCTCAGGTGCTACTCACTACTGGAGCAAAGACACGAACCTCAAACCCCACAACTGTACAACAGGTGTGGAAGGGATCCACCTCCCAGGGTGCTGGGAGGCGGCCTGGGTGGCTGAACACCCGCTGGGGACAGGACCACCCAGCACCACCACCTGGGGCATCTGTACCTCTTCTGCACTGACCTGCCTGCCCGTGACTGGGCCTGGACAAGCTCCTGCAGGGGAACAGGGCCAGGGCCCAGGCCCCAGCCAGGAAGAAACCTGGAGACGCCAGCCTCAGGCCAGGGCCGCGGCAGGCCCTGCTTCTGGGCGGGGTGGTGCTGCACGGTCATTTGGGCCATGACTGACCTGGATGAGGCCGGCCGCTGGGTTCCGCCGCTTCTCGAAGTGCTTCTGCCGGTGCTGCTCCTGGACTTTCAGGGCAAAGCCAGACCCCAGAATGCCCTGCAAGTCGTGGAGGTGAGGCCAGGTCCAGGGAGCTGCTGTGCCCCTGGCATGCTGGTCCGCACAACCCGGCTTTGCAAGCTCTGCCCCCCACCCCCCAGTCCCTCAGCACCAGGGACCCCAAGAAGGCTCAGGCCAGCAGGAAGCACAGCAGTACCCACAATGAACCCACGAGGGAGTCCCCTTCCCTGCTCTGCCACAGGCACCCAGGCCAGCCACCAGATGCTGCCGTGGCCCACGTCCGCAGGCTTCCTCTCCCTCCGGGCAGCCTTGGTCTCAGGGCCCTGACAGAACTTCATCTGCTGGAGAGGCCACTGGACCAAGGGGCGCTGGGGAAGCAGGGCCGCCGGGCCACGTCTGGGTCGTGAACTCCGTCCCAGGCCCCACATCGGCGGGGTGAATCACGGAGTGTGTGTGAAACCCCGTCTCCCCCCAAGGCAAGATGAGGCCCTGGGCTTACGGCAGGCAGAGCGAAGAAAGAGACGCCAATGAGGGTGAAGGTCGCCGCCAGGAGCCGCCCGTTCCAGGTCTGAGGGTACTTGTCCCCGTAGCCAATGGTCGTCAGGGTGATCTGGGGGGCAGAGGGTGCGGGTCATCGGATACCCCGAGCTCCAGCGACACCTCTCATGAACCCGTGGGGCTGGGCTGCACAGCCGCAGAACTGCCCGCCTCTCCTACAACACCCCCACTAGGACGAAGCAAGCTCAGCATCTGTGCCGGCTGCGCTGGAAGGGCAGCCCCCCAAATTCTCTGCTCCCCATTTTCTCCGGTGCAGAGCACAGAGGCATCTATGCGCTGTAGGCAGCTGGCCCGCGGCCCTGGATGGCTCTGGGGCGGGGAGGCGGGTGCAGGAAGCCCTGAGCAAGCCTGGTCAGAGCAGAGGAAATGTGTGAGGAACCTGACAGAGTCGTGGGCCGGCTAGAGGCTGCGGAGGCCAGAAAAGAGAGCGGGCCAGGCCCAGTCCAGTGGTGGCTGCCAGGAGGTGAGCGGCTCCACGAGAAGGTGCTAGAAGGAAAGGCTAGCCTGCGTCCTGGTATTTGGGGGCATAATTTCCTCAAGGAGGGGCCGCCAAGCCTCCTTGGGTGATCACAGAACCCTGCCTGAGGGAAGAGAAGGCGGGGGACACGCTGGAGTCTCTGCCACCGCCTGACCATGAGTAAGGCAGCAGGGGGCCTCACAGCACTCCGACACCCCCACGGCCCTTGCCCGATGGCCTGCCGTGGGAGGTCTCCTGGCTGTGAGCAGGGAGTGGGCCCGGGAGCTTCCTGTGGGAGGGTCTCGGGTGGCTGGGGTGGGCGGGTGCAAGCCGGGGCTGTGCACTCCCGTGCGGGCCGGGCCCGGGCTCCGGCTGGCTTTCAGTTGTCACAGGAAGTGCCCTTGAGGTGAGCCTTAGCGCCGGCCTCACCCCTGGCAGCCCACTCCATCCTCTGTCAGACCTCACAATGATTAACTGTCAGCACAAACACAGGGCACGGTGGCCTCCTCCCTGGGGAAGCCGCCCTGCTTCCCAGTGGCTCCAGCTACACAGCGCCTGGCTGGCCAACCGCCACAGCACCTGGGCCAGCACGCTCAGGCTGGGATCGGGGACCGGAGTACCCGGCAAGGGCCACTCAGAGTGCCAGCCCCCAACTGGAGTCCAGAAGTGGCCTCAGGAGCAGGCCGCAGACCCAGAGGGCGAGCGATGCACAGGGTACAGGCGGCTGTGGCACGGGGCAGCAGGGAGCCCACCGAGGAGCTCTGCCACGACAGACCGGGTCAGCCTCAGAGGCTGAGCCCAGAGTGTGGCGCCCCTTCATCCTCGCTCTCTCCTCTCTCACTGCGGTGGGCAGGACAGGGGTGGGAGCCAGGAGCAGGGAGGCCAAGACCTGAGGACCAGGACTCCAGAAACCGCCGCAAGGCCAGGAGAGTCTGGCCCCTTGAGGCTCAACTCGCAGCTCCCTCTTCCCACTGTGCTCAGCCTCCACCTCCTGCACTTTCTCCTCCCCTACCCGGGTGAGCCAGAGGGCTCCACAGGCCTCAGTGACGGGTGAGAAGATGCCAGCGTCCACCCACAGCAGGACATGATCGTGCCAGGCCGCCAGCAGGCATCTCCGGGAGACAAGAGCCCCAGCCCCACAGCAGAGCAGCAGGAGGCAGGAGGTGGCTCTGGGTGCGTGGAGGGCCGCAGAGGAGGACTTACCAGGCCCCACCAGAGTGCGTCTGCGTAGGTGTCAAAGTGGTCGTTCTCCCCCTTCTCTGCCAGGTACACCAGAAACGAGGCTAGGATGAGGCAAAGGAAGCCGATGTACCAGGCAGTCACCAGCTCCTGAAAGGCACACGGGTGACCCTCAGCCTGGCCCGAGCAGCGGACAGCCCAGGAGCCGTCCCCAGGCCCGCCTCTCCAGGACTTTCACGCCGCCGCCGGGGTGGCCCCTCATGGGACTGGTGGGAGGGCTAAGCCAGCAGGACTGGGGCGCCGCTAGGCCTACGAGCAGCCAGAGTCCTAACCCTGTGCACCTCACGGCCGGACACCAGCAGCTCGAATCCGTGCCACACGTGCCCGTCAGAGACGGCACCGGGTAAGATGAGGCCCAGCGGCCGCGTCCTCAGCAGCAGCACCACAGAGGCAGAGGAGAGGGTCTGGGCCCAGGGAGCCACGCTAGCTGACAAGGGCTTCACAGGAAGATGACTGGGGGTGGGGGGGCACCATGTGTTCCACGCACCTCACCCTAACAGAACCGGTCTCAGCCACGGGGGCCCTGGGACCCCCTGAACTCAGGTCAGGTGGCCACAACCGCCCCACATGTCACATGGCCCGCGCCACTGTAAACCACAGCTCAGACAGTCCCGAGGCACTCAAAACCAGGGAAGGGGACACAAGCAGCCAGCAAGTGGCTCCGAGGACAGCTGCGCAAGCTACCCTTGCGAAAACACTTTCTGGGGGCAAGTGACAAAGATGGGTTGAGTTGTACAAAGAAGGAAGGGCTCGTTTGTCTCTGATCAGCCTCCTGACTCCAGTCAACTCACTGGCTGTCCACACCCCCTGGATCCTGGGGAAAGCCCACAGTGGTGGGGAGCTCAGATGGGTAGATGGCAGCCCCCAGGGCCCGGGGTGGGCGGACGGCAGCCCCCAGGACCCGGGGTGGGTGGATGGCAGCCCCCAGGGCCCGGGGTGGGCGGACGGCAGCCCCCAGGGCCCGGGGTGGGTGGATGGCAGCCCCCAGGGCCCGGGGTAGGTGGACGGCAGCCCCCAGGACCCGGGGTGGGTGGATGGCAGCCCCCAGGACCCGGGGTGGGCAGATGGCAGCCCCCAGGGCCCGGGATGGATGGACGGCAGCCCCCAGGGCCCGGGGTGGGTAGATGGCAGCCCCCAGGGCCCGGGGTGGGCGGACGGCAGCCCCCAGGACCCGGGGTGGGTGGATGGCAGCCCCCAGGACCCGGGGTGGGCGGATGGCAGCCCCCAGGGCCCGGGATGGGTGGATGGCAGCCCCCAGGGCCCGGGATGGATGGACGGCAGCCCCCAGACCCGGGGTGGGTGGATGGCAGCCCCCAGGACCCGGGGTGGGTGGACGGTAGCCCCCAGGGCCCAGGATGGATGGACGGCAGCCCCCAGGACCCGGGGTGGGTGGATGGCAGCCCCCAGGACCCGGGGTGGGCGGACGGCAGCCCCCAGGGCCCGGGATGGGTGGATGGCAGCCCCCAGGACCCGGGGTGGGTGGATGGCAGCCCCTAGGGCCTGGGATGGGTGGACGGCAGCCCCCAGGGCCCGGGGTGGGCAGATGGCAGCCCCCAGACCCGGGGTGGGCAGACGGCAGCCCCCAGGACCCGGGGTGGGTGGACGGCAGCCCCTAGGGCCTGGGATGGGTGGACGGCAGCCCCCAGGGCCCGGGGTGGGCAGACGGCAGCCCCCAGGGCCCGGGGTGGGCAGATGGCAGCCCCCAGACCCG
>NW_012267345.1:1903007-1904128 GCF_000151885.1 Dipodomys ordii
GGGTGGACGGCAGCCCCCAGGGCCCGGGGTGGGCGGACGGCAGCCCCCAGGACCCGGGGTGGGTGGACGGCAGCCCCCAGGGCCCGGGGTGGGCGGACGGCAGCCCCCAGGGCTCAGATGTGTCCTCAGGGCTCTGGACCACACACCTTGCTGTGCGCATAGACCACCGAGCCCAGCAGCTTCCAGGTGCCCCCCCTCCGGTCCATGCGGATCATGCGCAGGATCTGCAGGAAGCGCAGGCTCCGGAGCGCAGAGGTGGCGAAGACATTCCCCTGGGAGCCAGCAGCCAGCACAGCGATGGAGGCAATGAGCACCATGATGTCTGCAGAGAAGGGGCCGGGCTTGTGAGGGGAAGGCGCCTCCACTGCCCGGCAGAAGGGGCGGGATGGCCAGGGTTCCAGCAAGAGGGACGGCCGGCCTGGCCAGGCCTGCAGCACGCTGCCCTACTAGATGGTCGCCGCCCATAGGGTCCAGAACCAGCTGCTCAGCACTTGGTCCCTCCAACAGCTAGGCCACATTTGCCAGGGGAGAGGTGAGGTGAAACTTCCAGAAGGAGCAGGGACTTTCCCTCTCTCCCAACCATGGTGGCCTACACAAAGGCCAGCTCCTGCCCCACCCCACCCCCCGGCGTCCACCCCCCCCCAGCCTCACCAATCACACAGAAGGGCTTTCTGGCAAACTTGAGCCTCCCCCTCCAGCCTCGGTACCGGCAACAGCAGCCAGCCGCCCAGATCCTCACAAAGTACTCCACACCAAATACCACGATGGTCACGATTTCCTACGGGGGTGGGGGGTGGGGAGGGTACAGCTGAGGCCTAGTGGGGTTCCCGTGTGGGGTTCCCAGCTCAGGGACAGAGCCTCGGGCCACAGGGTCCCCAGCTCCAGCCAGTGGAGCAGCAGGGGCCAGGCCCTCCCTGCAGAGCCAGCCCTGGAACCTGGCCAAGTCAGGGCCTGAACCACCCACCTCCCTGAACCTCCCTCTCTTGTGGTTCAGCCTGGTCTGAGAGTGGGGGTCTGCTTGTCCAACTGGGGGGTACTTCTCATTTGGAGGAGTCTGTCCTTTCTAACCGCGGGCAGGGGTGAGCTGAGGGTGGGAACTCTGCAGGGGAGGGGAGGGAGGG
>NW_012267345.1:1906046-1909523 GCF_000151885.1 Dipodomys ordii
CCCTCCCTCCCCCGGTGTGGGCTCACCAGGATATACAGGGCACCCTCTGAGCTCTTCTCATACTCCTTGATGGTGGAAAACACTGAGAGAACAAGGCAGGAGAAGACCAGGAGGAACCTGGAAGACACAGGAGACAGATGGCCACATCAGCCACGCAGCAGCTCCAGACACGGGCCTGGTCCTGCGCTCGAGCCAGCAGGGTCCGAGTCCACAGAACCCCACGGAGGGTCTGGGACCAACACCTCCCGTCGCTGCCCCTCTGGAGCCCCGCCAGCCCATGCTTGGGAAGTCCTCCAAACTCTCCAGGGAAACAGGCTCGTGGGAAGGTGAGGAAAGCAGGAGGGCGGGCACCGAACACCCTTCCTCGGGGGAGGGAGCCCCGCCCCGCCCCCACTGTGGGCGCGCCCACCCCTGACATCACCTGCTTTGTGGTCCCCAACCTGTCCGCCATCCTCTCCAGCAGAGGCAGGGAGGCCCACGGCCAATGCCCGGCACTTGGGCCTGGCGACTGGTGGGCTCTCGCTGCCTTTGTTCTCTTGAGGAAAGGCCCCGGGGCACCATGGGGAGCATGAACCCTCCGCACAAGTCATGGAGGCCCTGGCTTCACTTCACCCCCAGAGCCGACTCCATGTCCTGGGAGAAGACTCAGACCTGCACAACAACGGCACCCAGCACGCAGGGGCTCAGGGCCAGGCCTCCTGACCGCAGTGCCTGGCTTTCCTCAAGGTCCATTCTCCACATCCCCAGGCCGGAAGTGGGCCCCCAGGCTGAAAGTGGGCCCCCAGACTGGAAGTGGGTCCCCAGGCTGGAAGCAGTCCCCAGGCCTCGCTGTGCACTTGGGCAGAGCACCGGCGGCACAGCGTAGTGTGGCCCCCGAAGGCATTTGGCGCGTGTCTGGCCCACACGGGCAGCGCCTCTACCGGGCCACTTGATCTCACCTTGCTCACATGTGTGGCTGAACCTCTGCCTCCATCCCCCACCCTCTGACCCCCAGAAGGCTCCTCACAGAAGGCCACCTGCCTTACTCAGAGTGGCTGACTGAGGTATGTATCGAATCCAGCAGCATCTGAACATGTGCTGGTTCCCAGGGCACCGGTGCAGCTGTGCTGCCACAGGAACTGACGGTCCAGGCCCATCCCAGGCGGGGGGGACCAAGGCCTCAGACAGGGTCTGGACCCACTACGCCACTCAAGAGGCACAATGCCTGAGGACACTGTGGAAAAGACGACGGCAGGTACTCCTGGTGAGGGCCGGTGCCCACACTGGCCTCAGAAACACCTGCCCAGCACCCTAGCCACCTATCTGCATCCGTGCTGGGCCGTGGGGACAGGAGACTCCACACAGCACAGGAGGGACACCAGGACCCACAGGCCACTCCCCATCAGGGGACAGGTCTATGCAGAAACAGAGCAGACGCTCACACAGTGGACAGAAGCTGGACGGTATCCTGGGCACTGAGGACAAGCTACGGTCAGAGACAGCAACCCCAGCCCCACTGGCTAGAAATCAAGACCACACATCTCCCCAAGGAAGCCTGAGCCCTGCAGGGCCAGCCGTCACAGTCCAGCCTGACTCTTTGTGGCGCTCGGAGCCAACCACCAGCACAGGAATTCACAGCTCCAGCTGTGCCAAGGCCCCGGCAAGGCTGGTGACAATACCCAGAGACACACGGTTCCCTGAGGTTGCCTCTGGCCAGGTAGACCAGACAAGACCTGGTTGGCAGAGCACTGTCCCTCATTTGTGACCCCTGCTAAATCCTAAAGACCTCTCCTGATGTCCAGGCCCTCCAGGCTGCTCAGCTCCTGGCGAGACACAAGCAGTGGCAACAGAGGCTGCTGGCACAGACAGAACACGCGAGAAGCCACAGTCATATTTCAAAACAGCAATTAATTTCCTTTGCTCATTAGCCAATTTATTCAATTATTGGAGGCATAAAAAAAAGAAACAGGAAAAAAGAAAAGGAAAATCACGTGAACATCTCATGAGCCTCCTACTGGTGATTCAATCTCCCTGATGGGATCTTTTACCAGCTCAGTGGGAAGGAACAGAACGGAGGACAGGGGATCTGTAAGGATCAGGAGGGAGGACAGGGGATCTGGAAGGATCAGGAGGGAGGACAGGGGATCTGGAAGGAACAGAACGGAGGACAGGGGATCTGGAAGGATCAGGAGGGAGGACAGGGGATCTGGAAGGAACAGGAGGGAGGACAGGGGATCTGGAAGGATCAGGAGGGAGGACAGGGGATCTGGAAGGAACAGGAGGGAGGACAGGGATCTGGAGGGATCAGGAGGGAGGACTGGGGATCTGGAAGGATCAGGAGGGAGGACAGGGGATCTGGAAGGATCAGGAGGGAGGACAGGGGATCTGGAAGGAACAGGACAAAAGACAGGGGATCTGGAAGGAACAGGAGGGAGGACAGGGGATCTGGAAGGAGTAGGAGGGGGGACAGGGGATCTGGAAGGATCAGGAGGGAGGACAGGGGATCTGGACGGATCAGGAGGGAGGACAGGGGATCTGGAAGGATCAGGAGGGAGGACAGGGATCTAGAAAGATCAGGAGGGAGGACAGGGGATCTGGAAGGATCAGGAGGGAGGACAGGGGATCTAGAAGGAACAGGAGGGAGGACAGGGAATCTGGAAGGAACAGGAGGGAGGACAGGGGATCTGGAAGGATCAGGAGGGAGGACAGGGGATCTGGAAGGATCAGGAGGGAGGACAGGGGATCTGGAAGGATCAGGAGGGAGGACAGGGGATCTGGAAGGAACAGAACGGAGGACAGGGGATCTGGAAGGATCAGGAGGGAGGACAGGGGATCTGGAAGGAACAGGAGGGAGGACAGGGGATCTGGAAGGATCAGGAGGGAGGACTGGGGATCTGGAAGGATCAGAGGGAGGACAGGGGATCTGGAAGGATCAGGAGGGAGGACAGGAGATCTGGAAGGATCAAGAGGGAGGACAGGGGATCTGGAAGGAACAGGACAAAAGACAGGGGATCTGGAAGGAACAGGAGGGAGGACAGGGGATCTGGAAGGATCAGGAGGGAGGACAGGGGATCTGGAAGGAGCAGGAGGGAGGAGGATCTGGAAAGAGCAGGAGGGAGGACAGGGGATCTGGAAGGAACAGGTGGGAGGACAGGGGATCTGGAAGGATCAGGAGGGAGGACAGGGGATCTGGAAAGAGCAGGAGGGAGGACAGGGGATCTGGAAGGAACAGGTGGGAGGACAGGGGATCTGGAAGGAACAGGATGGAGGACAGGGGATCTGGAAAGAGCAGGAGGGAGGACTGGGGATCTGGAAGGATCAGGAGGGAGGACAGGGGATCTGGAAGGAACAGGATGGAGAACAGGGGATCTGGAAGGAGCAGGACGGGGGACTGGGGATCTGGAAGGATCAGGAGGGAGGACTGGGGATCTGGAAGGATCAAGAGGGAGGACAGGGGATCTGGAAGGAACAGGAGGGAGGACAGGGGATCTGGAAGGA
>NW_012267345.1:1916542-1920507 GCF_000151885.1 Dipodomys ordii
GGTCATGTGTACACCTCCAGTGGTGGACTGATCCTGGTCACATGCACAGCTCCAGTGGTGAACTGATCCTGGTCACACGCACAGCTCCAGTGGTGGACTGATCCTGGTCACATGCACAGCTCCAGTGGTGGACTGATCCCGGTCACGTGCACACCTCCAGTGGTGAACTGATCCCGGTCACATGCACAGCTCCAGTGGTGAACTGATCCTGGTCACACGCACACGTCCAGTGGTGGACTTGATCCCGGTCACACGCACAGCTCCAGTGGTGGACTGATCCTGGTCACATGCACACCTCCAGTGGTGGACTGATCCTGGTCACATGCACACCTCCAGTGGTGAACTGATCCTAGTCACGTGCACACCTCCAGTGGTGGACTGATCCTGGTCACATGCACACCTCCAGTGGTGAACTGATCCTGGTCACATGCACACCTCCAGTGGTGGACTGATCCCGGTCATGTGTACACCTCCAGTGGTGAACTGATCCCGGTCACGTGCACACCTCCAGTGGTGAACTGATCCTAGTCACGTGCACATCTCCAGTGGTGGACTGATCCCGGTCACGTGCACACCTCCAGTGGTGGGCTGATCCTGGTCACATGCACAGCTCCAGTGGTGAAAGGCTCCATCTACAGACAGGACCCAGATCCTCTCAAGGCAGCCCTGGCTCTCAGTCAGCTCATTAGCCTTTCTATTGTACTGACAGGCGGAGCAGGGGACAAGGACATCTGGCCACCTGCTCCTGTGGTAGGAGACATGGGAATGACCCACCTGGTCCACCTGGATAGGACACACCTGAGAACAGGTGGATCCCTGGATAGGTGACAGGCTGCGTGTGGCTCTATGACGGAAACTTGAGCGCCCATGTCTCCATAGACTGGCCTGTCAGAGTGACAGAAGACGAGGGAAGAAGATGCACGGAGACGTTCCAAGGCATACAAAGACACAACAGGCCACAGCACCACTGGCCATGAGAATACCCCATTACAAGCCGTGAATAAAGGCAAAGCTAGGGGCCCAGCCCCTGGTCTGTTCAAAAGCTGTGCAAGAGGAATAAAGGCATGGAACTGGTCAGAAAGAGCAATCACTCTCCTCATGTGTTCCAGACTTTTCCCAGTTGCTGCCAGTGCTGTGTATTGTTTTTGTAATAATAACTTTAAAAAGAAGTGATCAGCCCGATGCCAGTGACTCACACCTGTAATCCTAGCTATTCAGGAACCTGAGGTCAAAGACAACCTGGGCAGAAAAGTCTGTGAGATCCTCTCCCTAAAATAACCAGCAAAAGGCTGGAGGCAAGGCTCAAGCGGCAGAGTGCCAGCCAAGCAAGCAAGTATGAGGCTTGAGTTTACACCCTAGTACTGACAAAATAATAATACTAAGGTGTTTCTGCAGGGGACGAAGGAGCCGGCCCGGCGCGAGTCCCATAACCAGCTCTCTCAGACACAGCACGCCTCCCTACTGCTGCGTCCACACCCCGCTCCGCGTGCCCTGCGTGTGGGAACCCCGGACTCAGGAAGCACAGAGCCGCCTCGAGTCTCCACCCCACAGACAGGGCTTCCCTCAGCAGTGCCTCCCAAACACCGGCCCTTCCTGAAAGCTGGCAGCGATGAGCCAGCCACCACCCTGAAGAGCTCCACCAAAGGAGTCCAGCTTGCGGATATCCACCCAAGGAGGCAGCGCTGCGGGTGCGTTCAGGACCATGGCCAGCACCCCAGAGCGAGCCTCCCTCTCGGCTGCCCCAGCCCACCTCCTGGCATGGAACTAACTCCCAGAAGAGGGGGGAGCGTGACCCTCAGCCCCTCCCCTGTCTCTGGCTGGCCGCCTCCCACAAACAGCACACACAGAGCTACTCAGCAACACTTGCTGTCTGGTTCAAAGGAAAATGTGACTGGAGATGAGAGCATTTTCAGAGTCCTTCCTCTAGGCATCTCGCCTACAGACACGGACTCCGCACGTGTTTGTGCAGACATCCGCTTGCAGGAGCCTCCGTGCAGCGCTTGGTGGAAACCATAGAACGGGCCTCCGTGAATGGGGAACCTGGCATAAGTGTATCCATGCACCTGGGCCACCGTCCCGGCCCTCACGGTGCAGGCAGCACACGCCCAGTCATGACCTACACGGAGGTACATGCGCTGAACCACCAGGACGTGTGCCAAGAACGTCTGGGAAGAAGCTCTGCTCTTTTGCATTCTGAGGCAGGTACTGAACTCAGTAGCTGACATTTTTGCTCACTGCCTGGCACTCTACCTGAGCCATGCCTCCAACCCCTCACTAGACATTTTTAAATATGTCTCAGGGTTTTCCGCCACGCTTTGTTTTCCGTGTGTGTTCTTTGTGAAACTGACCTATTCTGGAAGGAGATGAGAGGGGGCAGTAGTCTCCAGTCCACCAAGAGGCCTCCCAGGCTGGCTTGGGGGTAGGGAGGTCAGCTCCAGAAGCTGCTGACCGGCACCACCCCACCACGGGGCCTGCCCCAAGCAGGGCTGTCCCTTGCAGAGGCTGGCCTGCTGGCTTTGCGCCCAGGAGCATATTTCTGCGCTCTGAGAGAGGCAGTCACGGAGACCTGCCCACAGCGCAGCTCAGTGCCCCACACACTCACCGTGACTCCTTGTCCACAAGCCCTGACCGGGCCTTCCAAATCCCTGCCTTGCCCTCAAAGCTCCTCGCTGCTCCTCACTACTGAACCCAAGGCACTTCGCCCTTCCCCCTGCTCCCCGGAAACTGTCTTTCCAAGCCTAAACAGAAGCGTAAGGAACAGGACAAGGCAGGACCAGGAGGCCAAGGCAGACCCCGGCCACAAAGGGGGCGGGCAGAGCCCCGGCCTGGGCCCCCACAGAGGGGGTTGAAGACACTCAGGACTCTTCCTGCCGCCCAGGCAGCCTGAGGCTCCTGGCATCACATGACACCCCAGAGCTCTGCAGATACTGGTTCCAACAACTCCTGTCAGAATGTGCTGGAACAATCACTTTTCTGGACAGTCACAAAATTATCCCCAGTAATGCAGGAGGAAACTGAAGACCTAATTTTGTGTGAGGCAGGGAGCCGGCAGAGCCAGTGGCGAGAGGCTCTAGAACCGATCCGGCCTCAGGTCCAGGCCCAGAGAAGCCTCTGACACCAAGGCCTCGCTTCTGTGCAGAGAAGCTACTACGGGAGCGGTGGGGCACTGGCCAGCAGCCCTTCCTGTGGGCCACTCGAGCACAAAGGCAGGGACAGCCAGGGGACATGGGTCTGAAGACAAAAGGCCCTGGGGGACAGCCACGTCTCTCTGCGTCTCACTTCATCTAACCATCCGCCTGCCTGGCCCTGGGAAGGAAGTGCTAACGGGAACACCAAGAGCCCAGAAGACTCTTGCAGCCAAGTTGTGCGCCAGGGCTGCAGCCTGGCACGCTGGCTGCCTCTGCCATTATTCTCGGCCTGCTTGCAGAATTTCCTTTCCAAGATCCCACCTGGGAAACACAGACAGGAAGCCCTGCACCGGCTCACATCCCACAAGGGGACACACCTCGGATTCCCAGGGGAGACCTGGGACCGGTCAGCAGAGAGCCTGCGCCCACAGAGAACCCAGCTGGAGTTGGCGGTGGATGGCTGGGCAGCAGGGTGGCCGTGTGAGTCAGCTCCAGGCTGCTCCTCGGGGACAACCCCAGAGCAGCTTCCCCTCTGCCCTCCACGCTGGACCCAGCTGCACTGTGCCCGCTGTGGTTAGGCAGCTGGACAGGTGCCGCGTGGCCACCTCCTCCCAGCCTCAGCCTGGCGCGTCACCACAAGCCAGCAAGGCACCGTTTTAAGACGCCCCTGCTCAAGGAGCTGTCAGCACATTGCTGTCTGAAAGCAGAGCTCAGCTCCAGCCCCTGAAGGGAGAGGGGCGCGCGTCCCACACACGAGAGCAGCACTCATGGAGAAGTGGGCCCAGCCTGGCTGACTGCACCCCAGCCTGGCTGACTGCACCCCAGCCTGGCTGACTG
>NW_012267345.1:1920557-1923643 GCF_000151885.1 Dipodomys ordii
CAAAAAAACTGTAGGGCCAATGGCTGAACAAATGCAGCAGTGGCACTTGTTAGACACTATGTGGAAGATGAAATTTATACCTTGTAGGCGTGGATGGGAGGGAAAATCTGGGAGAGAGCGAAGGGGTGACACTGCCAAAAAGACAGGAAACTGTTATCCCTTTGTATGGCACCTTTATAATAACAATTAAAAATAAAATCATTTTTAAAAGGCGTAAGCCCAAGGTGCCAAGTGATCTGATCCTCTTGTGTCTGCTCCTAAGGAGCTCTGGCCAGGCATCTAGAACATTCTAGAAACACAGAAGACAGGCCACCACATATGGACCTGCAGCCTGGGTGACACGGGAAGCGAGCCCAGCACCTGTAATGTGAGCAGAATAGTTTGTTCAGGGACAGGTGGGTCCCCGCACTGGGCTCCAGGGTGCACCCCGACTGGGCTGCCCAGCTATCCCACACGGCCACTCCACATTTTGTTTTTTAAGTTTTGGGAACAGACAGCACAGATGGCGCCATGCGCAGGGAAGCCACCCACACTGTTCCTGGAAGCCGGAGAGAGGGGGCTTGGCTGCAGCTGAGGGCTGCCCCAGGCTCCACGTCCCTGGAGGGAGGGGACCCGGCCCAGAGCAGAAGAGACACCCCTGGGTGCAGCAGGTTCACTGCAAATTCACTGCGTGAATCAGGCTGGCTGAGTGGAGGCAGCCAGTCCCAGCCCTCGTCCACCTGCGAGCACCCGGCAGCACCAGACACAGGCCCCACACCCACCTCACAACCAGGGAAACCAAGGCTGGGGAGGCAGGCAGAGCCAGGCCACTCTGACTTCTGTTCCTGGAAGGAGCAAGCCCTCCAGCCTCAGCTTCCGAGAGGCCCCGCTTTGGGGGGCCCCCCGTGTGGAGAACAGACCCTTATCCTCAGACCCGGCCCCCACCATAAGACCAGCCACCTTGAGGCCAAGCCGGGGTCACTGGTCACTGATGGGGACCTGTGCCCCAGGCCTGGGAGGGGCCACGTCCTGTCTCTCTTCCCCCTCCTCCCACAGCGGTGGACGGGGGCTCCATCTCCTCCCTTTAGGAGAGGACAGAGACCTTGGGAGTCCTGGGTCCACAATGGCCTATGGTTGTGCTCAAAGGGGCCCGGGACCTTCCACAGGACAGGGACCAGCCTGTGGGGAGACATGCAGACCTGGAGGTCAGCATTCTGCTCACCTGGGTGGGGCTGGGGAAACCTGGGCCAGAGGCTCTGGGAGCTGCAGGCTGGAGACCACACTCTCAGCTTTGAGGACTGGCTGCATCCCCCTTCACCACCAACAAACCAAAGCTGGGAGGAGGCCCTGTCTACCCTCCCACCTGGGACCCACCCAGCCGCAGCCTCAGACAGGACCGGAGGACCGTGGTTTTTGTGCTGCCCAGAATTACAACACAAGGAGTTTCAAGGGTAATTATGATAATAGATTCAACTCAAGGTGCTGTCTGGGCAGCGGTTGCCAAGGAGACAAGCATCACAAGCGGCTGTCCCCAGCCCAACTCCTGGGCCAGGATAGGGCAGGCAGGGACCCCGGAGAGCCGAGGCGGCCCACGGGCATGTGGGGCGTGTTGCCAGGAACCTCCTGTGTCCCCACACACATCCAGGCTCCAAAGCACAAGAGGGCAAGAGAGTCACATGGGGGACTCAGCGGGGACAGACTGCCTTCACCAGCAGCTGGAGGAAACTCACTGGACGAGAGCAAGAGCCTGAGCCCTGGGCAGAGGGGGGGTGCTGTGATGAACAGAGGGCAGAGGGGAGGGCACAGATGCCGGGCAGCACCTGGGGACAAGCCAACGGCCAGCTCCGGTAGGTTCTGAGATGCAGAAGGGCGTGTGTGTGTGTGCGCGCGTGCATCTACGTGTGTGCATGTGTGTATATGTGTGTGTACATGTGTGTATATATGTGTGTGCACATCTACGTGTGTGTTGTGTGCATGTGTATATGTGTGTGTGCATGTGTGTATGAGTGTGTGCTTATCTACATGTGTACATGTGTGCATATGTATGTGTGTGCATGTGTATGTGTGCACACACATCTACATGTGTGCATGTGTGCGTGTGTATGTGTGCATGCTTGTATGTGCGCACACATCTACATGTGTGCATGTGTGTATATGTGTGTGCTCATGTGTATATATGAGTGTGTGCGTGTGTGCGCATCGACATGTGTGTGCATGTGTATATGTGTGTGTGCATGTGTGTATGTATGAGTGTGCATGTGTGTATGAGTGTGTGTGTGCGCATCTACGTGTGTGCATGTGTGTTAGTGTGCATGTGCATGTGTGTGCATGTGTGTGTGCACGGATCTACGTGTGTGCATGTGTATATGTGCATGTGTGTATGAGTGTGCATGTGCATGTGTGTGTGTGCATGTGTGTGCATATGTGTGTGCGTGTGTGCGGATCTACGTGTGTGCATGTGTATATGTGCATGTGTGTGTATGAGTATGCATGTGTGTGAGTGTGTGTGTGTGTGCGTGTGGGGGTGTGGGGGCACACACTGGAGCCCTGCTCTCCAGGGAAGCCCCCACTCCCTGACTCCTCTGCTCCCACCTTTCCCCTCCCACCCCACCATCCTATTGCAAGGAATCTTTTTTCCCTAGAGAAGTAAGACAAAGCCCTGCTGCCTCATCCACTTCCTGTCCAATCTCCCTTCCCACACGGGGGCTCGGCTGCTGTCTGGAGGTTGGTGGACAGTTACGACGCTGGCAAACACTGGCAGATTCCCACATGGGATCGCAGACTATGGTCAGCTCCAGCTCCCAAGAAGGACTCCAGAGAGATGGGAGGGGTCCCAGCCCACTGTATATATTTAGTGACAAAGACCCCAACATGTGAGCAGCTGGTACAGGCTTGTCACAACTCCCCATCAGCAGACCCCCATCCTCAGAGCGCTGGGGAAGCCAAGTGGGAGGGAACTGGGAAACCAGCCAAAAACAGAGAGCGCCGACTTCACGCAACAAGGCAGCCATGTGCGCACGCCCGCCCCACATGCCACAGACAGGAAAATGGAGGCGCTAAAGTAACTTGCTGTGGCTCAGGAAGGAATCCGGCTGGAGCAGGCTGGC
>NW_012267345.1:1934868-1939364 GCF_000151885.1 Dipodomys ordii
ACCCCAGCCTGGCTGACTGCACCCCAGCCTGGCTGACTGCACCCCAGCCTGGCTGACTGCACCCCAGCCGACACAGCCACGGCTGCGTGGAAACCAATGTCTGGGGCTTTCTTGAGGCTCCTCCTCAGCCTCAAGGGCTTGCCGGAACCTTCTTCCCACTGAGGTGTTTTGCCAACCAAACAGTTCCTCTCCTCCGTGCTGACTCCCAAGGATGTCAGGAGTTCAGATGTCTCTGAACTCCTGCAGCCACAGAGCAAGAACTCTGTTCTAGGGAATGACCAGCTTCTGGGTGGGCTCCCAGCAAACCCCCAACATCCAGAACCCAGAGCTCACACCCAGATGTGTGCTTCTAGTTACCGTGCAGCCCCAACCAACTCTCAAGGTCAAGGCACTGACGTACAGGCATGAGAATTTTCCAAGGGACTGGACGAGGGTCAGAAGCTGAAGGATACTGTCCAGGGCAGGCAGTGTCGTCACCCCAGCCTCCACCCCTCCATGTGATGTGGCCCCATCTGGCAAGCCTGGCAGGTTGTAAGGACGGCGGCAGGCCTGAGCACAAACAGCAGCACCAAGTGCTGTGCCACATGACTCATGTGAGTCACGTGACACGGGCCCCACCGTACCCAAGGCTGTCACTCCCACTTTGTGACAAGGAATCTGGGGTCCTCAGCAGGGAGGCAGCGCCGGCGAGAGCCTTGATGACAATCTCCCTTGTCTTTAAGTCCCAGGCCTCCAGCGGCCCACCACGCCACCGAGCCTCACACCAGCGGGGCAGGAAGCGGACGGGCCCTCTGGGGAGGTCCGGGGCTGCGTCTGTCCACAGCATACACGCTGACCAGCAATCTCATACTTCAGTTTCGTTACGTTTATGCCTAAGGTATCTCAAACGACCCACGGCAAGGTGGGCTGCTTTACCTGGACGCCGTGTGGAACACGACGTGGGACACACGGCAAAGTCCTACAGGCACACCACAGGCACCACCACCATCATCCAGGACCCATTTAGCCTAACCATGGGGTGGTGGCACCAGCCTGGAGCAGCGGCCTTCCTCCCTAAACAGGGCCGTCCCAGCCCCACCCTCAAGGACAGAGAGCACAGCACAGACAGCCTTCTGCATGACAATTCAGCCCTCTCATGTTCAAACAGTCAGGCCCCATGAGGTGTTCCCCCAAGAGTGCTCGGCCCTGACACTTGTACATTTCCCCAGCCTCTGCCCCATCTTATACCGGAGTTTTGCCAACCAGACGGTGAGACCCGCAGGCCAGGCCCGCCCAGCCCCCAGCCCCCAGCTGGCAGCATGCTGACAAGCGGGTGCTCACCATGCCGCCCCCATGCATGCTGCGTAGCCCACCAGGAGAATGGGGACTGAAGTCTGCAATTCATTTAATAACGGGAAGAGCTGGGAGCAGGCCTCCTCTGGACTCTCCTGCAGGCTCTTCCAAACCATGTGTGATTCAGAACTGGAGAAGCCTCTGACGGACGTGGTCCAGCAGGTCCACAGCCTGTGTCCTCCTGAGGCTGTGTATAGGCCAATTTGAATATCTGACTCACACAGATTTTTGTAGAACTACTGTAGTCTGAGACACTGCCCAGAAAGCCCTCTACCAGCCTGCTAATTAACTATGTGTTCCATTACCATACAGAAACAAGAATGTTTAGAAATTTAACCCCATGAGTAACCAAGACAGACTGATTTAAAATAGTCTACCACTTCAGAGTAATCACTGTGAGGGTTAAGAATGCTACAGAGATTTGGAAGATGGACAAGCCCAGGTTACCAGCAAACCCAGGTCTCCCTGGAAACCACCCTCTGAGGCATTTTCACTTTTGGGGAAATTTCCATACGATTCTCCGACCCCTCCGTCAATAGACATCTCCTCCTCAGGCGGGCTGAGTCTGTGGGGAGAAGTTGAGAGCAGGCCACCGTTCGCAGACGTGGCCTCTCGGGCGCAGAGGCCTGGCCCTGTCACAGGGCTCTGAGGCTGTCCCCACCCAACCAGGGCCCTCTGAGGGCTCCATTGAGCCTTAAAAGCGACCACAGGGATGAGAAGGGGTGATGAAGGGGCCCAGGGGCGGGGTGGGCTCCACCCCACTGGGTTGTCCGGGGAAGGACCACCAAAGAGCCTGGAGGGAAGCCTGGCCTGGGGCGGTGGGCACGGGTCAGGCGGCCACACCAGCATGGCCCCGGAGCTCCCAAGGCCTCCCAGAACAGAAGCACCAACTGTGAGGGACTCAGCCCCGAGTATTCACTCAGTTTCCATTTAGGCGATGTTAAACACCATCTCCTAGCCACCCTCCACCAGTGCTGCGAAGGGTATGCAGTCTGCGCCCCAGCGCCCTCCTCCGAGGCAGAGACCCACCCACAGCTGACACAGGAAAGCCAACAGGACCCCGGCTTCCCGGCCCTGCCCACCTGGCAGGGACAGTCCCATCGCCGTCCAGGTCCCATTCCCTCTGCGGCCCAAGTCACAGGAGGGCCAGGCCAGGCTCTCACCTGCAGCTCCAAAACCTGACCCCTAGACAGCACCCTGGAGCCACCCCCCTTGATCACCCATGTCTGCCCAGTCGGGGCCTCTCCTGACTTGGTACTCCACACAGACTGTCTGTGCAGCCCCGGGCTGGGTGCGGGACTCTGCCAGTTCCACAGGCCCTTCTAGAAATGCTCACAAGCAGCGCAAAATGGCTACAGCTCTGCCAGAGGTGCACGGAGGGGCCCTGTAGCTGGCGGGCCTGAGTGATCCTGCCCACCAAGCCCTGGGCCCAGGGCAGTGCCCTCCTTCCCAACCCTGGGCAGCGGTGGCCAGCCAGGATTCTGTCAGGAATGGTCAAGCGGCTGGCAACGCTGAGCCTTTCACAACGTTCAGAAACCAGGCTCAGGTAGCCAAAGGCAAAACAAAATGGCTCAGGAGAACCCAGCACTGACTAGACCTGGGGCTCCCTTCTACTGTGAGGGTCCTCTCCCACCAGGCTGTCCAACCCAAGAAGAGAAGGGACTCCACCTCAAAGGCCCATGGATCACGGCCAGTTCATGTGGCCTAGCAGGGGGACACACATGCTCCAGAACCCCGGGATTCCACACCTGGGAGCCCGGGGGATGGGCCAAGAGCAACCACTGCTTTCAGGGGACATGTCACCTGTCACTCCGCAGCCAGACCCAGAGCGGACACCCAGAGCACAGGAAACGGCTATCTCCCCTTCACTGACAAAGCTTCAGAGGTTCTGAGCCAAACCTGGCTGTCTGACTCAGGAAGTCAGGGCCCAAAGACCCTACTGGGTCTGCACTGTCCTTCCTGCCTTCCCCGCGCTCCACGGAGCACTGCTGTGGCAGCTCCCCTGCAGCCTCCCTATCGGGAGTTGAGGAGGGCCTGGAACAGGAGGGCAGCCTCCACAGTGAGAGCCTCACCCCAGGTCTCACACTGGCCACACAGCTCTGGACCTGCCACTCAGGAAGTGGGCAGCAGGGACCCAGGGGCTGGCCAAATCCGGCCAAATTCTGATCTGCCAGCCAGAAGGACCACAACCAGTCCCCTGGACCCTTGAGTTTTTACTGTCTGCATCTCAGATGTCACCAGTGCCAGGCTGGCCAACCACAGCCAGCCTCCACAGAAGCCTCTGGCCCCAGTCAGGCAGAGAGGGAGGCAGCAGTGCAGGTGGAAAACCTGCTCCACCTTGCTGGAGTTGGTGGCACAGGCCCGCACGGGGCGGCCAGGGAAGCCCCACACTGGGCAGTCTCCAGACCTCCGGCAGAAGCCACCAAAGGCTGTGGACATGCCAGGTCACCTGCCCTGCAGGCAGCCTGGCATTTCCCTCCGTGGATCTACCTCCACCACCCCCACGTCACATTCCAGAACATACACTGAGCACAATCCCTGCACACACCCTCGGGGCGGAAGACTTCCCCAGAACCTGCTCCCCACTTCCAGTCCAAAATACCTCTTTCACACAAAATGGCTGAGTCCTGCGCTCTTCTTGTGTCCCTGGTTAGCTGGAACAAGAGAGCAAGCATCTCACACAGGGAGGCTGTGCACACTTGCCCAACTTGTAAATACCACAAACATCCATGAGTGCACAAACACCAGGGCCATGCCAGGGGCAGGGCGGAGGCAGACCCCGAGCCGGAGCCCCCAAGGGGTACAGCCCACTCGGGGACCAGGGCTGAGGCCCCAGGACAGACAGCAGCCTGCTGCTCTTGGCTTCGGCTGCCAAGGGGATCCAAAGCCCCGATGTGCAGGGGGCCTTCAGCAGCGGTGCAGGGGTCGGCTTGTGCTGAGGGCGGGGGGAGGGGGGAGCGAAGGGGGGGCTCAAGCCTGGCCAGGAACGGGGTCGCAGGCAGCTGCCAAAGGCTAAACCTGGGGTGATGCAGGGACCCCTCCCCAGCTCCGGGGCCGGCGAGACCTCTCCCTCGGCCCCCACCCGCTGGGGGGCCCTGAGCAGGCCCAGGCCGCCCGCCCGGCCGCCTCGCTGGCCCTTTGTTCCGCGCCGTGGGCCCTGGGGA
>NW_012267345.1:1940164-1948863 GCF_000151885.1 Dipodomys ordii
AGCCGGCCCCAGGTCGGACGCTGGCCCGGGCCCCTGGGGCCGGGAGGGTGCGGGCTCTGGCCGAGCTCGCAGACCACGTGTTTAGGCCCCAAGCCCCACATTGGGGTGCAGGGAGAGTCGGGGGGGCTTTCTAGGACACGGGTGGGGGGGTGGGCCGGTGCAGGCTCGGGCAGGGGCGGCTCCCGGGATGAAATGGCTTCCCAGAGGCTCGGAAGCAAGAGGAGAGGCAGATGTAAGCATCGGAGGCGAGGCCAGACCCCAGACGGACCCCTGGGCGGAGGCCAGGGCAGCACGGAGGCCCACGGAGATGCTGGGCCAGGACTCGGGACGTAGACCGTGTCACCCAGCGAGGGGAACACGTGCCGGGATCATAGGCGTCCTGCGAGGAGCTCTGGGCCATCCCGCAGGCCGGGCTCCCAGCACCCGCACCCCTCACCAGGGCCCCCTCCTGCACACCTGGGCAGCATCAGCTACAGGCGTATCACCTGACGATATCCAGCCTCCTCTCCTCCGCTCACCTCCACCAGCACTGCGTGAGCTTGCTTTGCTTTAAAAAAAAATGGCCAGGCACCGGTGGCTCACGCCTGTCATCCTAGCCACTCAGGAGGCTGAGATCTGAGGATCGCAGTTCAAAGCCAGCCTGGGCAGGAAAGTCCGTGAGACTCTTATGGCGCTGTGGCTCCAGTGGCAGAGCACTCGCCTTGAGCTGAAGAGCTGAGGGACAGCACCCAGGCCCAGAGTTCAAGCCCCAAGACCAACCAAAAAAAAAAAAAAAAACATTACTTGTATGATTATTTTAAGACAGTTTGGAGCCAGGTGGCTCATGCTGTAATCCTAGTAGCTACGTGGGAGGCTGAAAGCTAGAGGGTTTCAGAAGAGTTTGTGAGACTCCATCTCCAATTAATTAGCAACGCTTATCCTGCTGAGGAGGAGCGGGGCTTGCTGCCTCCTGAGAGAGCAGCTTCTCAGGTTTGAGATCAGAGCAGAGTGGAACTGGAGGTCAGAGTTGGTTTCCAGGGACCTCTAGCAGGTGCCTTACACCAAGCTCAGGGGCAGGCTCAAGGCACTATGGAGTTTTCTGGCATCAGGAGGAACAACTGTCTTCATTTTGTCTTTTAGAAGAGAAGGGGAGCCAACAGAGACTCCACGATCTCCTGGGGGTTGTTGAACATGAAGCCCCCAGCAGGGGGTGGGGTGGAAAGGGGCCCAGCGTGGTGCTCAGGGGTCTGTGAAACCCCCTGATCTCTTTCTCCTCCCTATTCACGGTGCTTGCGTTAGCAGCTTTGACACATCCCAGAAGGTTCCAGAAAGTGACTTCTGCATCAAGGATTAGAACCTGCTGCTTCCTCTATTTAGAATGTCCTCTCTGTGAGCCACCTCATTAATCATTTATACTCTCCATATCGTGCCTCGCACACTGGTGGACAGGGCTGTCAGCAGCCTGGTCACCCATACACCTACACACACACACCTGGCCCACGACTGGATGAAGTAGATCATGCAAACTCAGTGGTGAATTTCACACGGGCCACAGGAACTCCCTTAGACTTCAAAGTAGATGGGAAAAGCTTTTAGACTCAAGCCATCTTTGCCAAGACTGCAGCGACAGGATTCCAGAATTGGGGAGTGGAAAAGTTGCAATGCACATGAGGGCTCCGGCTGGGAAGAGCTCTGCTCCAGCAGTGGGTAGCTTTCCTCCAAGCCAGGAGCTGTCCCTCCAGCACCCCGGAACCTGCCTGCACAGCCAGGACCTCTGGCTGCTCCCCTGGGAAAGAAACCTAATGAGCTTCTTCCCACTGCTGAGCTTGAGTTCCTGCCCCGAAGCCCAGGTCCCATGCTCTGGAACTGTGGGGGGATGGCGTTCATGTCCAGGCGCGTGGCCACCCTGGCTGTGAGGGCCAGTGGCCACAGAAGACAGCATACCTGGACCCTGGAAAGCAGGGTCTGCTTTCTGCACCCCCTCCCGAGAGAGAAAGGAGACTCCTCCTGGGTGTGGCCCGCAGGAGCCAGAGGAGAGAAGCTCTGCAGCCGAAAACAAGACTTAATTTGGGGAAATGAGAGGAGACAGGTTCTCAATCACTCTAGTTGGGTCAGAGCCGCTGCTGTTTCAGTCCTGTAATTTGGACAACAGGAAATGCCTACCCAGGCAGAAAGGCCCAGCCACCCCCCCCAAAGGAATTTTCCATTATTAGGAGGAGGCAGGACTGTTTACCCAGCTCATGAAGAGCAGGGAAATAGGGGAAAGATTTAAGATATGAAACATTGATTTTTTTAGACATCTTACACTAACGCCTATTGGCTAAAGTCAATAGAAATTTAATTTATAGTTTTTTAAGAAGAACCAGAGCTCTCAACAAACTCCCTTGGGCTTTGGCGAATAGCTAACTGCGTGAGGAAATAGACTTACTCTTCCCAGACGCATGCCTAGACACCGGTGACAGCCAGGAGAAAGCGGGCGTGCGGGCTGGGGGTGTCCAGAGGCGACACCTGGCCCCAGGGCCTCCTTTGTCCACTTGGGCCCAGTATCACAGTGACACTCCCATATTCCTTCCCACAGCTCCAAGCAAAATAGAGCCGCCTTGACAACCATCTTTTCCTGGTGTGGGGGTGAGGACTACCAAGGCCTGGGCTGTGGCCTCACCACAAACGGCTCCATGCCCTCATTCCTTTCCAAATACCTTCCAACCCCAGCCCCTGCCTGAGAGCGGCCTTGACACTGGCTCTCAGCGCCTCCCAAGCTTTGTCTGAAACTCCCACCTGACACAGGGCAGAATACGGCTTCCTGTCCCGGGATCAGTGTCTGCTCGGCCTCTCCTCAGGGAGGTCCTGCCCGTGGGCACTGCTGCTTGTCTGCCGGACGCTCGCCCACCCTGGGCCGTGCATAAAGTTGGGAGCAGACCATCCACAGGAGAGCCGCATCAGCACTCGCTAAGGAGTGAGCGGTCACTCTGATCTAGGCCCTGGGAAGGTGTGGTCAATTAGATCTCAGGGCCGTGGAGATGGCTCCTGAAGGCAAGCGTTCAGTACCTGCTCATCGCGCAGGCTGTCAGCCACTGATCCCTGGCTCCTGCCCGCTGTTAGCCTGGGTGTGCTCGAGTGCCTCAAACGACCAGACATCCAGTAGGCCTTGGACCACACTAGCCAACCTGGGCTGTTGGAGTTACCAGCCTCAGCCCAGACAAGGTCAGCAAGCCACACAGCAGGGGAAAGACAGGTCTCTAACAGGCCAGGGCACATCAGTCTAGACCAAGGGCTCCACGGGACCCTTGTCGACAAGGATACACCCTTGTTGTATACCTCCTGGTATGCAACAAGGCTGCACCCCCACACCCACAAAAGCTCCATCCTGCATGGCTCCAGGAGGGGGGTGGGGGCAGGGCTGGGTCTGAGCTGCAGAGAACAGCCCCAGGTGGCACTGGGCACCTCTCAGCTTGGCAACCTTGAGCAGACCTTGAGTCCAAACTGGACTCAGCATTTGTGTCTCTCATGTGTTGACATCCTAACGAACGCACAGTAATGGTGTAAGAAGCAAGACCAATGCAGCCAGTGGGTTGTGGGCGTACAGCCCCATGGAGGGGTCCAAGCCCCCTCACGGAGAGACCAGAGGCCCAGATTTCCTCTCCACTCTGCCAGGTAAAGCCCAGGAAAGGGAATTCTCATGGAAAAGGGAGAAGAGCCACGGTACAGACAGTGCGCCCCACCCTCCAAGGGCAGGAGGGGCTGTGAGCAGCCACTGCGTCAAGTGGTGGCTGGGCCCCAGGTGCTCGGGCGGACCGGCAGCTGAGGTGCCCGGAGCGCCCACAGTTCCCCTGCTGTTCAGCTCCAGCCTGCTGGGAAAATGGCGCTTCCACGCACCACGGAAGGAACGCATGTGCCCGTGCTGCGCCGTTAGGAGCTGGGTTTACATCTGTGACTTGGGCACACGTGCACCCTCTGTACCTTGGTTTCGTCACCTGTTAAGTGAGGGGAAGACAGTGAATCCATTGCGGCTTGTTATGACTGTGGGATGGGGTTTGTGAAGCACTTAGAACGCTCCTTGCTCATCTAAAACAGAACAAAAAGGCAAAGGTGTTATGTAAGCACTGAGGTAAAAACAAGCAGGCTGGGTCCTGGCCGGCTGGGCCTAGCTTGGCAGGCTCTGCCTTCCTGGGCCCTCCAGCCGACCCAGAGGCACATGGAGCACGCGGGAGAGCATTGCCACCAAAGGCAGCCGGCAGTCCAGTGCAAGCAGCCTTGGCCTTCTGGGAAGAGCTGCCTGAGCCCCGCCAGCCCACGGCTCCACCACACTGAGGCTCCCGTCTGTGCCAGAGCAGCTGGGGGAGACCTCCCTGAAATCCTCCAAGAGAGGGCCGGAGAATGCCAACTGCTCCCCCGACCATCCCAGGCCTGCCCTTGAAGCCCTGCCTTCTGCTGTACCCCTAGCCCCGTCTTGCCGGTGAGATGCAGCAGCCCTTCCTCCATCCTCAGATCTGCAACAGCTCCCAGGGCCCGGATAGGGGCCTGCTGCCTGTCCACGGCCGGCCTGTACCTCCAGCGAGAGTCCTGTCCCTAAACCCACGGGGGCATGTGCGGGACGAGCTTCACCCTTCCTGACTCTCATACGTCCGCCCTGTCTCTGTGCTTTTTGGCCACCTTGGGCCACACAGCCCAAGCCTGGTTTGATGAAGCTGAGCTGCCCGCCGTGCTGGCCAGGATCCTGGCCAGCCCTCCTGCAGGGTCCCTGTTGGCCCCACACCGTTTTATTACCCTTGCTGCTCCTCTGACCTCCTCTTCTTCCTCTCCCAACCAGCCCAGAATGACACACCAAAAATGACGAATGGGACTCGGTGGGAGAGTGCTCACCTGGCATGTAGTAGGAAGCCCTGGATTCGGTTCCTCAGCACCACATACACAGAAAAAAACAGAAGTGGCGCTGTGACTCAAGTAATAGCTGCTAGCCTTGAGCAAAAGCTCGGGGACAGTGCCCAGGCCCTGAGTTCAAGCCCCAGGACTGGCAAAAAATTAATTTTTTTTTAAAAGAATGACGAATGAAGCCAGAAATGAACCAGAACCTCCCAGCTCCCAGGGGACTTTCCTCCTGCTGGCAGCAGCCGCCTCCAGCCTGTTCACCTGCCAGTCCACCCACACCCCCGCTCCTCCTGGCTCAGCTCCCAGACAGGGAAGGCTGTCACCACGTTCCTGAGGCCGGCACCCAGCGAGCACCTTCCAGGGACTCAGTCTCGACTCCAGGCAGCCAGCCTCAGAGACAGAGCCAAAACACACAGACATGCCTGTGTGAGTGCTTTCTGTGCACCCCCTACATATCCACACGCATCCACGCACACACCATGTATGCACGTGTGCACTGCCCTGGCTTCTCAGGCTCCAAGATTCCTACCACAAGACACAGGTGAGGAGGGCGGGGGGCGGGGGCAGGGAGCCCTAGGGCCACGTCCACACAGGAGCCCGGAGGAGGGTGGGCAGATGCCCTCTGACCGGGTTAAGGGAGGGTGCAGGGGCCCTAGGGAGACCTGAGGAAATGAGCTCAGCAGACTCCAGAGCCCAGCTCCAACGCCTCGTGAATCTTTCAGTCTCCCAAAATGCTCATCAGACTTCCACGAAGGGTCCGAGTAGAGCCTGCTTTAAATTATCCCCCAACCCCTGGCGCTGGTCCCCCACCCGCTAGCCGCATGCAGGCCTGTGCCAGGCCCCAGCTACCTTGGGATGGCACTCCAGTACCTGCCAGCAGCCGGCTACCCCGGGTCCAGGACACCCAAACAGCAGCCCCAGTGCCCCAGCCCTGACAGTCCCCCTGCTAGGCCCCTGGGCTCTCAGGGTGCTGTCACCTGTCCCTGCCCCCCACCATCTGTCCAGCTGTCTACTGGGCTCCCTAGGCTGATGCCCGGGGCATGTCCTGGGTCTGGCCCCACTGGACTTCCAGGGGCTCCCCTCACCCCACCGGTTTGCAATGGCAGGGGCCCCGCCGCAGTGTTCCCCTTCCTCCGGGCCTGGTTCAAGTAGCACAGAGGCTTCAGGCCAGGATGAAGTCACACTCCTCCCAACAGGAGGCCCACCTCAGCTACCTTGTCCCTCAGCTCTGGTGTGTGGTCAGCCGTGCCCAGTCCCCCAAAGCTCCTTCCCTGAGAGCTTCAGGAGCAAGTCAGAGCCCTGGGGCCACAGCTGCCATGGGGTCCAGGTTTTGACCTCTCCAGAGTCTGTGGTGGGTTGGACACAGGAGCTGCAAAGGCTTAGAGCCCCCCAGGCATCCAGCACAGAAACTCGGGTCTCCCTTACCCCACCCCAGAAGAGGACCCGCCTTCCAGACCACTGCAGCCAATGGACACTCATCTTACAAGGACTCCATTGGGAACCACCAGGGCCCCACCCTGTCCTCAGCCTCCTGGGAGCTCACAAGGCTGAGTCTTTCTTCACCCAGAATGTGCTCGCCTGATGGTAGATAGTATGGCCCAGCAGGACACCAGCCAGCAGGACAGGCGAGCCTGGCAGCAGGCTGACCTGACTGGACCGCAGCCTGGGGTTAACTAGGGCCTCCAGGGGGGCCAGAGCTGGCATCGGAAGAGACAGGAGGGGGAGGGGCTCCGAGGCCCCTGGGGGTCTGACACGGGGCTTCCTCCAACTCCAGGCCAAGGACTATTTCTCACTCCAGTCCTGTCTCAGGATAAGAAATTTCTTGTTTGAGCCCTAGTAGGCTAAGTGTGTAAGGACAACTTCCTTGGACCAACAGGTTCTGTGGAGTCACACTAGGTCCTCCTGCAACAATGGTCCTGCACAGGCTAGCGGTCCAGGGAATGGTCCAGGAAACGGCTGGTGTCCTTGAGCAGGAAACCCAGTCAAGTCAGATGAACAACTAATACCTTTTAGTCCCATATACATGCATACGTGTGTGTGTGTTGTGTGTGTGTGTTGTGTGTGTGTGTGGTATGTGTGTTGTGTGTGTGTGGTATGTGTGTGTTGTGTGTATGTGTTGTGTGTGTGTTGTGTGTGTGTGGTATGTGTGTTGTGTGTGTGCGTGTTGTGTGTGGTGTGTGTGTGTTGTGTATGGTGTGTTGTGGTATGTGTGTGTGGTGTGTGTGTGTGGTATGTGTGTTGTGTGTGTGTAGTATGTGTGTGTGTTGTGTGTGTGTGGTATGTGTGTGTGTTGTGTGTGTGTGTGGTATGTGTGTGTATGTGTGTGTTGTATGTGTGGTATGCATGTGTGTTGTGTGTGGTATGTGTGTGTGTTGTGTGTGTGTGGTATGTGTATGTGTGTTGTGTGTTGTGTGTGGTATGTGTGTTGTGTGTGTGGTATGTGTGTGTGTTGTGTGTGGTATGTGTGTGTGGTATGTATGTGTGTTGTGTGTGTGGTATGTGTGTGTGTGTGTGTGCTAGTCATATATATTGCGCTGGTCCTAGTACTTGAACTCATGGCCTGGCACGGTCCCGAGGCTTTTTCACTGAAGGCAAGCTCTCTACCACCTGAGCCATGCCTCCACTTTTTTTGGTGACTAATTGGAGAGAAGAGTCTCACAAATTTTTCTGCCCAGGGTGGTTTTAAACTGTGATTCTCAGATCTCAGTCTCCTGAGTAGCTAGGTATGAGCCACTGGTACCTGGCTGTCCCAAATATTTTAGGCTAACAACGTAGGTGGTGTGTATCTGAAGGTCAGGTTTGACGGGGCATCTTCTATCTTTGTCTGCTCACTCGGCCCCATCCCTGGGATGTCTGGGGTCTGTGGGCAGCCACCGCTTCCTGTCTCACTCCCTGTGCGACCTTCCTGGGGTGCTGAGGGTTGGTGGAGGCAGCAGCAGTCCTTCTGAGGGCTCCCTGGACCGTGTGTCTGTCTGGCCGGCAGAACTGCCCCTCACTCACGCTGCACCGCGTCCATCTGCCCAGTGTAGAGCACTAAAGAACACCTGGAACTTGTGATGACAACTCTGTGCAAGAAAGGATTCCACGGATGCAAGTGGAGATTCTCCAGGACTCCAGGAGAGGTCTGACTGCAGTCACATGGGCCTTAGGGGGGAGATGTGACACACCCTCCAAAGAGGTGCAGCCACCTGACAGGGAGACGGGGTCAGGTGGGCTAGACACCAGGGCCTGGTCCAGCTCCAGAGCAGGGAGGACGTTGCGCCCTGCCTGTAGTACCTTGCCTCCATGGTGTGGACTCTGAGCTGGACGGTCACTGTGACAGGGACCCGGGGGGAGTAACGCACTGGGATCTGGGGGCCCCCTGTCTGCACACCCCTCGGGAGCTGCCGCGGTCCACACCCACTGCAGGCAGGATGGGGGGAGGGGGCCCGAGAAGACTGCCTTGGACCCTGTGAGCAGGACCAGGGAAATCTGCCAACAACCAGCCTCCATCTGCAGCAATAAGAGCAGGCCTGGCCAGAGGAAGCTTCATGGAGCAGGGGTGAGTGGACAAAGAGCAGCCAGGCTGACCAAGGGCAGGGCAGGGCCGGCTGGATGACCAAAGGGCCACAAGGAGGGCTGACGCCTGCTGACAACTCCTTCTAGGCCAGGAGTTCTGCCTCCCCGGGCGGGCGCTGGCCGGACCTGGACCTGGGGCTAGCTCGCCCACACTCGGGGAGGGGGAGGGGCGCCCTCTACTGCCACAGGGCAGCCGGGGGCTGGGCTGGGGTGACCTCGGGGGTCAGAGGGCGGCTGGGCTGGGGTGACCTCGGGGGTCAGAGGGCGGCTGGGCTGGGGTGACCTCGGGGGTC
>NW_012267345.1:1948954-1949236 GCF_000151885.1 Dipodomys ordii
AGAGGGCGGCTGGGCTGGGGTGACCTCGGGGGTCAGAGGGCGGCTGGGCTGGCGGTGAGCTGGGGGCCAGGGGCAGCGGCGTGGGGGCGGGCAGCAGCGCACACAGCCGTGGGGTCGCTCAGTTTATTGGGGGGCACGGGCACTGAGCGGGGCGGGCGCGCGCGCGGAAGCCGGGGCGGGGCGCTTTTCCTCTTGAAGAACTTCCACTGGACCTTGATGGCGAGCATCCAGTCGCTGACGTAGAGCCTCTTACAAGCGGAGGTGCAGACATGCGCCTGACGG
>NW_012267345.1:1955030-1957594 GCF_000151885.1 Dipodomys ordii
GGGCCGCGCCGCGGGCGCCCGCGCTTCACTTGCCGGCCTTCTGCGCCTTCTGCGCCGATTTGGTGACCTTGCCCGCCCCGCCGCTCTTCTTCTCCACGTTCTTGATGACGCCCACGGCCACGGTCTGCCGCATGTCGCGGACGGCGAAGCGGCCTGTGGGGAGGGATGCGTGAGCGGCGGCTGAGATGCAGCGCGCATGCGCACTGGCCCAGACGGCATCCCGGCCCGCATGATCCGCACGCAGGGGTCCGGCCCGGCCTGTGGCCTGCTGGCCAGGCCATCCTGCTGGGAGGCCACTCAGCAACTCTGGGCCTTGCGCAAGTCATGTAAGGGATGCCATCGCCGGTCTGCCCAGCCACCTGCACTCAGTCACCAAAGCCAAGGGTCTCTTGAAAGCCAAGGGCCCCCACCCACTGCGCACCCCCTCCCCAGGGGTCTCCACTCTCAGCTGGGATGGGTGGCCGGCTCCAGGCTGCGAAGCCCTCAGCCCCCCAGCTCACCTAGGGGTGGGTACCACCCTCAGCCCCCCCAGCTCATCTAGGGGTGGGTACCACCCTCAGCCCCCCCCAGCTCACCTAGGGGTGGGTACCACCCTCAGCACCCCCAGCTCATCTAGGGGTGGGTACCACCCTCAGCCCCCCGGCTCACCGAGGGGTGGGTACTGTGAGAAGCTCTCCACACACATGGGCTTCCCGGGAACCATCTCCACGATGGCTGCATCACCAGACTTCAGGGACTTGGGGTTGTCCTCCAGCTTCTTGCCAGAACGCCGGTCGATCTTCTCCTTCAGCTCTGCAAACTTGCAGGCAATGTGGGCTGTGTGGCAGTCGATGACTGGTGAGTAGCCAGCGCTGATCTGCCCAGGGTGGTTCAGTATGATGACCTGAGGACAGGGTTGCATGAGACCGTGAGGCATGCTCTGTGCGTGGCTGCCCGAGAGGGGAGGATCAACACTAGGTGGAGGCTCGGGCATGGGGGTGACGCCTGGACCCCACCCCACCCCCAGCCTGAGTGTTGACTGGGGAGGAGGCTCACACCATGGGGACCCACCTCCAGACCAAACTCCAATGAACTTGTTGAACTCGTGAGAAGCTACACTATTTGAAACCCCTGTCCATGGACCAGAGAGAAGGTAAGTGAACCTCACATTTGTTACAACCTACTGAAGTCGTTTTAGAAATTTTCCTTCCACGAAGAGATGATCAAAGAGGGTACAACTTAAAAGGTAGAGAATCATCAAGTGTTGCAGACCGAGCTGGGCAGAGGCGGGACACTCCTGTAATCCCATCTACTTAGGAGGCTGAGATGTACAGGTATGGTTTGAGGCCAACCCAGGCAGAAAAGTCTGTCAGACTCCATTCCCAAACTAACCAGCAAAAAGTAGGGCTGGAGATGTGGTTCAAATGCTAAAGCACCAGCCAAGAAAAGCAAGCAAGCTAGCAAGTGGAAGGCCCTGACTTCGAACCACAGCACTGCAAAATAAACAACCAAACATGGATCTCAAAGCCAAACTCTGGCAGCCTAGGGCTGCGCAGAGGCTGCAGTGGGGGGGGGGGGAGGTGGGACTGCCTGCCCACCGGACGCCTCGAGTCCGGGTGGTCCCATGGAGACATGGTGATTGTCGTCCCAGCGCCAGGTAAAGGGCTGCAGCCGCCTCACCAGCGGGCCCTGTCCTGCTCTGGGAACGAATGCCCTCCCACCATCACCACCCCGGATGCCCACCTGGGAGGTGAACTGGGCGGCCTCCTGCGGCGGGTCGGACTTGCTGTCCCCACACACATTGCCCCGGCGGATGTCCTTGACAGACACATTCTTCACGTTGAAGCCCACGTTGTCCCCAGGCAGGGCCTCGCTCAGCGCCTCGTGGTGCATTTCTACCGACTTCACCTCCGTGGTGATGTTCACCGGAGCGAAGGTCACCACCATGCCCGGCCGAAGGATGCCAGTCTCCACTCGGCCCACGGGGACCGTGCCAATGCCTGGGCCCAGAGGAGGAAGGGGTGAGGGGCTTCGGGTGGGGATGTGGGGCGGGTCGTGTAGGCACAGAAGCAGAGGCCTCAGGAGCAGGGTGGGAGCGCGCCGCGCGTTTGGGGTGGGCGGGGGTCCTGAAGAGGCTGAGATTCTGAGAGGTGGAGGTCCCCTGGTTCAATCAGGGGAGGAAAGGCCGGAGTTCCCAGAACCTCGAGGGCAGGAGACCGTGCCGTGTGGGGAAGGGTCCCCTCCAACGGCTGCTCACAGCACCGGGCTAGTTCACCCGGGGCCCTGCGGCGGGCCCAAGGCCCTGCCCACCAGGGGCTCCCTGCGCCCAGCACAGCCTCTGTCCCGGAAGGGGCATCCACACCTAGCCCTTCCCACAGGTCTGCCCACAGCAGCCTGGTGGCTGCCAAGATGACAGCCTGTCTTCCCAGGGAGGGGTCGCACAGTGGGAGGCAGACACGGAAGCTGTGGCTGGGCTGCTGGGGAGCCCCTGCAGGTCTTATTTATCCTGTGACCTGTTTTTCTCATTTCTGGACGGGGACCTTTGGGGGATGAAGTGTGAGTCGCCTCTGCCCCCACCTCCTGCC
>NW_012267345.1:1960557-1965691 GCF_000151885.1 Dipodomys ordii
TGTGTGATGGGTGTGTCTGTGTGTGATGGGTGTGTGTGTGATGGGTGTGTGATGGGTGTGATGGGTGTGTGTGTGTCTGTGTGTGATGGGTGTGTGTCTGTGTGTGATGGGTGTCTGTGTGTGATGGGTGTGTGATGGGTGTGATGGGTGTGTGTGTCTGTGTGATGGGTGTCTGTGTGTGTGTGATGGGTGTCTGTGTGTGTGTGATGGGTGTGTGTGTCTGTGTCTGTGTCTGTGTGTGATGGGTGTATGTGGGTGTCTGTGTGTGTGTGTGTGATGGGTGTGTGTGTCTGTGTGTGTGTCTGTGTGTTGTCTGTGTGTGTGTCTGTGTTCGTGTGTGATGGGTGTACGTGTGTGTCTGTGTGTCTGTGTGTGTCTGTGTGTGTGTCTGTGTGTTGTCTGTGTGTCTGTGTTCGTGTGTGATGGGTGTATGTGTGTGTCTGTGTGTGTGTCTGTGTGTGTGTCTGTGTGTCTGTGTGTGTGTCTGTGTGTGTGTCTGTGTGTGTGATCCTTGTCAGTACTCAGGGCTTACAGCTCTTGCTCAGCTTCTTCACTCATGGCTGGTGTTCTACCACTTGAACTCTGCCTCTGGTTCTGTTTTTTTTCTGTTTAATTGGAAATAAGTTTCTCAGATTTGTCTTCCCTGAGCTGGCTCTGGACCTTGATCCTCAGACCTCCACCTCCTAAGCAGCTAGGATTATGGCCCGAGCACCCTCCCAGCGTTTTACTGGGTGAGATGAGGTCTTGAAAACTCTCTGCCAGGCGAGCCTACAGCCACGGCCCTGCGCACCTGCCTCCTCTGACTGCAGGCGTTAGCGCCTTGCTCAGCCCTGGCTCCATGATTTTGTGCCTCGCCCGGCACCGGACAACTCACAACTCACCTTTCTGCTCACGTCCTCAACCACAGGGACCCTGGGCCAACTCATCTTAAGGAAGAGCAAAGAGAAAAGGCCTGCACCTCAGCCCAGACTTCTCTAGAGAGCATCTGACCCGTGAAGAATCCCAGCCCTGTCTGACTCCCGCAGCTCCCAAGCCTGTGGCCAGCAGGCTCCTGAACCAGACAAGAGCTGGGCAGAAAGGGACAGAGTCCGGTGAGTGGCCTCGCCATGGACTAGCTAGTGATGCTCCAGTCCCAGAAGCTCTTCTGGATTCCATGGTGTCTCCAGGCTGGGCACTCCACCCTGGGCAGACAGTGAGTCCTCCCTGCATGGAGCTCCCCGGGGCCCTACCATGGACAGGGACAGACAGGGGCCTTGTGCCTCCTGCCCTTGTCTTCACAGCAGATGCCAACACCCCGGGTCCACCGTGGGTAGTCAGGCCCTGGCACTGGTCACAACAAACTCACAGCAAGTGCCAACAAGGGGTCCCTGCTGGTTAGGGGCTTCCTTGGGACGGTAGAGAGCCTGCCTGTCTGCTGTGACATGTGTGAGGGTCGGTATGGCCCGCAGGCAAGCAACACCTAGCAGAGCAACATGGAGGTGGGCTAGAGCACCCTCACCCCGTGAGCAGTCTCTAGATCGAAGCTGTGGGCTCTGTGCAGCTGGTCCAAAGCTCCTGACCACCTCTAGCGCTCCAATTCCGTGCCACCCCCCTTGGTGGTTGCCTGACTTGGACCAGGGTCTCCTCTGGATGGACAGTTAGGAGCACCATCCCCGTCCCCATAAAAACAGCCCCCCACCTGTGACCAGCCCTGGACTGCAGGCTGCTCAGCCTCAGGCCCCCCAGATTCCCCACCAGAGCCAACCCTCCACCGTCCTGTCCAGCACAGGATCCAACACGCTTTTCAGAGTCCAGCCCACCCTCCACACTCCAGGGCGGGCAGCCCACGAGCCCCGGGGCCTGGCTGACCCTGCACAAAGTCCAGGGTCAAGACAATGCCTGCGAAAAGCCATCTTCCTTCTCGTAGGATTCTGGGGCCAAGACCCTCAATCCTGTGCCTGGCCACTGCTGCCCTTGGAGCCAAGTCGGGGACCACACCTAGCAAGAGAAGAGCCCTTGGCTGCCCCCTCCCCAGCTGTGAAGGCCACACGGGGGGACCCCCAGGACGGCCCCCCTACCAGACAGACACCCCCAGGCCCGTGTCTGACACAGCAGCGCTGTGGGTCAGCTGCACTGACCCTGCTCAGCCCTGACTCGGCCTGACCGGCACTGGAGCGCCCCCGGCCGCCCCCGTACTCACGTTGGGTGAGGGCTCCAGCATGTTGTCGCCATGCCAACCCGAGATGGGCACGAAGGGCACTGTGGCTGGGTTGTAGCCGATCTTCTTGATGTAGGCGCTGACCTCCTTCACGATCTCATCGTAGCGCTTCTCGCTGTAGGCAGGCTCCGTGGAGTCCATCTTGTTGACGCCCACAATGAGCTGCTTCACGCCCAGCGTGTAGGCCAGCAGAGCGTGCTCGCGGGTCTGCCCGTTCTTGGAGATGCCGGCCTCAAACTCACCGACGCCTGCAGCCACGATCAACACCGCGCAGTCCGCCTGCGAGTAGGGGCACAGTGAGCCTCCTCTGCCCCCCGCAGGCCCCACCACACAGGCTGTGCTGTCGGTGGAGGACAGGGAAGCTCTCTCACCAAGGCTTGCATCGAGGGACCCAGATTTGGGAACCACTCTACCACCTGGGTGCTGCTGGATGAGTCTCTGTCCCTCTGTCCGTCTGTCCGTCCGTCCATGGGTGCCCCCAGGAACATCTGGTTGTGTAGTCTGACTGTCTGAATGTCTGCTCACATCCTGTCTCTATCCTGGCTTTGTATCTGTCTGGTCCCAGCACATAGTGCTGGACGCAGGCTGAGATCTGGGCCCTGACTCAGTTCTCAGGGACTCTGTGAGTCCCCAGTGCTCTGGACGGACGGGGTCCCCAGGCGCCCCCCCACTGCCCACCTGGGACGTGCCAGTGCTCTGGACGGACGGGGTCCCCAGGCGCCCCCCCACTGCCCACCTGGGACGTGCCAGTGATCATGTTCTTGATGAAGTCCCGATGCCCTGGGGCGTCGATGATGGTGATGTAGTATTTGCTGGTCTCGAACTTCCAGAGGGAGATGTCGATAGTGATGCCGCGCTCCCGCTCGGCCTTCAGCTTGTCCAGCACCCAGGCGTACTTGAAGGAGCCTTTCCCCATCTGGAGAAATAGGGGCCTCAGGGCAGGGTCCCAGGGCCCTGGCCTCCCTGCTGGGCCGGCCCCAGGCCCTGGGCGCAGCCCATGAAAGGCGGCTGGGCCCCGGGACACTGGCCCTGGCCTGTCTCAATGCAGCCACAGCCCACTGGGTGCTGACAGGTCATTGCCACCCAAGTCCACCAGCAGGTGGCGTGAGGGCCTAGAAGCTGACAGGCCCTGCTAACCCCCGCCCGAGTGGAGAGCTCCCCTTCATCTGAAACGGGGTGCTCCTCACCCCTTCATCAACAAGAGGCAGTCACACCATGGATTTGTGGCTGTCCAACAAAAGGCCATCTGTGTTATGTTTAATAACAAGAAGGGAAGGAAAAACTGGATGCGGTTCTGATGAAGGCCTTGCTCTCCAATAGCTCAAAGGCGCCCCTCCTCCCTCCACCCCCAGGATCAAAGCTGGCAGCCTTTCACAAACACTTGGGTGCCTGGGAACTGTGGGACCCCACCCCTACCCCCACCCCCGGGCTGGGCAAGAACCTCCATGGACAGACATCTGCCCTTGGGGAAACTTCCAGAACCTCTGCCCTTGGGGAAGCTTCCAGAACCTCCATGGATAGACGTCTGCCCTTGGGGAAGCTGCTGGTCCCCGAGCACCCACTCAAGACAGGCGCAGCCGCTTGCCCTACCCCTGTGCCAAGGGTGGGGACATGGCTCTCGGGCCAGATGCACAGGGTGGTGGACAGAGCACCCTGTCCATCACCGTGGCAGGGCCTCAGGCCAAAGTGCTAGACAAAGTCCTCTCAAAGCCCAGGGATGGGGGCAGAGGATAGACCCTGATCTTGGCTCTTTCTCACTCACCAGCCTCAGCCAGGAGGGAGAGACAGAGACAGAGAAAGACAGAGAGACAGAGACAGACAGAGAGACAGAGAGAGAGAGACAGAGAGACAGAGACAGAGAGAGAGACAGAGACACAGAGACAGAGACAGAGAAAGACAGACAGAGAGAGACAGAGAGAGAGACAGAGACACAGAGACAGAGAGACAGAGAAAGACAGAGAGACAGAGACAGACAGAGAGACGGGGGAGGGGAGGAGGGAGGGAGGGAGGGGAGGAGGGAGGGGAGGGGGGAGGAGGGAGCGCGCCAGCCCCCTCATCCTCAGAAGGCGCTGGAGCCCTGCTCTGGGCAGGCACGGGGGCAGGCAGCCCTCCCCCCAGCCTGAGGAGATGGATGTGCAGGCCAGCTGCCCGTCAATCAGCTATTAATAGCAGCCCTGAGCCCCAGCCTGGTCCTGGGATGAGAAAGGGCAGCACCAGGCCCAGCCCCAGCTTCAGGCCTCAGGGGCCTGCGAAGCACTAGCCCTCCAAGGCCGGGCCTGAGCAGAGCAGGGACCTCACCTCCCTGGTCCAACCCCCCGTGGGCAAATCTGGCCACGCAATGTCCCCTCCCCCCCATCGTCCCCCCTGCCATCTTCTCTGGTCTGGACCCGGGTGCCCAGGAGGAGAGCCGTGTTCCAGGGGCCAGGGCTGGAGCGGGGGCCCCTCCCTCACCTCAGCCGCCTCCTTCTCGAACTTCTCAATGGTTCTCTTGTCGATGCCCCCGCATTTGTAGATGAGGTGGCCGGTTGTGGTGGACTTGCCGGAGTCCACGTGACCAATGACCACAATGTTGATGTGCGTCTTCTCCTTGCCCATTGTGCCGGCCTGGGGAGAGGCTGGAGAGGCTAGCACACCAGGAGCTGCGGAGTGGGGGCTGGGGTGGGGGCCTCACCCTGTCCCTGTGTGGATCGGCTCTCCGCCCTCTCCCTCCAGGCCTGGTCCCAGGCGAGCCAGGCGGGGGTGCGGGCCCCACCGCGGCCCGCTGTCAAAGCCCGGGCGCGCTCCTCCCCAGGGCGCAGCAGGGGCGCAGCAGGGGCGCAGCAGGGGCGCAGCAGGGCAGCGGCGCCCGGTGATGAGTCACCGCCCGCTCCGCTCCGGGCGCCCTGTCCTGCGTGTCCTCGGGCTGCCACCACCCCCACCCCCACCCTCGGCGGCCCG
>NW_012267345.1:1966910-1979739 GCF_000151885.1 Dipodomys ordii
CGGCTCCGAGCCCCTGGACGCACCAAGCCTGCGCCTCCCACATGAACAGGGTCCCGGGAAACCTCTCCGGCCGGGGTGGGGGCGAGGAGGGGCCGTGTGTCCCGCCGTGCAGGGGAGCACGCGACCCGGGCCCGGGGCTCCCCGGGCTGCCCGCAGACCCAGCCCGCCGCCCCACCCCACCCTCTCCTCCCCGCCCGCCGGCATTGCCTCTTGGGCAGGCCGGTAGAGGTCTCGGCCGGTGTTGGGAAGCAGGTCGCCCACAGCCTCCCCACTGGGCCCCGGCTGGGTCCCTCCCGGGACCCTCCTTGTCACCCCACGCAGACACCGGCCTTCTCCTGGCCCTGCTCCACGGGGTCCTCACCCCTGCGGGGTCTGCAGGCAGGGTGGACAGCAGGGGCACAGGGGACACAAGAGAGGCGCCCGCCGCACCCAGCCTCCTGGCTGGTGTGAGGAGGGGCACAGGTGAGGGTCTGGGCCCGCCTGGGGGCCCGGGCCTGCGCCCCAGCCAGGGCAGCGGGGACTCTCAGATGGCCTGACACTTCCGAGGGCTGCTGACCGTGTCCGTCAGGAGCCAGGAATTAAAAATAAACCCCGCAGCCCTGCCCCGCTGGCCGCTGCCCACCACATTTGGTGCCTCCTTTTCTTGCCAGGTTGGGCCAGGATCGGGATTGGAGGCTGGCTGGCTGTAGGTGCCGTTTTGGCCAAGGCTGGGCAGGCAATGGTCAGATCCTGGGGACTTCCACCAGTAGGCAGGGCCCGGGCACCTCTAGCTCCAGGGTCTGCACCAGACACTGCTTCCTGCACCGTCTGGCCACCGCCTCACCCCCGGACAGCAGTGAGCGGCAAGGTCGGGACCAGGGCCTCGCACCTGGCCAGGAACTGTGCCACCCAGACCACTGGCCACAGACAGCCAGTGCCGTCCTCCCTGAGGGACTCTGCCCTGACCTGGAGCTCCCTGGTCCCCCTCCAGAGCAATGCAGTGTGGTAAAAAGCTAGCCCTGCAGGGTAGCTCTAATGCTGTCAGTGCCAGGCGACAACCAACAACCCAAAGTACCGAATAATCGGGACAGTGCCAGGTGACAACTAACCACCAAAGTACCGAGTAATTGGGACAGTGCCCGGTGACAACTAACCACCAATGTACCGAGTAATCGGGACAGTGCCAGGTGACAGCCCCATAGTACCAAGTAATTGCAACTGTGCTAAGTGACAACAGTCCAACAGTACAAGAATCCCTACCTACAAATTCTCCACCTGCTGGGTAGCTACTGTTGCCATCTGAATGAGCCCCTCAAGTCCTGTCAAAGGCTTAATCCCAGAGCTGGGGACCAGTGCCTGTCATCCTAGCTACTCAGGAAGCTGAACTCTGAGGATCCCCATTCAAAGTCAGCCCAGGCAGAAAACTCTGTAAGACTCTTATCTTCAGTTAACTACCAAAAAAGCCAGAAATGGAGGTAAGGCTCAAGTAGTAGAGTGCTAGCCTTGAACAGAAAGCTCAGGGACAATACCCGGACCTTAAGTTCAAGACCCAGGACCAACACCAAAAATAAAAATGAAACAAAAAGAAACTTAATCCCAGGACAATAGTGCTGGTAGTTGGGGTCTTGGTGGGGGTGTCTGGGGGCCCACCTCAGCCGTGGGTTCGTGACCCTGGAAAGGCTGTAGGAAGGGTCTCTCCTACTCTACGCCCCACCATGTCACGCCTCAGCCAGCAGCCCTGACCATGAGTCCAGTGTTGATCTTGGACTTCTAGCCACCAAAACCACGAGGAGTAAAACTCTGTTCCTCATAAATTCCCCAGCCAATGGTCTCCTGTCAGGCCAAGTGGACTAGGATGGCCGAGAACCATACAAAACAATACTAAATAACTACATCAAACACAGATAGTGACCAGAATTTCCACGCCCTGTGCGGGGAGGAACTGAGCACAGAGAGGTTAAGCATGCTGCCTGAGGTGACACAGCGAGGAGGAGGCTCAGAAGGCCTTGGCCAGGCCAGTGTAACGTCCAGTCAGACTCAGGTCCCACCTGCGGCCGTGACCTGTGCTGACTGTCCCCTGTCTGTGTTGGCCGTCACCACCGGCAGGGCCAGCTAGGCAGGGAGGAGCGCCAGGAGGGAAATCTGGCTCTCCTCCTCAGCCCCCTCCTGGAGCCCTGGGGGCCCATCCTTGAGCTGTTGGGAGACTCAGCAGCCTCCTCTTTGGCTGGCTGGGGTTTCACGAGCTTGGGAATGAAGGTCCAGCTAAAATTAACTATTATCAAGCTGTCAGCCCTGGAAATAAACTTGCTTCCCATTGGGTGCCGGTGACGTCACTTCGGGTTAATAATAGCTCAAGTGCACAGAAGCCACCTGTGCTTGCCTCCTGGGCCTCTCCAACGGTCACCCGTGAGCCACGGCCCCGGGGCACTGCAGATGGCTAGAGCTGGGCCCAACGTGGCTGGACAGGGGCTTGGGGTCAGAACGAGAACCAGGGTATACTGTCTGGATGGCCGAAGCCCAGCCTCGACCCCAGACTGCGTGCACGTACATCTTACCCGCCCTCCTCCCTGGCATGCAGGGTCCTGAATGGCCACCGGGCCAGGTCCTCCTCGTGGCCACTCTCACAGCACCAGGAGCCTTGCAGGCCAGGAGCTCTTAGCTCAGCTCCTCCTGGAAAAGCAATGACTTGCCTTCCCAGGGGCTGGGTGGTGGCCGGTGCTGGGCAGACCAGCCAGCCAGACCAGGGCCAGCGTGGCAGGGCCCAAGCCACCCTCAAAGCTCACCTTAGGGAGCCCCAGGCCCCAGGGAGCCGTTGCTGCACCACCGGCGGGAGGCTCGTCCCTCCTCTCCAGGGATCTCAGCACTGGCTGAGGAGTCCAGAGCGAGCCCAGGGCTGGGCTTCCGACACACTTCTGCCCTCACCAACAGCCCATGGCGGAGGGAGCAGCGGGGCCTCTGGGGTGCCAAGGAAGAGGCCAAGCTGGCCCGAGAGCTCCTGGGGTCAGGACGTGGGCAGGGCCACGAGGCCTGGAGGGGGATTCTTCAGGAGACGGGGAGTCGGCTCTGCTCCCTCTGGCAGCCCCCGATCCTTGGCTGGACCAGTTTGCACTCACTGGAGTCCGCTCTCTCAGGTGAGCCAGCCCTGGAAGAGGAGTGGTCACACGGTAATGCCTGACACCAGGTTCGGGGGGGCCTGGGAACCCTGCTGGGCTGCGAGGGGCGCGAGGAGCAGGGGAGGGGGGTGGGGCAGCACCCCGAGCTGGGTGGGGCGGGGCTCACCAGCACGCACAAGGAGGCCAGAGCCTCCCCACAGCCCACGGCCACACCAGGGGCAGGAGGACACCACGGCCACACCAGGGGCAGGGCAGGGGGGAACATCACAGCCAGGAGAGAGACCTAGAGTGAGCACACACACATTGTGCGGGTGGCCCTGATCTCGGAGCACAAGCCTACCAGTAGGCAGGACCCTCCAGCTACCCAGCCACAGCCTCTCGGCAGACACCAGTGTGCTGACCCTCCCCGAGTCCATGGCCAGCTGCTGAGCTGTACGCCATATCTGCTCCATTCACAGTGTTACGCTGAGCTGTACGCCGTACCTGCTCCATTCACAGTGTTACGCTGAGCTGTACCCCGTACCTGCTCCGTTCACAGTGTTACGCTGAGCTGTACCCGTACCTGCTCCGTTCACAGTGTTACGCTGAGCTGTACGCCGTACCTGCTCCGTTCACAGTGTTACGCTGAGCTGTACGCCGTACCTGCTCCGTTCACAGTGTTACGCTGAGCTGTACCCCGTACCTGCTCCGTTCACAGTGTTACGCTGAGCTGTACCCCGTACCTGCTCCGTTCACAGTGTTACGCTGAGCTGTACCCCGTACCTGCTCCCTTCACAGCGTTTTGCTCAGCCGCAAGCCATACCTGCTCCATTCACACACTGTCAGTTTTCTGCCATCATTATAAACACCTGGGAGAACCTACTTAGGGGGAGAAAAGGTCAGTTTGGCTGTACTTCTGGAGGCTCCAGGCCAGGCTGAGGCGGCGCATCACAGCAGAACGGTGTCTTCTGTCCTGTTAGGAGACAAAGCTGAGAGAAGAGGGTGGGCTCTACAAAGCTCAAGGACAGGCTGCCGGCAAAGGTGGCCCCCACATACCAAACACCGCCCCTCACACCCTCTCCCCTCCCACCAGCCCTACTCTGAGGACCATGGGGAACCCCCAAACCCAGCACACACCCTCAGGGCTGGGAGACTCCGCAGGCCAAGCAGGGCGTCCCAAGCCCTTCTGTGTTTCGGTGGCATCAGCGTTGCCTCCTCCTCCTCCTTGCAAATTCCCAGAAGGCTGTGGCTGAATCTAGGTAGACATTGCTGCAAAGTACAGTCCTTCCTGAGCCAGGGGCTCAGGCCTGACATCCTTGCTCCTCAGGAGGCTGAGATCTGAGGCTCCATCAAACCAGCAGAAGTCCAGGCAGGAAAGTCCATGAGACTCGTATCTCCAGTTAACCATCAAAAGCCAGAAGCAGAGCTGTGGTTCCAGTGGCAGAGCGCTAGCCTTGAGCAAAAAAGCTTAGGGACAGCATCTAGGCCCTGAGTTCAAGCCCCAGGACTGGCATTAAAAAAGACAGGGCTGAGAGCTCAGAAGTGTGGTTCAAATTGTAGAGTGCCTGCTAAGCACACGAAAAGCCCAGCGTTCAAACCCTTCTCCCCTCTGAGAAGGAGAGGAGGCCGGCCAGGCTGGCAGGGTCCACTAGTCCTGGCCGTTGTCTATGACGTTTTCCTGCTCACTGCTCGCCGGCGGCCACAGCCTCGGGATTTGGCTACTCAGCCACGCCATGACTGACCCCACGCCCGGCCCACGTCTGGCTCAGCCGTGGAAGGGCATGCTGAGGCTGAGGCTGGGTGCCCAGCAGCTCAAGGCCAAGGTGGCCATTGCCTAGGAACCACAAAGGCCTCTCAAGGCCAGGAGTCTCAGGCTGTCACCCAACTAAAAACAGGGACCTCAGTTCTACAAACCAAAGGACCTGAAAATACTTGCAAATGGTACATGTTAAGAGACATCGCTCTAATAAACAAAAAACTCTTAGAACGAACGCAATAATCAAAAGACAAGCTATCCAACTAAAAAACACAAGCTCTGTAGCTGAAGGTATGGTTTCAGTGGTAGAATGCTTGCCTAGCAAACACAAGGCCCTGAATTCAAACTTCAATATCACAAAAATAATAATAATAAATCTAAATAAATATGAGACACCAATAAACACAATTACAACCTGCTTATCATCACGGTCATCAGGGAAATCAAATCAAAATCACCACACACCCACGAAGGGGGCTGTCATCAGAAATAAAGAAAACAGGTGTTGGCAGATGTGGTGCAGGTCTATGGGGATGGCGTGGCATGCTCTCAGTGAGCAGAGGACAGAAGATGGCCTCTCCTCTAATAGAACCATGAATGACTGAGAAATTCCACCCCCCGAACAACATGAACATCAATGTAGGCAGAAGTCCAATCCGCAAGCCAGAAGGTGGACGAACACACCTATCCATCGGCAGGTGCATGGACCAAGTAAGGTGCATAACAGAGAATCATTCAGCCATCAAAAGAAATGAATTTCTGTCACATGCCACTCGTGGGTGAATCCTGGAAACATTGAACTGAGCGAAAGAAGCTACGCAAGAGTCACAACGGGCTTAAGACCACTCGCATGAAGTTTCCCCCCTTCAGGGACGTTACACTCTGTTACGTATCTGCAGGTGTTTATTAGATCTAGAAGTCCTTCGATGGAGTCTAAGTACAGGATGATCATGTGCAAATAGAGATGATCCTACTTCTTCACCCTTTTCTTTCTCCTGCCTTCTTGATCTGGGCAGGAATTCCAGGACCTCTGAGTGGCAGTGGGGAGTGGACATGCTTGACTTGTTCCTGACCTTAGGGGAGATTATTTCCTGTATCCCTCATTTCAGATGAAACCAGCTATAGAGTGCTCATGCATCGCTTAGTTAGGGTCACCTCCTCCTCAGAGTTTCTTACCATAAAATGATGTTGGATTTTGTCAGTTTCTCTACATCAATTGAGATAGTCATGTGATTTTTGTTTGGTCCTGTGTATACGTTGTACTGCATTTATTGATTTACATACATAAATCCTAGGATGAAACCAATTTGTTCATGGTGTCTACTGTTTAATGTGTTGTTAAATTCAGTTTACAAGGATTTTACTGACACTTTCTATATCCATGTTCAATTATTTTCTTTGTTGTTGTTTGTCTCTGGTTTGGGAATGAACGTAATCTTCACGTCAAAGGCAGTTTGGTAATGTTTCTTCCCTTTCTAATTCATGGAAGAAGCTGGGGAGTACTGGTGTTGATTTTCCTTTAAAGTCTAATAGAATTTCACAGTGAATCCACCTGGTCTTTGACTCTTCTTTGCTAGAAGACTCTGTTTCCCTTTAATCCCATTGTTTGTAACAGCTCTGTTTAAATGGTTAATATCCTGTTGGTTCTATTGGGTAGATCACCTGTATTTAGAAATCTATCCATTTCTAGAATTTCAAGTTTATCTGCAAATAAGTTTTCAAAGAATTCCCTCATGATCCTTAGATTCTTTGGCATTTATTGTGATGTCTCCTTTTCATCTCTAGTTTTTATTAATCTGAGTCTTTCCCCTCCTTTTGGTCAAATTGGTTAGGGATCTATCAATCTTATTATTCTTTTTGGGGGGGGGCAGTCCTGGGGCTTAAACTCAGGGCCTGGGCACTGCCTCTGAGCTTCTTTGTTTGCTCAAGGCTAGAACTCTACTACTTGAGCCAGCACTAATTCTGGCCTTTTGTGTTTATATGGTAATGAGGAATTAAACCCAGGGCTTCATGCTTGCTAGGCAAGCACTCTACCACTAAGCCACATTCCCAGCCTTTATTCATCTTTTCAAAGAACTTTTTGTTTAATTGATTCGTTGTATGGTTTTTTTAAGCTTCTATTTCATTTATTTCTGCTCTATCTATTCCCTATTATTTCTTTCCATCTGTTAATTTTGGGTTTGTCTTTTTCTAGAAATTTGAGGCGTATCATTAGGCTGAGAGCTCTCTGTTCTTTTGATAGAGGCACTAATAGCTATAAATTTTCCTCTTAGCACTGCCTTAGCTGATCCCAAAAGTTCTGTATCCCAAAGTACCAGTAGGTCATTTTCATTGGTTTCCAGGAACTTTTTGATTCTTCTCTTTATTTCTCCAGCAACCCCATTCATCATTCAGTGATGTGTTTTTCAGTTTCCATGATTTGAATGTTTTCAGTAGTGTCTTTTGCTTGTGAGTTCTACTTTGATTCCACTATGGACTGTCATCTGCCTTTATCATCTACTGCTTTTCCCTGTATCTGTAATTAGGGCCGGTGCATTTCTTCATTTCCAATTTGCACGCCTCCTGATTGTCCTCCTTGGTGATATGGTGAGGCAAACAGTCTCATCCTCCTCCCAGCTGAGAGGAAGAACCTAGCTGAAAACACTTGCCCCTTATTTGATTAAAGCCATTATTTTCCGTTTCTTCTTTGATGGTAGTGTCTACCAGGAATGCATGTTGATTTCATTCATCGCTGACTCTCCCTTATTTGATCAAAAAAGTACTTACAGGTGCTTGTCGGCACTTTACTTTTTCCTGAAGTCTTTGTTGGGCAATTCCAGCGTCTGCGTTATCTCATCACTGATGTTGGTTGGCTGTCACACTCCGTATGAATTGAGATTTTTCCTGGAATTTTTATGCTGAGTAATTTTGGTATTTTTCCTAAGGCTTGGCATTTTTTGATGAATAAACACTGATTGGCTAAGATGGCGGTTGTAGACAGCACCGCCCAGGATCCCGGTGCTCTGGGGCTGGTACTGTTTGCTCTTCACCCCTTCTGGCTGCGAGACTTCGGTATCTTTTATTACACCATTTGCTCTTTCATCACGTGTCTTGAAGTCTACTATGGAGCCGATACTGCTTCATTGAGGACCCCATGGTAAACACAGATCTCACTTTATCAGTCAGCAAGTATGTTAGACTACTTCCAACAGCAACAGGCACAGCCAGTCACAATAACGTCCAGAGATGTGTGTGTGCTGTGTGTGAGCTTAGGGCTCATGCATGCTAGGGAAGCACTCCACCATGGAGTGATAGTCCACCAAGCTCAGGTCTGAGCATGTACAGGAAGCTTCATCAGGTCAAGACAGTAGCCCCATGAGTTAAATACTTCTCTGCTTGACAAGGAAACTGAGGCACAGAGCATTTTCTAGCCGCTGTTGTCCCAGGACTTCACCAGTCCACCTCCAGAGCCACCTCCATCATACTCACTCGTCACTAACAGCGCTCTTGTCTCTTCGGCAGGAGATGCCAGCTTTGGAGACCAGCTCATTCCAGAGCCAGGATGCACTGCAGCAGAGGCCAGAGAGCCTTCTCGCCCAAGGCCCAGGGGCAGGGCCCGGGCTGGTGCAAGGACACCCCCGGGGCAGACAGAGGAGTGGCGTGGGCGCTGGCCCTGGCCAGGGCTGGCACAGCTCAAGCCCCTGATACCTGTGGCTGGAGAGCAGCACAGGTCTGGAGTGAGATGGCAAAGCTTCTGCATGGAGCTTCCTGCCACCATCACGCACCTGTGGCAGGGGCCCAGCCCGGGGGGGGGCGGGGAGTTACCCTTGGGACTCAAAGCCTGCGGCCGCCAGCTGGTATAGACGGTCAGCAACCTGCTCTCCATTAGCACATCCAATTCCTGCGCTTGGAGGCCAAGCTAACCCAGCCCTGCACACCTGAGTCCCCAGCTGTACTCCAAATACACCATGCAGAGGAAAAGGACTGAGGCCCCCGAGCTCACGCTTCCAGAGCGCAGCCCCTCTGCCGGCCGACACTGTGTGGGAGAGGCTGAGCCATCCCCCGCCGGAGACGAGCAGGCTGGACCACAGGTCTCATAGCTCAACTGCCTGTACTCACCCACGCCTCTCTGCCCAACAACGAGAGGACCAGCCGCCACTGAGCACCTCAGAGGAGACAGCGTGGTCAGCATTCACCACCCGTTTTCACAGAGGCTGGGGCTGGGTATGTGGAGACTGAGGCCCCTCAGGCCTTCTCTCCTCCCTAACCAGCCTGTGCCAGGGCCGCGATGCAGCCTCCAAGAGCTAGAGTCTCCTACCATGCTGCAGCCCCACCACCTGGGAGCATAACTAAGCCCAGCCACCCAGGGTCAAGCACGGCAGTGTAGCAAGAACTGCCTGTCTCTGTAAAGAACGAGGTGTGGGGCCCTCTAACGACCGCTCCTCGCACACGCTAAGTCCAGCAGCTATTGTCACACCCGGCCATTTCCACAGAGCTAGGGCGATCCCATAACAAACTCACAGACCGAAAGAGATTTCCTCGGGGTTTCTGAGTGCTACAGCTTGAACCAGAACCCGCCTTCTGATTCCCAGCCAAAACTCTTTCCCCATATCAGAATCTGTGGCATGTGTGAGGATGCCTAACTCACACTGATCTTTCCACAAGTGAGAAGTCTCTGTTGAAGAACCCAGTTCTACCCATTGAGAGTTCTCTGCATTCTTGCTTCTGCCTAATCAATGCTTTTGGCACCCAGAACTCTCTTTTCAACAATATGTGCTTTGCATTTCTCAAACCTATAGCATCAAAGGGTGAAGAAATAATGTAAACATTGACCCAAGAATAAATGAAGTTCAAATGTTTAAAGCATGTGGGAAATGGAGCTCAATGTCTTTTTAAAAAATACATGATGAGGGGGGGCTGGGAAGGGGGCTCAGTGGTATGACCCGTCCAGCAGGCCAGGTAATTTTGTGGGGGATCCGAGGGGGCACCTCCTAAAAGAACCAAGGGGGGCGAGAGAGGATCGAGACCAAGCGCATTAAGAAAGACAGAGCCGTTCTGAGTCGCGTCAAGGTCTGCTTTATTAAAGTGAGGCAGGGTTTATATACCCGAAGGGACAGGGGAAGGGAAAGAATGAAAAAAACTTTGCAGAAGCAAGGGTGAGAAGTCCCGGGGTCAGGGATGGGTCGTGCTTATCCTTTTGCTGTTGTGCTCATCTTAAAGGTATCTCCTGTGATTTCTTTAAGAGACATTTATGGTTAGCCAGGCGTCGTTTTCTTAGGGCTGGAGATAAGAGAAGTTTTATGGTTAGCCAAATGTTGTTTGCTTAGGGCTGGAGGAATATTTATGGTTAGCCAAATGTAGTTTGTTATAAGAAGTTATCTAAATGTGCACCTTGGAATTTCCGAGAACGGCTACTTGTCAATCAGGTGTTTGAAAGAGGCCAGAGCATTCTCAGGCAGGTTTCGGGTCTCCAACAGTGGTAGAGCACTAGCCTTGCATGCCTGAGACCCTGAGTTCGATTCCTCAGCACCACATAAGCAAAAAGAAAAAAGCCGGAAGTGGTACTGTGGCTCAAGTGGTAGAGCGCTAGCCTTGAGCTGAAGAGCTGAGGGACAGCGTCCAGGCCCAGAGTTCAGGCCCCACGACTGGACCAAAAAAAAAAAAAACATGATGAGGGGCTGGGAAGGTGGCTCAGTGGTAGAGTACTTGCCTTGTATGCATGAGGCCCTGGGTTCAATTCCCCAGCACCACATAAGCAGAAAAGGGCAGAAGTGGTGCTGTGGCTCAAGTGGTAGGGCGCTAGCCTTGAGCTGAAGAGCTGAGGAAGAGTGCCCAGGCCCAGAGTTCAGGCCCCACGACCAACAACAAAATACATGATGCAAAAGAAATAACCAGCCCTTTTGGCATGGCAATGTCGCTCAGCTGGTAGGATGCTAGCCAAGGAGTGAAAGCATCAGGTATCCAGTTTGAGTCCGGGTCTCAGACCTAAAAGAAGAAAAGAAAGAGATGTACTGGTCATAGTGCATCAGGGTCATCTCACCAAGAGCAGGAGAGACCTGCTGTATGAAACAGATAAGTACTAAGGTTTCAATTTCTTAGAAAAGAATTGTCAAGGGCTGGGAAGGTGGCTCAGTGGGAGAGTGCTTGCCTAGCATGTATGAAGCCCTGGGTTGGGTTCGATTCCTCAGTACTGCCAGAAGTAGAACTGTGGTTCAAGTGGTAGAGCGCTAGCCTTGAGTAAAAGAAGCTCAGGGACAGTGCCCAGGCTCTGAGTTCAAGCCCCAAGACTGGCAAGAAAAAAAAAAAAAAGAATTGTCAAGTTAGGTCTGCAAACAGCACAAAGGGCGAATAAGACTATATAGCAACAATATAATGTAAAAACTAAAATACAGCATAGAACAGGAGGTTGAGATCTGAGGATCCTGATTCAAAGTCAGCTTGTGCAGGAAAGTCTAAGACTCTTGCCTCCAATTAACCACCAAAAAGCCAGAAGTGAGCTTTGGCCCAAGTGGCAGAGCACTAGCCTTGAGCACAAAAAGCCCAGAGACAGCACCCAAGCCCTTCGTTCAAGCCCAGGACCAGCACACACACACACACACAACCTAAAACACATACCTAAAGTACAAGTGTGCTCATTTTGATATTACTGCCTGGCTAAGAATAACTACTGCTATTGCTAATCCTACCTGTGTCACTACCACAGCTGTTGCTATGCATTCTCCATTTTTGGAGAACCTAATACCTGCCAGGAGCTACTTAATACTTCATACCTGTGATTTGTTCGATTACCAGATCAACTCCACTTGATGAAACAAGGTAGGCTGTGAGTGATGGAACTGGAGCTGCAAATAGATCTGACTCATGAGCTGCACTCTTAAAAAGAAGGGCTGGCACCTGCCTATGAGGCACTCACCAGAGGCAGGAGGGTCTCCAGTTGGAGGCCAACTTGGAACCTGTCAAAACAGAAACCAGCAGGGCACTGGTGGCTCACACCTGTCATCCTAGCTATTCAGAGGCTGAGATCTGAGGATCACAGTTCAAAGCCAGCCCAGGCAGAAAAATGTGTGACGCTCTTATCTCCAATTAACCACCAAAAAGCTACAGGTGGAGCTGTGGCTCCGGTGATAAAGTGTTAGCCTTGAGCAAAAACAAACACTCAGGGATAGGCACCCAGGCCCTTAGTTCAAGCCCCAGGATGAGAGAGAGAGAGAGGGGGAGATGGAGAAAGGAGGGAAAGAGAGAGGGGGAAGAAGGGACGAGAGAGAAATGGAGGAGGGAGAGAGGGAGGAGAGAGAGAAAGAGGGGGGAGAGGCGGGGGAGAAGAAAAAGGAAGGAATAAAGAAGAAAAGGTTCAACTATAGACACAGTGGACTGTGATTCAGTTGGTGGAGGAGGTGGGGATTGAACTTGGGCCCTTGTGCTTGGAGTCCGGGAGCTGGGTGACCCAGCCCCACGACATGCAAGCCGGGTGCGGCCTGCAGCCAGGCCGGCCCATTGCAGCCCTCCCTCCCACTCTGCCCCATGCTCCGTCGGAGGCCCGGCAGGCTGTCTGTCGGTCCAGTCAGGCCTCCATCTGAGGCCCGGGCGGGCTGTCTGTCTGTCGGTCGGGCCAGCCTCCATCCGGCCCAGGCTGGCTGTCGGTCGGGCCAGCCTCAGTCCGAGGCCCGGGCGGGCTGTCTGTCGGTCCAGTCAGGCCTCCATCCGAGGCCCCGGTGGGCTGTCTGTCGGTCCGGCCAGGCCTCCGTCCGAGGCCCGGGCGGGCTGTCTATCTGTCGGGCCAGCCTCCGTCTGAGGCCCGGGCGGGCTGTCTGTCGGTCCAGCCAGGCCTCCGTTTGAGGCCTGGGCTGTCTGTCGGTCGGGCCAGCCTCCGTCCGAGGACCGGGCTGTCTGTCGGTCCGGCCAGGTCCGTCCGAGGCCCGGGCGGGCTGTCGGTCTGTCGGTCCGGCCAGGCTGCTCCCGCCCGGGGGCGAGGAGGGGCAGCCCAGGCTGTCTGTCCGGCCAGGCCCGCAGCAGGCGCAGGGCG
>NW_012267345.1:1981363-1992803 GCF_000151885.1 Dipodomys ordii
CCGGGCGCCCCCCTGCGCCCCCCTGCGCCGGAGCAGCTCCCGGGCCAGAGCCCCCCGCCCCCGGCACCGAGCAGAGAGTAAACCCACGCAGCTGTCCATCCCTGCCGTCCTCCGCAACGTGACCCGGTCCCGGCCCCAGGGCCTCCTCCGGCGAGGCCCCCTCCCAGCGAGGCCCCCGCGACGCCGGTGCATGGATGGGAGCTTCCACTGGAGAGACCCGCTTCCCCTTGAAGAACCTGTCCCGGGAAGACACCCCCAGGCCTTCCCTCAACCAGGGAGGCTGGCAGAAGAGACAGGCCAGCCGCAGAGCTGCTGCTCCTGCGCAGGGACAGGCCGGCGGGCTGTGGGCTGGGAGGACGGGTCCTGCCCTGAGTAGCCTGGCGCTCAGGAGCGGGGCAGGGAGGGAGCTGCGGCGGGGGTTTCCTGCCTCCTCCCACCCTCACCCCTACCCTACCCTCTGTCTATGGGGAGACACACACATGCACACCCGTGCCCTCTGTCTTGGGGAGCGGCTGGGCTTGTGCTCCTGAGAGCTGAACCTCCTTGAGGCCCAGGGTAGCAAGGGCAGGTGCTCCCTGGCGGGGAGGGAGGGAGGGTGTGGAGGGGGGTGTGGGTCTAGACCAGGCCCAGGTTGCCCAGTGGCAGCTGCCAGTCGTACAAGAGGCCAGGGCCAGCCATCAGGGCTGGCGAGCAGGCAGCACACGGACCTCCCCCCTCTTGTGGGCAGATGGGTCTCCTCACCAGGCTGCCCAGCTGCAGTCTGCAGTTTCAAGGAAGGAACTCTCTGAACGCTTACTGATTACAAGCCAGAAGGTTGGGGAAAGTTGGGTGTTAATTAGTTTTGAGAGTGGTAGTCAGATATTGGAGAAAATAGTTCAGGACCCAGTGGGTCCCAAGACCTCAGACACAATCGGCAGGTCTGCCGTGGTGCACCCAGACACAATCGGCAGGTCTGCCGTGGTGCACCCAGACACAATCGGCAGGTCTGCCGTGGTGCACCCAGACAGCCTCCCCCAGACGCCTCCGCAGAATTCGTGTAGCCTCACAGGCTGTGGTGGCTTTTTTGGGGGGGATCCAGTCATGAGGCCTGAACTCTGGGCCTGGGCACTGTCCCTCAGCTCTTCAGCTCAAGGCTAGCGCTCTACCACTTGAGCCACAGCACCACTTCCAGATTTTTTTGCTTATGTGGTGCTGGGGAAGTGAACCCGGGGCCTCAGGCATGCAAGGCAAGCGCTCTACCACTAAGCCATCTTTCCAGCCCTTCTTTCATTTTTTTTTTTGCCAGTCCTGGAGCTTGAACTCAGGGACTGGGCACTGTCCCTGAGCCTCTCTGTGCTCAAGGTTAGAACTGTACTGCTTGAACCACACTGCCACTTCTGACCTTTTCTGTTTATGTGATACTGAGAAATCACACCCAGGGCTTCATGCATCTAGGCAAGCAGTCTACCACTAAGCCACATTCCCAGCCCCTGTGGTGGCTTCCTAACAACCACAGAGGAAACTAGGAAGTTAGCAATCGAAGTGAGTCCACTGTCGCTCCTTTGAGGGACACGGATCATTTTAAGACGCGTGTCCTACCTCACTGCCCAGCCTTCTGTGCTTACAGCCGCAAGCTCTATATACTGCGTAAGTATAGATATTACGTTTAGTAATTACTCTTTCAATGTCTTTCTTAGAAATGACCCAGATATTCAATGACTGTTACTTAAGTTAACTTCAATATTGGAAACTTTGTAAGTAGGCCTCTTACAAAAGAAAACTGCTGAAGAGTTCATTTATAAAGTTTTATCACTAAAATTCATCTTACTTGTTCATTCTTGGCGGTTACTGTTGAACTCATGCGGGTAAGAAGTCTCATAGACTTAGCCAGCCAGCCCCCTAGGTAATTCTTGTTACAAGTGAAGCAAATATCAGAAATAGCATAGAAGAAAGGAACTACAAAGAGGGTCCAGGCATAACAGTGCACACCTGTAATTCCAGCACTTAGGAGGCATGAGGACCGAAGTTTGAGGTTAGCCTGGGTTATATAGCAAAACACGGGTACTAGGCTTGGAATCAGGGACTCATGCTTATTGGATGGCTTGCTCATGGCTGCTGTTCTACCACTTGGGCCATGCCTCCAGTCTGGCATTTTGACACCTTTCTGCCAGGATTGACGTTGACCACAGCCCTCTAGGTGTCAGCCTCCTGAGTAGCTTAGATTATAGGCTGAGCCACAGGTGCCCAACTTCTCTCCTTTCTTCCCTCCTCTCCATCTCTCTTCCTGTCCATTCTGCTTTTGGATTGGATTTCTAGTTTTATCATCCAGTAAAATTAACTTAAGCCTCTTTGACTAAGCCAAGTTGGAAGAAGCTATGTCTGCATCACTTTCAATGCTGATGTTTCCAGAAACTTCCTCGTTTCTATTCTGCTAGCACCTAAAACTAGTTTTGCTTACCAAAAATGGTTCTAAATTGTGAACTTTAAATAAAAAATACTCTATATACATAAAATACCTCATATACATAAAACAAACGTCCATGACACATAGACAACATAGAATGTGCTAGTCCAGAGTAACACAGGTTTATATCCACTTGCATTTTTGCCCAAATTGTATTTCTAGCAAGAAAAAAAAGGTTCCGTTTATTCAGGTGGCTAAAAGTGGTACTAATGTTTGTACACAAGATCTTTTCACCTGCTCAGTTTTCGAATTGTTATTTCTGGTGGTCCTGGGTTTTCTAACTTAGGGCTTTTCCTCCACAGGCAAGTGCTCTACCCCGTGAGCCGCTCCCGTCCACAAACAGGAGTTTGCCCTTCTTTCCTTTTTTTTTTTTTTCTTTTTTGCTAGTCCTAGGGCTTGAACCTAGGGCCTGGGCACTGTTCCTGAACTTTTTTTTTTTTTTTTGATCCAGACGTGGGGTCTGAACTCTGGGCCTGGGCGCTGTCCTTCAGCTCAAGGCTAGCGCTCTACCACTTAAGCCACGGCACCACTTTCAGCTTTTTTCTTTTTGCTTATGTGGTGCTGAGGAATCGAACCCAGGGCCACATGCATGCAAGGCAAGCGCTCTACCACTGAGCCACCTTCCCAGCCCCTGTTCCTGAACTTTTCTGAACAAGGCTAGCATTCCACCACTTTGAGCCACAGCACCACTTTTATTTTTCTGGTGATTAATTGGAGATAAAAGTTTCATGGACTTTCCTGCCCGGGCTGGCTTTGAACTGCCAGATCTCAGCCTCCTACGTAGCTAGGACTACAGGCGTGAGCCACCAGTGCCCGGCTGGATCCCTGAAATTTCTATTTCAAAAGATGACTCTGTTACAGGAGAGCACAGGACTCTTATCTTTGGCGCAGAGTGCACTCTCGGCGGGCATCTGCCTCTCGTCAGGGGTGTCCTGAGAATGCATCAGCTCGTTCCAGTAAGCCATCAAGAAGTTGCCCTCCAGAGCGCGAGGGCCTCGTGGGGGTGGGGGTGGGAGCCCTGCTGGGCCGCAGGCAGGGGCAGGAGCCACCCGGGGCCAGACCCCACGGTGCAGGGGAGATGGGCAGAGCGTGTGACCAGCAGGCTTTCGGAAGGGGTGGGGGCTGCTGGCTGAAGTCCATGCCGGGCTTAGAGCACATCCTCCATTTGAACGTGAGCTTCCCGTACGTCCGCTTTTGACCAGCTCTAAAAATTCTCAAGTGCCCCGTTATCAAGAGGACGGGGGTGAGCCACAGCATGAGCTCCTTTAAACCTAAAGATGACTGTCCAGCGGCAGAGCCAAAGCCAAGAGCCCTTCATAACTTCACCGCGGGCCAAACGCCCTGAGAAGGAAGGGCAGGACGTACAGGCTGATCAAGCCTTAGGCTAGTGAGAGGAAGAAGGGCCTGTTTGGGGGGGAAGCAGGCTGGGCCCCTCTCCTGCCCCTGTGCCCATGCCCACACCCCGTCAGCATGGCCAGCCTGTCAGAACCCACAGCCGCCCTGGAAGGGACGGCAGCCCACCCAAGCCAGACAGAGGCCTCCGAACCCTCATCTGACTTTGGCAAAGAGGACAAGAGGCTTCTCCTTTTGCTTCCACGCAGGCACCACAGGCAGAGGTCTGGGAAGGCCGCGGTTGGAACCTTACCTCTCCCCCCTCTGCCGCCCCTTGCTGGACACCAGAGAGGAATCTTCAAGGTGAGGCAGGCTGGCAGAAGGAAAGGTCCAGTTTACACGGCCTGAGTTCTGTGGAGATGCAGGAAGGGCTGTGGTGCAGGGCTGGGCTGGCAGGTGTCTAGTTGCTCAGACTCCTGGCAACTGTGAGTAACAGGCCTCTCCTCAGGGACAGGCAGGACACCTGAGCCACGAGATCACAGAGCAGGGAGGACAGACACAGTGGCCTCCGGGGACTGAAGGAAGGGGTGGAGAGGGCCGCTGCTCTGCTCTGCTGGTTCCACTGAGCCAGATTTGCTGTGTCGGCCGTATGTCTTCTGCGCCCACTTTGTAGCCAGAGGATGTCCGGGACGGCGGCAGGCCCCTCGTCCGCCCGGCCTGGCTTCCTCCGGGCTGTTCAGAGCGGGTTCTCGTACCTGGTGAGGCTGGACAGCCGCTCACGCAGGTCTCTGAAGCAAGGCCTCCGCTCGGGATCCTGGCTCCAGCAGGAGCACATCAGCTGGTGCACGCTGGGCGGGCACCCTGCGGGGCAGGGCATTCGGTAGCCTGCATTCACCCTCAGGAAGGCCTCGTGGTTGGACATGCCTGCGGCCAGGAGGGAAGGCGGAGCTGGAGAGAGGGAGGCCGGTGCTGGTGCACCTGGCCCACAGCTGCCTGCCCGTCCCTCCGGAAGCTTTCCCCGGCAGAGGTCACGGCGGCCTGCCTCGCAGGGTGCCTCAGCACGTGCGCTCTGGACAGAGACGCCAGGCGGTCACACCAGGACAGGGCAGAGGAGGGCCAGCAGATGCTTCAGGGACGAGGCCACCGGGCAGCGCTTCTGCTGGACACCAGGGCCTGCCCCGCCTCCTCCTCAGGTGGAGGCACCGGGAGAATACCTGGGTAGGGGGTCTGACCCCTGCTGAAGATCTCATGGAGGAGAACTCCGAAGGACCAGACGTCAGACTTGATGGAGTAATGCCCTCGGGAGAGTGCCTCGGGAGCCGTCCACTTGTAGGGGATGCTGTGCTCGTGAGAAAGGTAGATGTCCTCCTGCAACCACAAAGGGGCCGGTGACCCGCCTGCAGCGTGGACAGGGGGGCCGAGGGCCTGGGGGCAAGTCTGCTGCCCGCGGCGCTAGAGGGGGTCCAGGAAGGCTCCACAGGACTGCCTGAGCCCGGGCGGGGAGGCAGCGGGGAGCAAGGCTGTGAAGAACACGGCGGCAAATGCAGGAGGCTCCAGCTTACGTCTGGGTGCCCAGGGCTGGGCCAGCGCACCCGGGAGTGAGGCCACATCTGTGTGGACGGAGCCGCCCCTGTCCGCAAGGAATCTCTCCCCGCGCGGCTGAGATTGCAGCCAGGAGCCCAGAGGAGAGGAGGCCCCACCCCCCGGGCCATCTCCCGGAGCCCACCTTGATGAGCCGGGCCAACCCGAAGTCGCCCACTTTGCAGATGTTGTTCTCCCCCACGAGGATGTTCCTGGCAGCCAGGTCTCGGTGGATATAGTTCTGTGATTCTAGATAGCACATGCCCGCAGCCACCTGTGCCGCCATGTCCGCCAGCTCCGACCCGGGCAGGACCTTCTCATCAGACTCTGCAGCACAACCAGAGTCAGAGTCAGCCGGCCAACCAGGGGAGGGCAGGAGGGCAGGGGAGGCCGGGAGGCCAGGGAGAGCAGGAGGCCAGGGGAGGCCAGGGAGGGCAGGAGGGCAGGGGAGGCCGGGAGGCCAGGGGAGGCCAGGGAGGGCAGGAGGGCAGGGGAGGCCTGGGGAGGCTGGGAGGCCAGGGGAGGCCGGGAGGCCAGGGAGAGCAGGAGGCCAGGGGAGGCCGGGAGGCCAGGGAGAGCAGGAGGCCAGGGGAGGCCGGGAGGCCAGGGGAGGCCTGGGGAGGCCGGGAGGCCTGGGGAGGCCGGGAGGCCAGGGGAGGCCGGGAGGCCAGGGGAGGCCGGGAGGCCAGGGAGAGCAGGAGGCCAGGGGAGGCCGGGAGGCCTGGCTTAAGATCAGCACAGAAGCACAGGCCAGCCCAGTCCCTCCACAGTGTGCATCTGGTCCAAGAGCAGTGCACACACCACCTCTGCCCCGCAGCTTCGCTCTGGGGGCTGAGAAAGTCAACTCAGCTCCAAGATTTGTGTATCCGGGCATCGGCCACAGCTCTGTCACCTACCCTGGGCACCCTCCCGAGGCGGGGCTGCAGGCATGGCTGGGGGCTGTAGCTTATCTGGCTGCATTGGACAATGGAGCTTGTTATGTGAAAAACAGGTTACAAACTTTCTGACATGAGAATTGTAAATGTGACACTCAAACACGTATTCCAGCACACACAAACACACTCGATATCATTCTTCCTAAGTGCAGCGTTTTGTCCTAGGATTTGGAAATAGAGCATCTCGGTGGCTTGGGAAAGACCGTCGTGGTTTTGGCATTGAAGATGATGCTCTTGGAGCGTGTGAGGGGTTCACGCCTCAGAGGGAGGGGCCGCAGGTCCTCGGCCGGAGAAGCTGCAGGGCGACAGACCCTCTGAGCCCACTGGAAGTGGGCTGCACTGGCTACGGGTGTAATCATTGCAACCTTCTTGTCGGGTCTGAGACTGAGACTCAGACTCTATGGATGTTTTCTCTCAGTGGCTCAGGCCCTACCAACTGAGCAACGCCTCCAACCCCAAGAGTGGCTCTTCTCATCTGTACTGAGCTGTGTTTCCTCAAGTACATTAATCACATTTTAAGTCATTTCTTTTGGCAGTACTGGGGTTTGCGCTCAGGGGTGAGTGTGAGTGTGTGCGCGCACACACACATCAGTGTTGGGACTTGAATTCAGAGCCTCACACTCTCACTTGGCTTTTTGCTCAAGGCTGGCACTCTACCATTTGAGCCACACCTCTACTTTCCACTTTTTTGCTAGTTAATTAGAGATAAGAGTCGGTGAGACTCTTCAAATTACAAAGATTTGCTTCAAATTACAAATCTCAGATCTCAGGTCTCAGCTTCTTGAGTAGCTGAGCCACCAGTACCCAGCTAAACCCAGTATCTGAGCCACCAGTACCCAGCTAAATTCAGTAGCTGAGCTACCAGTACCCTAAATTCAGTGCTTGTGTTTGCTAGGCAAGCACTCTACTTCTTCTTAAAAAAATGTTTTATTGAGCCGGGCACCAATGGCTCACGCCTATAATCCAAGCTACTCAGGAGGCTGAGATCTGAGAATCTCAGTTCAAAGCCAGCCCAGGCAGGAAAGTCCATGAAACTCTTATCTCCAATAAACCAGTTAGGAAACCAGAAGTGGTGCTGTGGCTCAACTGGTAGAGCACTCTCCTTGAGCTGAAGAGCTGAGGGACAGCGCCCAGGCCCAGAGTTCAAGCCCTATGACTGACCAAAAAAAAAAAAAAAAGTGCTCCCTCTGTATATCACCTTATAATAACAATACTAATGTGTGTGTGTGTGTGTGTGTGTGTGTGTGTGTGTGTGTGTGTGTGTGGTCATGGGGCTTGAACTCTGGGCTTGGGCGCTGTCCCTCAGCTCTTCAGCTCAAGGTGAGCGCTCTACCACTTGAGCCACAGCGCCACTTCCAGCATTCTAGTGGTTCATTGGAGATAAGAGTTTTAAGGACTTTCCTGCCCGGGCTGGCTTTGATCTGTGATCCTCAGATCTCAGCCTCCAGAGTAGCTAGGATGACAAGCGTGAGTCACTAGGCCCAGTTTAAGTCATTTCTTGATCAAACAAGTGATTAGCTGTTGGAAGTGAGGCTGGGTGCTTGAGCACCAGCCAGAGGAGGGGGGCAGGGGAGAGAGGGGGGAGACAAGCTTGTTCGAGAATTTGCTGACTATCCTACAAGAAATGGACAATCTACATCTTCACGTTCTTCTCTGTTTCCCATCTTCATCCAGAGGCTCTGGGAGCTCTGGGCAGGGCAAGCTGCTCACTCACCCCGCAGCAGCTCCAGCAGGCTGCCCTTGGCCATGAGCTCCGTGATGATGTAGACAGGGTCCCCCAGGGATGCCACTGCGTACAGCGCCAGGATGTGCTTGTGCCGCAGCTTCTTCATGGCCTGGATCTCCGACTGGAAGGTGTGCTGGTGCTGGAGGTTGTCTGCGAGGAGGGGCCGGTGGGAATGACCTACCCTGCAGGGGCTCTGAGAACATGGATGTCCTGGGGCCTGACACTCCAGGCCACGCAAGCCTGCCCCGCCCCAGCAGAAGCTTCTGGGCTGCTCTGCTGGCCCCTGTGGTTTGGGGACAAACCCTGGAGGCTCCGGGGTTCAGGTGAGCCTGTCAGACTTCTAGTGATTATTTTAAGTTTCCTATTTCATTAAGGATTTAAATTTCTTTAGCTAGTAAGTGCATTTAGGGAAAAACAAGGTGCCTCCAGGTGCGGCGGCTCACGCCTGTCATCCTAGCTACCGAGGAGGCTGAGGTCTGAGGATCGTGGTTTGAAGCCAGCCCGGGCAGAGAAGTCCATGAGACTCTTATCTCCAATGAACCACTCAGAAAAAGCTGGAGGTGGAGCTGTGGCTCAAGTGGTAGAGAGCAAGCCTTGAGCACAAAGAGGCTCAGGGACAGGGCTGAGGGGCAGGGCTCAGGCCCTGAGTTCACATCCCAGGACTGGCAAAACGAAAACCTGGGCATCATGGGAAGAAAGAAGCCCTCCAGGGTGCTGTGCAGGCCGGTTTCTGGGTCAGGCACAGCCCTGGTGGAGGACCAGGCTGGTGGGAAGGGCCCCTGACCAAGCTGACTGTGACCCTACTCACCTCGAGAGATCACCTTGACGGCCACTCGGACTTGGTCTTTCCAGAGCCCCTCAAAGACCTCCCCAAAATAACCAGCCCCCAGCTTCCTGCACAGCGTGAACTCCTCCCGCGGCCGCTCCCAGTCCGCCCACTGCGGCGGGGGCTCCGACTCGTGCTGGAGAGAGAGGCGGGCAGAGAGGACAGGGCAGGGTGCCAGCCAGCGCTGGTGCTCAGGAAGGGCCTTCTCCAAGCCTGCCCAGGGAGCTCAGACTCCGCCCCACACTGAGCGCCCCACCCAGCATGGCAAAGGCTGAGCGCCCCTACCCTGGAGCACAGCCAGGGTCCTCTCTAGCTTTTGGCTCTCTTTGGGAATTCTGTGTGGGGCTTCACCGAGCTCCTGCAGCACAGCTGAGGGCACGTCCCTGCGCATCTGCGCTCCCTCCCGAGGGACGGCTGCACGGGGGCGGGGCCTACCTTCCAGCAGGGCGTGGTCAGCCGCAGGCCGGGAGCCAGGCTCCGGGCCCTGTGGTAGCTCACCAGCTCAGGCAGGCTGGGGAAGGACACCGTGTCGTTCAGGTGCAGCCGGCCGCCCGAGAGCCGCCGAATCCGGTAGTGCCGAACGGCTTGGGCATCCCGCACTGGGGAGGGCGGTGGACGGAAGGGTGAGGGGCCACACGGCCCGGGGCCCCAGCTCCCTCCCAGGCAGGGCCGCGTCCTGTGTCCCCTCCTGCTCCCAGCTCTCAATGCAGGGCCACGCGTAGGACAGGACCCCCGTGGGTCAGCTCGAGAGGAGCTCAGAGAAGCCCCCACCCCAGAGGGGCCCCTTGCTTCCTGCCCCGTGGAGGCCTCCGTGTGACCAGGCGGCCCTGGGATCCCCCCGGCCGAGGTACCTGAGAGCACGTAGTCAGCACCCGGCTTCTCACTGACCCTGACCAAAAACGAGCCGGTGGAGCTGCCCTCTGCCTGCAGCCGGTGCGTGGCTTCCGAGCGGGAGATGCGGCCGAAGAACCACCTGCAGGGAGGCAGAGTCTGACTCCATAGGACCCCGGCCCAGCCCTCAGCCCACCCCACAGGGCCTCTCTGCCCACTGGTGCTGGGGCCCCTCAGGCCAGCTCAGAGCTGCCTCAGACACCAGGTCCTCAGTGCCGCCACCTGTGCCAGCTGTCCCTGGAGCTCACGGGCTCTGGAAGCCCCCCACGTAGAGGACGGGGTGGGGGTAGCATGGACTGGACCAGGGGCGGCAGCAGGGAGGGGAGGGAAAGGGAGGAGAGGGGCATGGACTGGACCAGGGGCAGCAGCAGGGAGGGGAGGGGAGGAGAAGGGCATGGACTGGACCAGGGGCAGCAGCAGGGAGGGGAGGGGGCACGGGTCCTGGGTGCCAGGCAGAGGGACATGGACTGGACCATTTCTTCACACACACACACACACACACACGCTGTGGGTGACAGGCATGTCCCAGAACCGTCCTGTCTACTAAGTAGGTCGCAGACCTGGTTCTGGCTGTTTGGAAAGTGAGTAGATGTCACGCCCAAAGGCCCTACGCTGGTACACACTTTGCTACCAGTGTCCTGGCCTCCCACCCCGGGCCTCGGCCCTGAGAGTCACAGAGCCGCACTCATGACTGGGGGTGGTCGTGGGTGGAAAGGAGAGAGAGGCCCCCAAGGCCACACGTTCACATGGCCAGCCCTGCCAGGTACCAGGGTGGCACACCCAGGCTAGGACCAGCCAGACGTACGGCTTCCGTGGTACAGCCGTGGTCTCCTGCCCTGGGGTCCTGCCCTCCCTGGTGCCCGCCGCCCGGGGCCACTCACGGCTCAGACTCCACCGTCTCCTCCTCAGCCAGGTAGTTGTGGGGCACGTAGCCCTCGGCCAGGGTCCTGCCCGCTGCATCCAGCCGCCTGGCCCACCACCACTGCTCCTCCTTCCAGACCACGCGGAGCGGGTCCCCCGCCCGGAAGCTCAGCTCCTCGTCTGTTCTGGCATCGAAGTCCCAGAGGCCCACGTACTTGGGGCCCAGGGGGTCCTGGCCACGGGACACCATGGCAGGCCGGGAAGCAGGGCCAGCTGTGGGCTGGGCCTGGCACCGCAGCTGGGAGGAGGAGGTAGGGCCAACTGGCAGACCGCCCCGCCCGTTCCTCAGGTTAACAAAGGCCAGCCCCTCCCAGGGCCCCAGCAGGTCCTGGTTCTGCTCGGAGAGCCTGGCCGGCCTGCTCCCAGCCTGCTCCCAGCCTGCTCCCCCCACCCCCATCCTCGGCCTGCCAGGGCCTTCATGCTGGGAACTCACACTGTCGGTGGCCAGGTGGGAGGAGGTGGGGTCAGCTGAAGCCATGGCCACGTGGGCAGCTCTTGGAAGTGTGGGTGAAATACAGGAGGGGGATGAGGGTCGTGGGTGGGTTTCTGAGCACACGCTGCAGCCTCTCTTCCACCAGGAGGCTCTCTGCCCTTGCTGCACTGCTCCCCTCCAAGGGCTGCCTCCCACGACCAGAGACGAGAGCTGGTGGGCACAGCAGGCTGAGGCCTCGGACCTGGTCTGGGGTGGACGGGCCCCCGGTTTGATGCGAAGGGTCTGGGGTGGACGGGCCCCCGGTTTGATGCGAAGGGTCTGGGGTGGACGGGCCCCCGGTTTGATGCGAAGG
>NW_012267345.1:1996093-1998351 GCF_000151885.1 Dipodomys ordii
CCCCCCCTCTGTGCCTTCCCATCAAGGCCCTGGGCCCCACTGCCGCTGAGCTGGGGAGAAACCCCAGCCTGAGCCACTGGCTGAAGAGGAGGCGGTCCAGCTGGTCACCCTGCTTCTTACCCCCCACCCCTTCTGCAGTCAGGGCCCAGCCCCACCCTCTCCAGGCCTTCCTCCCCCACCCACCCCACCTCTCTCCAGGAAGTCTCCAGAATCCCGCAGCCCCGCCCCAGTCCAGGTGCGGCTACCTCCTGCCACCTGGTGGGTGAGCCTCCCGGTGCAGAGCGGACTCAGCCCCAGCTCCCTCCACCCCACAGGCTTCTGGGTACAGTGGCTGTGAGGCTGAGGTGGGCCTTGGGGACCCTCTGGTGACTCAGATTTCTGCCCCTCCTGGGGTGCGAGAGGCTCCCCCAAATGCAAATGTGGCCTACTGGAATGACCCAGCCTGCCCGGCTCAATCCAGCCTGGCCCAGCGAGGCCTGAGGCTTTCACGAGGCCCCGGCGCGCTGCACACATGCCATCCCGGTACTGTGTGCCTCGCTGTACTAGTCCAGGTCTCTGTCCCTTTGCAGGCTGGATGGACCAGTGTCAGGCTCTGGGATGCAACAACCTGAGCAGACCTCCATCTTTGGGAGCACGTTTATTGGGTGCTACCTTCCTGTACCCAAGCCTGCCCTGCCTGTGGGTGGGAGAGGGCAGTGTTGGTGCAGGGCCATTGGTGCCAGTACGCAGCTGAGGTCTTCCTGGGAACCACAGCTCAGGCTGTGTGTGTGCACTCACATGCGTGTGCACACATGCAACAATGCCAGGGCGAGACCTCCCGCCTGCCCCTCCCCCAAGGCTGGCTTTCTGCCACTTAAAATGCATGCACATTTCTGGTGTTTTGCTGGTTGATTGCAGATGAGGGTCTCACAGACTTTTCTGCCAAGCCTGGCTTTGGACCTCAGAGTCTCAGCCTCAAGAGCAGCGAGAATGACGGATGTGAGCCAGCAGCAGCCAAGTATAGCCACTTCCACAAAACCACAGTAGGAAATAGGCCTGGCATGCTTGACCCTGGGGGGGGGTCGAGTTGGCCCAGGAAGAGGTTCGGGCAAGAAGGGAGCTGCTGGCCCCACGCGGACATCTCTGCCCAGTGCCCTCAGGGACCCGGGCACACCCGGCACAGCACCTTGGTGGCATTGGTGGCCTTGCGCCATCAGCAGACATCTACCTGGTGAGCACAGGCCAGTGTCACCAGCCCAGCAGAGAGGGGGCCCACAGTCAGACGTGTGTCTGGTGCCGGTGCGGGCGGTGTGGCATCTCTGGTGTGCGCTGGTGGCAGGCACCGTCCTGGGCTGGCCCTGCTGGCTGTGGACTGCAGGGACCCGGAGCCCTTGGTCACAGGAGGCCCGGGTGCAGCCGCCTGTGGATGGCACCCAGCTTCTCCCACAGTGCAGCCGAAGCAGGCTGCTCCTCCGGGCTGTCCGTCCATGAGCGCAGACCTCTGCGCGCAGGCTGCCGGGCATGGCAGCCGGCACCCTCTGCTGATCTGTTGTAGCGTCTCATGGTTGGTCATTCCTGGGGGTGAGGTCACAAGAGGGCCACCAGGGGTCTCTATGAAGACCTGGGGATCTCAGCCTCCATGAACTCCCTCCCAGCCCTCTGGCCTCCCGCCCGAGCCCTGCCCCCCAGGGGCCCACAGCGCCCAAGCAGCTATGCTCCTCCAGGCTGCCCCTCAGACCAAACTTCCAGACAGGCCCTGTCCCCGCCAGGTGGCCCACCTTCATAGGGACACTGGCCGTAGGCAAAGACCTCATACAGCAGGATGCCAAAAGACCAGACATCCGACTTCTCCGTAGTTGGCTGCCTCGGGTGCAGTCCACTTGACTGGGGGAGAGGGGGGAGGGGGGAGGGGGGAGTAGACGTTGTCCTGGGAGGAGGGCAAGGGTGGGGGGAGGGGGGACAGTACCCTCCCCTGGGGGGCGGAGCCCCGAGCCCCACCCTCCTTGAGGAGCCCAGCCAGACCAAAGCAGCCACCTTACAGGTAAGGTCATGGCCCACGAGCACATTCCTGGTGGCCAGGTCCCAAGGACCACTTGCCATTCCCAGAGGTAGTTCGTGCCCTCAGTCACCTGGCAGGTGAAGCCCAGCAGCAGCAGCTGCAGGCTCAGGGCCTGGCCCTCGGGGCCTGCAGGGAGGAAGCCCACAGCCAGGGCCAGGGGGCCGGGGGCAGGCCTGCACCTGCAGGGAGGAAGCCCACAGCCAGGGCCAGGGGGCCGGGG
>NW_012267345.1:1998521-2003823 GCF_000151885.1 Dipodomys ordii
CCCACAGCCAGGGCCAGGGGGCCGGGGGCAGGCCTGCACCTGCAGGGAGGAAGCCCACAGCCAGGGCCAGGGGGCCGGGGGCAGGCCTGCAGGGGCCGGAGACCTCCAGGGCGCTGCCTCGGCTCCACATCCACCAGGGACTGAGTCGGTGGAAGAGGTGGTCCTGGGCTGCCCAGGGACCCTCTGGATGGACTGCCCTGTGGCTACCAGCCTGGACCCAAGGGAAGAGGCTCAGAGGGGCGCACACCCAGGGCCCACGATCACAGCTCACAGGCTGGAGACAAACCTGGACTCCCTTCCTGCCTGTCTCAGAACCACCAGCCGCTGTCTGAAGCTCTGCTGGCCAGAAGCCGGCCAGGTCAGACATCTGCAGTCCTGGCCAAACCCACTCCATGGGAAGGCCTCTGCGTGAGCCCCAGCCCGTGGCCAGGGGAGATGCTGCAAGCGCAGTCCTCTTGAAGGAGAGCCAGGAGAGCCGCTGCCCAGGAGGAAAGACCTGGCTGGGAAAGTTTCCTCTGAAGGGAGGAGCCCAGAGTCCAGCCAGAGGGAGGAGGCACTGCTGCCCGAGGGAGGAGGTACAGCCTGCCCTGAGGTGGTGGCCTAAGGGGTACAGGTCTCAGGGCTGCCCGTGGCGCGGCTGCCAGGCAGGGTGGTACTCGCTGCCCAGGCAGGCCTGCGGTGGCCCTTGCCCGTGAGCTCCGTGACGATGCACACGGGGTGCAGCCGATCAGCCGCTCGCGCCTCAGGCTCGTCAGAGCCTCCATCTCCTTGGTGAGGTCGGCCAGCTTCATGTCATCTGGGGAAGAAGATGCTGCTCCAGGACGGCCCAGGCCCCAGCTGAGTCCGGGGTCAGAGGTCAGAGCCTGCCTGAAGCCGGGGCGGGCCTCCCCTGATGATGGGAACGCAGCCACAGGCCTTCCCACGCCGCCCCCAAGTGGCCTTCACCCAGCTTCCTCCAGACAAACTCCGAGTGGGTTGCTCCCCCTCGTCCTGCACCAGGGCCTTCCGTGGAGACAGTGCTTCTGTGGCAGGGGCGGCAGGGAGGCTGGGCGGGTGGTGCGGCAGGGAGGCGGGGGGGGGGGCTGGCCCGCAGCGCGGCCCCAGCAGAGCCCAGCGCCAGGCCGCCGCCCTCCACCCAGCACCCTAGGTCTGCCCAGAGCTGTGACGCCTGCTTTGAGGACCTAAGTGACCCTCGGTCGGCAGGAGTGAGCGGACACCGTCCTCCTCAGACTCAGTACCACCCTGGCCAGCTTTCACTGGGCACAGAGAAACCTGATTGCCACCCTGCCCACCATCACCACAGGAATGCTGTGTCTCCGGGACAGCCTGCCACAGCCCAGATAGCACATCAGAGATCACAGAGCCTCCCACAGCGTCTGCCCTCGGGCTGGGGCAGCTGTGGTATCTCCCGCGAAACAGGTCCCTCCGGCTCCTCTGCAGAACACAGCACAGCTGAGCCCCCCCAGCACTTTCCCCCACCAGAGCAGTGAGAACTCGACGGGGCAGGGCTCAGAGGTGGGGAGGAAGGGGCCTCAGGCCGCCGGGCCACACAGGGCTGCAGCAAGGGGGGTTGAATCCACTTCCAGTTGGCCTTGTAGCCAACTGACAAGCAGGGCCTCCAGGGTGGGGAAGGGCCGGCCTTCCTGCGGTAGAGGCTGCGGCTGGGTGCCATGCAGATGCAGTAGTGGCAGGCGGTAGCCTGGGCCCAGACTGAGGGACAGAAGTGAACACCAGGGCCTTGGCTGCACCTGCCCCAGCCTCCCAAGGGGCCCTGCTCAGACTGGACAGGAGGCAACCGAGGCAACAAGCATGATGTGGGGGTGGCTGCAGGGCAGGAGGCCGTGAGGGGGCCCAGGGGACACAAGAAGTGCTTAATGAGGGGCTTGTGTGTATGTGTGCGTGTGTGCGTGCGTGTGTGCGCGCGTGTGTGCGTGCGTGTGCGCGCATGTGTGCGCGTGCCCCTGTGCGTGTGTCCTAGGGCTGGAACTCAGGGCTTGGGCACTGTCCCTAAGCTTTTTTTGCTTAAGGCGAGTGCTCTGCCACATGAGTCACAGCTCCTCCTGGCTGCGTTCACTGGTGATAAGAGTCTCATGGGCTTTTCTACCCAGGCTGGCTTTGAACTGAGATCCTCAAATCTCAGCCTTCTGAGTAGCCAGTATTACAGGCGTGAGCCACCAGTGCCTGGCAAGCTTCATAGCTTCTTGTTTTAGTTCATGAGTAAGTGAATAGAATAAGGAGGAAGGGAATAAAAAAGAGAAAGAGAGAGAGGAAGGAAGAGAGGGAGGAAGGGAGGGAGGGAGGGAGGGAGAGAGGGAGGGAGGGAGGGAGGAAGGAAGAAAGGAAGGAAGGGAGGGAGGGAGAGGGAGGGCAGGCAAGCATACTGGCTAGCATGAGTAAGGAGCTGGCAATCTTGGCCTGGGGGTGGGCACGATGCCCTGGGAGGGGGCGTCTGTGTATGGACCCGACAGGGAGACCTCTCCAAGGCCGCTCTCGCTGGGCCTAACGAGCTAGGTGCCCGGCGCGTTGGCAGACAAGAGCAGCTGCTGGGCTTCGGTTCTGCTGATCCCCCCAATACCAGCTGAACGGGGAGGGGCGGGGTCACCTTGGCCCTGTGTAACCCAGCCGCGCGACCGGCCATGCCAGGCCCTCTGCGGGGGTCCGGCCCAGGCTCTGTACCAGTCCTGGCTGCAGAGCGAGGGCTGGTCGGTGACCATCATGTGACTCAAACACTGCCGCCCACGGGAGAAACTACCCACGAATTGGGGCCTAGGCTCTGGCAGCCCTGCTGCAAATGACCCCTCACTCAGAAAGTGACCACCAGCCCACAACCTATCAAACTTGAACCTCTGCTGAGCCCTGTGGGGGGTCATAGGGACCCCAGGAACCTTGTGGGGCTGCTGGTGAGGCTGGCAAGGGCTGGGGTCACCTGGCTGTGTACGGCTCACCTGTCTCAGGAGGGTGGCAGGGATGGGGGATGGGAGCCCCGGAAGAGGCAGCCGGAGGGGTGGGGACAGGGAGGGTATGCGTGGAGAGGACTCGGCTCATCCTGGTCCCTGAAGAGCCAGGCTCAGGGCTCAGCCTTGAGCCCCGGTGCTGTCAGAGATGCTCCTTTCCCAGCTCTGTTGGGCCGGCACCAGAGAAGAAGAGCCTGCCTGCCTGAATGCAGCCCTGGGCCGCTGACGCTCGCTCCACCTGGTGGGCCGCTGGGCAGGACACACTGAGAGTGGCTCCTGGGAACCGGCCATGCTCTGGGGAGGAAGAGCTGCTCCCCGCCCCACCCCATTGCTGCATCTCTGCTCCTCAAGGCCCAGCTGGGGCTGTACAGCTGGCTCGTCTTCTTATCCAAGCCTCCCCCTTCCAGAACCTTCCAGGGACCCAGCAGGCTAGGCCTTGCAGAAGAGCCCTGGGAGCACATCCACTCCTCCACCAGCCAGGAATGGGGAGTGAGGGGCTCTGTACCTATGGGGGAGCAGGGTCACGAGGGACATCAAAGATGCCAGCATGATGCAAACTGGGGCGGTTGGGGGCCCGCCCGGAGCCAGAGGGGCAAAGGGCCCCAGACACAGGGCTAGCACTGGAAGGCAGGCTGGATGAGTAGCTGTGCCAAAGACAGGGCTGCAACCTGGCTCGGTCACCTGGTGGTCTGTGTCCCTGGAGACCTGGCTCGGTCACCTGGTGGTCTGTGTCCCTGGAGACCTGGCTCGGTCACCTGGTGGTGTGTCCCTGGAGACCTGGCTCGGTCACCTGGTGGTCTGTGTCCCTGGAGACCTGGCTCGGTCACCTGGTGGTGTGTCCCTGGAGACCTGACTGGGTCACCTGGTGGTCTGTTTCCCTGGAGACCTGGCTCGGTCACCTGGTGGTGTGTCCCTGGAGACCTGACTGGGTCACCTGGTGGTCTGTTTCCCTGGAGACCTGGCTTGGTCACCTGGTGGTGTGTCCCTGGAGACCTGACTGGGTCACCTGGTGGTCTGTTTCCCTGGAAACCTGGCTGGGTCACCTGGTGGTGTGTCCCTGGGCAGCAGGCTCATTCAAGGGCAAGACGGGCAGCCTGTGAGGTACCTGGCTCTCCACAAGTACTTCCTGCGGCTAGAGACCCTGGGTCCTGCACAGGGGAGGGGGGGAGATGAGACCCTCATGCTGGTGAAGGGTCTCATGTCCCAGGACAGCAGGCCTTGGGAGCCGGGAGCGGTGCGGCTTCTCCCACACCCTGCCCTGAGCCCCAGGTCAAGGCCCCTGCAGGTGGCAGCGCTGAAGTCCCACCTCAGGATCTCTCTGGGGCACAGGGCTGAGCGCCTGGGGCTAATGACACCGTGAGTGCGCTGAGTGTGCGCTCCAGGCCCCGCCGGTCATTAGCTCTCCCACAAGCGCTCTGCCCCTGCCAGGGAGCACAGCCCAAGGGCTGTGGCTCTAACTTCACTTGCCATGTGAAAAACGACCCTGGATACAGTGCCTGCTGGGGGACCCCAGGAGGCGGGAGGTGGACTTGAGCAACGCTGGGACTGGAGACTGATCCACAGAGGACAGGGCCAGGGCTCAGGGCAGGGCTGGGGCTCAGGGTAGGGATGGGATCAGGGCAGGGCCAGGGCTCAGGGCAGGGATGGGCTCAGGGCAGGGCCAGGGCTCAGGGCAGGGCTGTGGCTCAGGGCAGGGCCAGGGCTCAGGGCAGGGCTGGGGCTCAGGGTAGGGATAGGATCAGGGCAGGGCCAGGGCTCAGGGCAGGGCCAGGGCTCAGGGCAGGGATGGGCTCAGGGCAGGGCTGTGGCTCAGGGCAGGGCTGTGGCTCAGGGTAGGGATGGGATCAGGGCAGGGCTCAGGGCAGGGCCAGGGCTCAGGGCAGGGATGGGCTCAGGGCAGGGCCAGGGCTCAGGGCAGGGCCAGGGCTCAGGGCAGGGCTGGGGCTCAGGGCAGGGATGGGCTCAGGGCAGGGATGGGCTCAGGGCAGGGATGGGCTCAGGGCAGGGATGGGCTCAGGGCAGGGCCAGGGCTCAGGGCAGGGATGGGCTCAGGGCAGGGCCAGGGCTCAAGGCAGGGATGGGGCAGGGCCAGCGGGGTGCAAGGGCGGAATCCCGTGGGCCGCTGCAGCTGGCTCGGCTAGCCCTGCTCCTGCCCTGCTTTCAGACCGGTCCTGGCCGGGCACACCCCCTAGCTACATGAATTCCCAGCGCAGCAGCAGCAGCCGGAGGAGGTGCCGAGCCCCGACACGCGCAGGACAGACGCCGTCTGACGGTGGAAATGCAGCGAGCACTGAGCCTGGGCTCCCCAGGGGAAGGGGGGCGAGCCTGGGCTCCCCAGGGGAAGGGGG
>NW_012267345.1:2010603-2013701 GCF_000151885.1 Dipodomys ordii
GACCCCTGAGTGCAGGGTCCCTCGGCACCTGGGAGCCGGATCCCTCTGAAATCCGGTTGTAGGTGTTTTCCGTCTTTCAAGCTGCTGGGGCAGCCTTGGGCCCTGCATGGACGCCGCCCCGTCGCTCCAGGACGCGGACCCAGTTCTCGAGTTGGAAGAGTGGACCCTGGGCGGGCAGCCCCGTGGGGGTCAGTGGAGGCGCAGGCGCACACGGAGCTCGGCGCTCTCGGACGCGGCGGGTTGGGACTTCCGGCCCACTCCACTGGCCTCTGGGGCCTCTGCGGGGAAGAGGCCGCCCAGGATGGCCGAGCCCCGGGCTGGGCTCTCTGCCAGGGGTCAGCACGCAGGGAGCGGCCTCGCGGCCCTGTCCTGCATCTGAGGAAACCTCAGTCACCAGGGAGGCCTGGGATGTGCGTGAGCCGGGAGCCAGGCCAGCCCAGCGGGGAGCCAGCCCAGCCAGCCCGTCCAGCCCAGCGGGGAGCCAGCCCAGCCAGCCCGTCCAGCCCAGCGGGGAGCCAGCCCGTTCCCCCTCCCGCCCCCCCCACCAGCCCCCTGGCCAGCCCAGCTCTTGACAGGGCCTGGAACAAGCCTGGGCCGGGGCCTCTCCTAGCCCAGCACCTCCAGCCTCAGAGTCTTTCTTGAGTCGCTCCTCCCCAACAATCTACACCTAATCAAGGCTCGAACTTCATTCAGGTGGTGTAGTTGACTGTCAAACCGTGAAAAGGTGTGACAGCTGTCAAGATGAGGGGTCCTTCGTCCCTCCCCCACAGCCCCCAGCGTGGAAGGCCTCCGACCCTCCCTGCTCCCCCAGAGCAGCAGCTGGATTTGCCTCTGACAGGGTTTGGGCTCCATCCTTCTGGGATCTGCAGCTGAGCCCGGCCCTGAGGTTTAAGAACCTGAAGTGGCCTGGAGCCCTGGGGGTTTAGGCTTCCTGCTGTGGAGACCTGTCCTGTGGGGGAGGGAGGTCTGGAAAAAAATAATTACATCAACAGATTTAGGGATGGCCCTTACGGTCACACCCATCCTCCTTGAGAATTTGCCCTGCGGTATACAAGTTGGGGTTTTGTGCAACCGTCTCCTCGATCCTTCATACCCAAGGGAAGCCTCTTCCGGAAGGAAATCCAGCTTCCAGCCCTTGAAGCCTCATAGGCTTCTTGCGGTACTGACCACTTGGGCTGAGGCATTCTGGACTCTGGAGACAATGCCTCCCTCCTCCCAGGCATGCCCTCTCTCTCTGGCCTGGGGATCAGCATGTCCCACATGCAGCTGGAGCCCAGAGGCAGACCTGGAGATCAGGGCAGAAGAGGAGGGCCCTGGCTGCCTCTGGCCTGGCCCTCACCTTGGTCTTCGGGCCTCATCCACTCGAGGAAATGCTCACAGAGTGATACTTCATCTCTCTGCCACTGTCAGCAAGAACCCCAAGGTAGAAAAAGTTTCCTTTCTCCTTCTACAGGTGAGGAAAAGGTTCTGCCCATACTTTGAGGTCAAAGCAGAGGAACTTGTGCAGGACAGTAGGATCCAGCACGCAAAGAATGTCCACTGTCTAAAAACAGGTCCCCCCCACCCCACCCCAAGGGACCCTCCAGACAGACAGAGGCCTAGAGAGTCCTGGGACCTGGCCAAAGAGTTCCTGGCAAGTTCCTCTTTCCTCAGCTACACGTCCCAGCAATTCTGCAGGGAGTACCCCCACCCAACCAACTTCAACCCTGCGCACACTGTGCCCCTCTATGTGATACCCCATCCTGACTATGCACCTGCACTAACCCTTCACCCCATACCCTGCACAAGCTTGACCCTGGCCTGGGCCCCTTCCCAGCTCCACTGCAGGACTTCAGATCCATGCTCCCCATCAGGTCTCTGCCCAGGAGATCCCTTGTCCTGAGGTGCTCCCCTCTTCCCTGTCCGCCTCCAGACCACCTCCCTTCCTCCACCCTGCCTCCACCAAGCACGCTGCCCCTTGCCAGCCTGAGACTCACAGGTGCGCCGCCCTATTTGCCCACTTCCTTGTCTATCTGGTAGGACACAGGACCTGCCAGCAAACCTTGATGCTAACCCCTGTTCCCGACTCTGTCTCCCCTGCCCACTGGCCCTAACCACAGAGGTGATTCAGAGTGAGGGGCGAGGCCTTGCAGGAACTGCTTTGGGTGAGATCAGATCAGATGAATTTGTGCCGAGCCGTGTACCTTGATTTTCCTGTCTGTGAGAGCACTAAGCTTGAAGTCACTGTGAGGACAGAAGCTGGGGGAGCTGGGCCTCCAGGGAGACAGGCTGAGGCTGGGCACAGGTGTCAGGAGGGAGCAGCTATAGTTTGTGTGGCTGGACTTCTGTCCACCAGGGTGAGCCCAAGAACTCACTGCCCACGGGGGACCTGATGAGACTGAAAACAAACTCAGCCCTGCCAGGGAACCTGGCCTGCATGCGGAGCATGGCTGGAGCCCACACTGTGTGGCTGTGGTCACACAGTGGTTCTGAGCTGGGCTGCCGTGCCAGGTATCCCGAAAGGGCCCCCAAGGCGGGGATCTGCCCACTGCTGTCAGCACCCTGACGTGACCTTGGATGAGGCCCTGGACATGACCTCAGATGACTGGGTTACAGCTCTGAAAGATGCTCAGTGGGGCGCATGGGTAAGGGCACACGATCATTACCGAATCTGGATCTGAAAGCAAAAAGTTTAATGGCAAAGTAGATGGGAAATTAGGAACAGAAAGAAGAGGCAGCAGCGGTACTCAGTAGACACTAGGTGGAAAATCAATGGTCCCACTTGGGGGGGGGACTGGGGGGGACGGGAGGAACTGGGGTCCAACAAGAAAGGCACTCCCTCTGCGCATCACCCTTTCATGACAATAAACATCCCTTTAAAAACACGTGGGTGGGGCGGGGCAAGGCTTCCTCCCCGGCCCTTGGTGCCCCGGGCGGGCGCTGGCTCCCCCAGGACCCCACGGTGCCCCCTTCTCAGACCGGCTCCTGACCCTCAGCAGCTGCTGCTGCCAGCTTCACCCAGGCGGAGACCAGGGCGACCGGCCCTCCATGGAGCCCCTTGGGGCTCTGCCCTGGGGCCCAGAGGGCGCGGAGCACGGCCTGCGGGGGTGGGGGGGGAG
>NW_012267345.1:2014898-2015301 GCF_000151885.1 Dipodomys ordii
TGGGCACGGGCGCCAGACCCCCACGCGGCTCTCCAGCCGTGGGCACGGGCGCCAGACCCCCACACGGCTCTCCAGCCGTGGGCACGGGGCCCACACGGCTCTCCAGCCGTGGGCACGGGCGCCAGACCCCCACACGGCTCTCCAGCCGTGGGCACGGGGCCCACGCGGCTCTCCAGCCGTGGGCACGGGCGTCAGACCCCCACACCGGCTCTCCAGCCGTGGGCACGGGCGTCAGACCCCCACGCGGCTCTCCAGCCGTGGGCACGGGCGCCAGACCCCCACGCGGCTCTCCAGCCGTGGGCACGGGTGCCAGACCCCCACACCGGCTCTCCAGCCGTGGGCACGGGGCCCACGCGGCTCTCCAGCCGTGGGCACAGGTGTCAGACCCCCACGCGGCTCTCCA